>NW_012121154.1:8948108-8969653 GCF_000951035.1 Colobus angolensis palliatus | reverse complement strand
TTCAAAGGGAATGCTTCCAGTTTTTGCCCATTCAGTATGATACTGGCTGTGGGTTTGTCATAAATAGCTCTTATTATTTTGAGAGATATTCCATCAATATCTAGTTTATTGAGAGTTTTTAGCATGAAGAGCTGTTGAATTTTATCAAAGACCTTTTCTGCATCGATTGAGATAATCGTGGTTTTTGTCATGCATTATGTTTATTGATTTGCGTATGTTGAACCAGCCTTGCATCCCGGGGACGAAGCCAACTTGATTGTGGTCGGTAAGCTTTTTGATGTGCTGCTGGATTTGGTGTGCCAGTATTTTATTGAGGATTTTTGCATTGAGGTTCATCAGGGATGTTGGCCTGAAATTTTCTTTTTCGGTTGTGTCTCTGCCAGGTTTTGGTTTCAGAATGATGCTGGCCTCATAAAATGAGTTAGGGAGGATTCCTTCTTTTTCTGTTGTTTGGGATAGTTTCAGAAGGAATTTAGCTCCTCTTTGTGCCTCTGGTAGAATCTGGCTGTGAATCTGTCTGGTCCTGCACTTTTTTTTTTGGTAGGCTATTATATACTGTCTCAATTTCAGAACTTGGTATTGGGCTATTCAGGGATTTGAATTCTTCCTGGTTTAGTGTTAGGATGGTGTATGTGTCCAGGAATTTATCCATTTCTTCTAGATTTTCTAGTTTATTTGGGTAGAGTTGTTTATATTATTCTCTGATGGTAGCTTGTATTTCTGTGGGATTGGTGGTGATATCCCCATTATCATTTGTTATTGCATATATTTGATTCTTCTCTCTTTTCTTGTTTATCAGTCTGACTAGTAGTCTATCTATTTTGCTGACCTTTTCTAAAAACTTAGCTCCTAGATTGATTTTTTTAAAGATTTTTTTGTGTCTCTGTCTCCTTCAGTTCTGCTCTGATCTTATTTTTTGCCTTCTTCTCGCTTTTGAGTTTATTTGCTCTTGCTTCTCTAGTTCTTTCAATTGTGATGTTAGGGTGTCAATTTTAGATCTTTCCTGCCTTCTCTTGTGGGTATATAATGCTATAAATTTCTCTCTACACACTGCTTAAATGTGTCCCAGAGATTCTGGTGCATTGTGTCCTTTGTTCTCATTGGTTAGAGAGAACATCTTTACTCTGCCTTCATTTCGTTATGTACCCAGTAGTCATTCAGGAACAGGTTGTTCAGTTGCCATGTTGTTGTGTGGTTTTGAGTGAGTTTCTTAATACTGAGTTCTAGTTTGATTGCACTGTGGTCTGAGAGACTTAGGATTTCCATTCTTTTGCATTTGCTGGGGAGTGCTTTACTTTCAAATATGTGGTCAATTTTAGAATAAGAGCGACGTGGTTCTGAGAAGAATTATGTTCTGTTGATTTGGGGTGGAGAGTTCTGTAGATGTCTACTAGGTCTGCTTGGTCCAGACCTGAGTTCAAGTCCTGGATATCTTTAATTTTCTGCCTCATTGATCTGTCTAATATTGACAGTGAGGCGTTAAAGTCTCCCATTATTGTGCGGGAGTCTAAGTCTCTTTGTAGGTCTCTAAGAACTTGCTTTATGGATCTGGGTGCTCCTGTATTGGGTGCCTATATATTTAGGATAGTTAGCTCTTCTTGTTGCATTGGTCCCTTTACCATTATGTAATGGCCTTCTTTGTCTCTTTTGATCCTTGTTGGTTTAAAGTCTGTTTTATCAGAAAGTAAGATTGCAACCCCTGCTTCTTTTCTGCTTTCCATTTGCTTGGTAGATCTTCCTCCATCCTTTATTTTGAGTCTATGTGTGTCTTTGCACATGAGATGGGTCTACTGAATACAGCATACTGATGGGTCTTGATTTTTTATCCAATTTGCCAGTCTGTGTCTTTTAATTAGGGCATTTAGCTCATCTACATTTAAGGTTAATATTATTATGTGTTAATTTGATCCTGTGTTTATGATGCTAGCTAGTTATTTTGCCCATTTGTAGGTGCATTTTCTTCATAGTGTCAATGGTCTTCACAATTTGGCATGTTTTTGCAGTGGCTGGTACCGGTTTTTCCTTTCCATATTTAGTGCCTCCTTCAGGAGCTCTTGTAAGGCAGGCCTGGTGGTGACAAAATCTCTCAGCATTTGCTTGTCTGTAAAGGATTTTATTTCTCCTTCATTTATGAAGCTTAGTTGGGCTGGATATGAAATTCTGGGTTGAAAATTCTTTAAGAATGTTGAATATTGGCCCCTACTCTCTTCTGGCTTGTAGGGTTTCTGTAGAGAGATCTGCTGTTAGTCTGATGGGCTTCCTTTTGTGGGTAAGCCAACCTTTCTCTCAGGCTGCTCTTAATATTTTTTCTTTCATTTCAACCTTGGTGAATCTCATGATTATGTGTGTTGGGGTTGCTCTTAAGGAGTATCTTTGTGGTGTTCTCTGTATTTCCTGAATTTGAATGTTGGCCTGTCTTGCTAGGTTGGGGAAGTTCTCCTGGATGGTATCCTGAAGAGTGTTTTCCAGCTTGGTTCCATTCTCCCTGTCACACTCAGGTACACCAAAGAAATGTAGATTTGGTCTTTTCACATAGTCCCATATTTCTTGGAGGCTTTGTTCATTTCTTTTCACTCTTTTTCCTCTAATCTTGTCTTCTTGCTTTATTTCATTGAGTTGATATCAATCTATAATATACTTTCTTCCACTTGATCGATTCGGCTATTGATACTTGTGTATGCTTCAAGAAGCTCTCGTGCTGTGTTTTTCAGCTCCACCAGGTCATTTATATTTTCTCTAAACTGTTTATTTTGGTTAACAAATCATCTAACCTTTTTTCAAGGTTTTAGCTTCCTTGCATTGGGTTAGAACATGCTCCTTTAGCTTGGAGGAGTTTGTTATTACCCATCTTCTGAAGTGTACTGCTGTCAATTCATCAAACTCATTTTCCACCCACTTTTGTTCCCTTGCTGGTGAGGAGTTGTGATCCTTTGGAGGAGAAGAGACATTCTGGTTTTTGGAATTTTCAGCCTTTTTGCACTGGTTTCTCCCCATCTTCATGGATTTATCTACCTTTGGTCCTTGATGTTGGGGACCTTAGGATGGGGTCTCTGAGTGGACGTTCTTTTTGTTGATGCTGATACTATTTCTTTCTGTCTGTTTTCCCTCTAATAGTCAGACCTCTGCTACAGGTCTGCTGGAGTCTGCTGGAGGTCCACTCCAGACCCTGTTTGCCTGGGTATCACCAGTGGATACTGCAGAACAGCAAAGTTTGCTGCCTGTTCCTTCCTCTGGAAGCTTCATCCCAGTGGGTCACCCACCAGATGCCAGCCATAGCTCTTCTGTGTGAGGTGTCTGTCAGCTCCTACTGGGAGGTGTCTGCTAGTCAGGATACACAGGGGTCAGAGACCCACTTGAGGAGGCAATCTGTCCCTTAGCAGAGCTTGAATGCTGTGCTGGGAGAACCACTGCTCTCTTCCGAGCTGTTAGGCAGGGACATTTAAGTCTGCTGAAGCTGTGCCCACAGCACCCCTTCCCCTAGGAGCTCTGTCCCAGGGAGATGGGGGTTTTATCTATAAGTCCCTGACTGGGGCTGCTGCCTTTTTTTCAGAGATGCCCTGCCCATAGATGAGGAGTCTAGAGAGGCAGTCTGGCTGCAGAGGCCTTGCTGAGCTGCGGTGGGCTCCTCCCAGTTCATCCTTCCTGGCAGCTTTGTATACACTGTGAGGGGAAAACCACCTACTCAAGCTTCAGCAGTGGTGGACACCCCTCCCGCTACCAAGCTCAAGCGTCCCAGGTCAGGGTCAGACTGCTGTGCTGGCAGCGAGAATTTCAAGCCAGTGGATCTTAGCTTGCTGGGCTCTGTGGGGGTGGGGTCCACCGAGCCAGACCACTTGGCTACCTGGCTTCAGCCCCTTTTCCAGGGGAGTGAATGGTTCTGTCTTGCTGGTGTTCCAGGTTCCACTGAGGTATGGAAGAAAAAAACAAACAAACAAACAAAAAAACTCCTGCAGCTAGTTTGGTGTCTGCCCAAATGGCTGCCCAGTTTTGTGCTTGAAACCCATGGCCCTGGTGGGGTAGGCACCATAGGGAATCTCCTGGTCTGCTGGTTGTGAAGACTGTGGGAAAAAGCACAGTATCTGGGCTGGAGTGCACCGTTCCTCCTGGTATAGTCTCTCATGGCTTCCCTTGGGTAGGGGAGAGAATTCCCCAACCCCTTGTACTTCCCTGGAGACGCGATGCCCCACCCTGCTTTGGATCACTCTCCATGGGCTGCACCCACTGTCTAACTAGTCCCAGTGAGATGAACGAGGTGCCTCAGTTGGAAATGCAGAAATCACCTGCCTTCTGCCTCAATCTTGCTGGGAGCTGCAGATCGAAGCTGTTCCTATTTGACCATCTTGCCAGCGGACCCAGATGATATTTTATCTTGACATAACAGTCTTGTTTTTGTTCACAAGTTGTGGCCCATAGGAAGACTCTCTCAGTGACAGAATTACCTATATTTGAATGGGCTAGTTACTGCCCAAGTCCTAAAGCAAGCAAATCAGAAGAAAAGAAAAACAAAATGCCAAGCCTATCAGGATGACTGGGGATGTAACTCTGAGGTCATAAACATTTAATAAGTACAATAAATAAAACAATGAAAATGATTTTAAGGTATTTTATGAAATGCTGAAGCTTTGAAAATCTTGTCTTAGTTTTTCATGAATTCTGAAAGGCAGAAGAATTATTAGTAATAGGACTGGATATACCAGTTAACTGATAGCCAGTTGGATAATCTTAATGAAAATAATGGACTTGAATATGGAAAGGGCAGTTAGCCCTTTAGCTGACTGTAAATAAATTAGTTTTCTTAGGTCTAGAACACATGAAACAGATACATAATATCTTTTTTGTACACTGTATTTTCAGATTTAGTTACACAGACATGCTAACTTTTCTACATAAACAGTAATCAATGACTGTTGAGGGCATGTGATTGTTACCCTTTCCATTTTGAATTCTACTCATGAAACTGACAGAGAAAGCATAAACTTGTATTTCATCTCTCTAATTACTGGTCTAGGGAAGCAAGAGATCTAAGGACTTAGTCAATGAATAATATAAAAATACACTCAGCAAATCATAAATATTTATTGCTACATCAAAAGTCTGCTAGTCAATCTTTCAATAATTCCTTCAGCATAAAATGCTTGAGTCAAGATATCAGAAAAAATATTAATTAAAATCCAGACTTAGCTCTGAAAGGACAGGAAATAGAAGCTATATCAAATATTTTCTGCTGTCAGATGTCTTTAATTTTTTGTCTTAGTTTCATTTTCCCTGTGGGTTTGACTGCAGGTTCTTAAATTTACTCACCTACTAAACATGCAATTATCATTTTAAATCTGACAGTGCATCTATTTGCTTAGTGGAGAAAGATTAGAGCTAAGAGGTGGAATTTTATTTTATTTTTCCCAAAGGTAAAGAGAACACTAACATAAACTTCAGTGTTTATTTCACTTAAGCATTTTTCTTTGTTCAGCCAGAATTTTCTTATAGACTCTTTACTAACTTTTTTAAATCAGGAAAGATGTATGAACACTAATTTTAACAATTTACTGACTATAGTTGATTAACAGTCAATTGAATTAGTACAGGTAAAAGATAATTATAGTTATGAGATATCTTGTATATTGTATGTATATGAAATATACAATATCATCTTTATTTTCAGTATCTTACAAGCTCAAGACAGATTTAAAATGTTAACCTAGTTATCTGTGAGAATAATAGTATCACTGGTGTGCATGAAAATTCATGGTAGAGGAGAAGGTAAATTATGATATGTGCTTCGTAAATTCTAGTGGAAGTGGGAGGAGACTTGTAAACATTGAGGGGAGGGGCTACAGATACAAATTTTGGAGTCATCAATATAGAGACCTAGTTCGTAAGCGTTCACTTCCAGACTTCTTATTTCTCCTGCATTCCATATTCAAAACGATTTTCCAATCTCAATCTTATTTATTAAGTAATTAGTTCTATTTTTACTAACTACCAGTTGTAGTTTCTAATCAGTGTGAGTCAACCAGTGTAACTTACATTAGTTTGATGTATTTTTTGTCATAAAAAATAATTTTAAGGTTTTAGTACCCATTTAATGAATATGAAGTCCCAGCAGATACACAGATGAGTAAAATATAGTCCTTGATCTTAAAATATAGTAAACTATGATTTAGCAAGGAAAACTAGCATAATTTATTATGTTTCAATGCATAGTTCCCATTTAATACTTCAGTGAAATATTAAAAATAACCAGTGATCACAAAAGTATCAAACAAAACAAAATGAAAGAAACTTTTTACCTCTTCTCTTTAGAATAATATAGAAAACAATCACCCTTATTTCTCGATTATCTTGTAGAAAACAATCACCCTTATTTCTCATTTATCTAGTACTCATTTATCTGTACTAGTGGGGGCACCCAGTACAGCAGTGACACACAATAAAGGCTTGCAAACATTTGCCAAATGCAAAAAATTAGTAACATTTTTAAGAAGGCATGAGATATCCAAAAAAGAGCTATTCAAAGATGCAGCAAGTTTTAGAAAATGGGGTTAGCAAGAGAGTGGATTCTGAGGTAAGAGAATCCCATGAGGGAGATAGGAAAAGTGAGATGTCAGAGGAGAGTCATTAGTGTAGGGTGCCAGAGAAGAATGGTGTCTGAAGAAGGGTTGATCACCTGTTTACAATAGTGGCAACAATAGAACATCAGATTGGAAAGTAGCCATTGATTTCGCCAAGTGGGTATACCCCAGGAATATTCCCAAGCTTAGTTTCAGTAGGCTGTTGAGAGTAGAGACAATAGTATAGGAAATTGGAGAAAGAACAAGTAGTGAGACTACAGACGTGTGGTTGTCTACCTACTACATCTAAGAAGTCTGGTAGGGAGCGGTAGGAAATGCATAGAAAAGTAGCTAATCAGAGCAGGCAGACAGAAGAGCAAAGAGGAGGAGGAAGTGGGAAAGAGAAACTTAACACACCGGGTTAGGAGAATATGATCCAAGATCAGAGTATGTGAATTTGAAAGTTTAGCTTGAAGTTTGGCTTCAAATTGAGAAAGATACCTTTTTATCTGACTCTAGAGGGGAAAACAAAAGGGTAGTAGGAGCAATAGCATCTTGATTTATGAGGAAACTCAAATCATTATCTCAGCAAAGTAGGGTAAGAGATTCTTATCCTGGGGAGTACTGGGAATTATGGAAAAACCACAACAACCAAACATGCATTCTAAGGTTTTCTAATGGTACCCTGCCCTGATACAGAGTACCATTAATTAGCTGCTGATTTCATGGCACTGCTGTTCCTCCAGAGTAGGTTTGGGAATAGAAGACAACCAAGTTTCTAGTGAAGTGAGGTTGTCTGCCCTACTAATTAAGACAAACAAAAACTCACAATTTAAATATTTTAATAATTGCCTACACTCCTGCCTTGTGTTTTGTAGATCTGGATTGATATGGTTTTCATAAGCTCTCTGAAGTAATACAGAGATTACTACTCAAATATAGATGTGGAAGATTTTTCTGTTCATAAGGACTGTAATGGATAGTTTTATGTGTCAAGTTGGCTAGACTATAGTCCCAATTATTCAGTGAAACACTAATTTTGATGTTGCTTGGTAAATACATTTTGTGGATATAGTTAACATCTGCAATTAACTGACTTTAAGTAAAGGAGATCATCGTTGATACTTTGGTCAAGTCTTATCCAATCAGTTGAAAGCCTTAAGAATAAAATTGAGGTTTCCCTGAGGAAGAAATTTTGCCTCAAAACTGAAGCATCAGTTCCTGTCCAAGAATTTCCAGTCTGTTTCCCTGCCCTTCAGATTTTGAATTTGCCAGCCCTCACGATTTGTGTGAGCCAATACCTACTCTGGAGAGCACTAGCTGATACAGAGACCAAAGTTCAAACTTTACTGAAAAGAGGGGTTCTGATCTCCTATTTCTGGAACTATATAGTGTATCTATTTAAACTTATTTGTTAAACTTATTGAAGAAAAATGAAGATGATGGTGGTGGTTAGTGATTTGGGCATGGGATATGTGATAGGGGATGTGGGAGAGGGATTTTTTTTTTTTTTTTTTTTAAGATGGAGTCTTGCCCTGTTGCCCAGGCTGGAGTGCAGTGGTGCGCAATCTCTGCCTCTCCAGGTTTAAGCAATTCTCTGCCTTAGCCTCTGGAATAGCTAGGATTACAGGCACCTGCCACCACGCCCGGCTAATTTTTTTGTATTTTTAGTAGAGACGGGTTTCACCATCTTGGTCAGGCTGGTCTTGAACTCCTGACCTCAAGTGATGCACCCGCCTCGGCCTCCCAAAGTGCTGGGATGACAGGCGTGAGCCACCGCGCCTGGCTGGGAGAGGGATTTTAACATGTCGGAAATGGTTTCACACTACCTGGTTTTACTAATTGGTTTTTAGTCCTTTACTTCCTTGGTACAGCACAAACGTCAAATGGGATCAGATTCTTTGGATTAATCACACTTCTTCAGTTCTGGGATTGTATTTCCTATTGACTTATATGGTGGCATCAGAACTCTCAGTTAAACACAGAAATACAGCTTATGTCTGAACAATGTAGATGAGACATAGTCTAAAAACATTTGCCTAGGGGAGGGCTTAAGTCATTCCAAGGGGATAAACTGGCACGTCTAAGTCTCCTGCTTTGTAGGTTAGTTGTGACACACCATATTGTATACTGTGTGTGTGTACTCATATTTAAATGTTCTCGTTTGTGCTGTTTTAGACACAATTTTAATTATTTAGTCAGGAAGAGAGTCCAGACTGAACATCAGGCTTAAAACTGCAGTAAACAGGTGAATGGTATCCTAAATTCAATCACCCTCAGGGCATCTTAGCTGCAGCTAGGAAATAAAGAAGGGAGAAGTCAGGTGGGAGCTGATGAAACCAAATTGATAGGCCTGAGCCAGCATTAAGGAGACTAACCCATGTTCCTGTGTTCAGATCCCTCTGAGTGGGGAGACAGTCATGGAATATATGTGTGTGTGGTGTGTATTGGTCCATCCAGAGTGTTCCCTCCCATTGAGGCTACAGTTGTAGTTGAAGTGAGCACAGAAACAATTTAGTGAAAAATCTTGCTTTATTGGCTCCAATAGCAGGATCTGTCATTAACTAAAGAGGCAGTGCTTAATTACTATCAATAGAGAGATTGAAAACTGAAAAGTGTAAGATTTGCCTCATACAGGACACCTGCAGGCATCCTCAAACCCAGCAGCAATCTCAGCTTAACCTTAAGCAAACCCAGCTTAATCAGCTGAAACATGGCAAGTTTGCAGCCTTCAGAGTGACCTCTGGGAAAACTCAGAATTTAAGCTGGAAATAGGATGGCCTTTGAGATATAGGGCAATAGGGCAAGGTAAGCACCACTCAGCATAGTTTCTGGGGGATCTGGAAGGGCGTCCTGACGCTGCAGGATCAGGTGGCACTCAAGGCCTGGGAAAGCTATCTCCTGTGCGGAAAAGGAAATCACTTGTTTAGCTAAACTGAGGCCCATCACCCTGCGATCAACCCACAAATACTTCCTTCACAAAGACAAATTGTGGGGGGCATGGGAGGGGTGGTGGTTGATGGTGGATATCAAATTTGTATCTAATTTAGACTTAAAGCCAAGAAAGGACAGGAAAGAGCCACTGAACTTCCACTTTCTCAGCTTACAATATATTTGTAAGAGACCTGCAAAACAGGAGAACTCCTGTTTCCGAATTCCTGACAGTTGGTTATGCCACTGCAGCTCAGTTCTAATAAGGAAGTGAAGGAGGAAAGGAAATTGACATTTATTAAGTATTCATTATGTGTCAGCATATACAATCTTATTTAATCCTCCCAAGAGTCCCGTGACATGTAAGTATCACTACCTTCATTTTACCAGGTTAGAAAGGTTAGATTGAGATGTTAAGTATGTTCCAAGGAACTCAGGAGTAAGTGGTGGAGCCAGGTGGGTGGGACCGTAAAGCCTTGACACTCAGAATGTGGACAGTCAGGGACTGCAACAATGGCATCACTGGAGTTTGTTAGAAATACGGAATATCAAGTCCCTCCCCCGGCCATCTGCATCAGGAATTGCCTTTTAACTTGATCTTCAGGTGATAGGTATACAAAAAAAAAAAAAAGATTGAAAAGCACAGCTCTGAAGCGTGTTGTCTTCCCTCCATTCCACTCTATGGAGGTGGGTCATCCCATCATAGCAGAGCTATAATCGTTAAATATTCTTCCTTAAATTGAACCAAAATCTCCCTCCTCATAACTTTTACCTGCTATCCTTCAAAGAGTCATCACGTATCAGTTTTTCTCTTTTCATTTATTAAATACCCTCTTCAGTCTAAATTTTTAGTCTGAGATCCTTTTGAATCCTGATGCCTTCCTCCAGCACTTATAATCTTAATAGGCATATTTTGTTATTCATTCATGATCTATTGATATTTTTAAAAACTTCAAAATACATACTGATATGGTTTGGCTGTGTCCCCACCCAGAATCTCATCTTGAATTGTAATCTCCATAATCCCCATATGTCAAGGGAGAGACCAGGTGGAGGTAACTGAATCAAGGGGGAAGTTTCCCCCATCCTGTTCTTGTGATAGTGAGTTCTCACCAGATCTGATGGTTTCATAAGGGGCTCTTCCCCACTTCACTCAGCACTTCTCCTTTCTGCCACCTTGTGAAGAAGGTGCCTTGCTTCCTCTTATCCTTCCACCATGAGTGTAAGTTTCCTGAGGCCTCTCAAGCCATGCTGACCTGTGAGTCAATTAAACTTCTTTCCTTTAGAAATTACCCAGTCTCAGGCAGTTCTTTAGAGCAGTATGAAAATGGACTAATACACATACATACTCTCTCATTCTAAATACAGTCACAAGTAGAGTCTGGCAGCATGGTGATATTAATTCATTTGTAAACTCTTGTTGGTTCTGTATTCAGAAAGCCACACATTATCCTGAGGTATTTTCCAGGTGATATTTCACCAACTTATCTCCATCAAGAGTTTCTTTGTTAAGTGTCTTGCTAAACTCAAAGTACTCTATGGGACTATCCTAATAACCTTATTTCATGGAAGAAATAAGATGGAGCAAAACTCCATCTCAAAAAGAAGAAAAAAAACTTGCCTGGCTTTCATGTTCCGTATTTCTCCCATTCACTTTCATTTCTTACAGAATTTTCACTTTGAGTTCTTTCTTTCAAGAGAATAAACTTTGAATGCTTGGAATCAGCAGAGATGTTTCTAGTACCATTGAATTGCCTTTTGCAACTATCACTTCATCTATGAAACAGACATAATCTTAAGAGATGATAGATGGGAAGGTATTACATAAACAACTACAAAGCATGTATAGTACTATTGCTGGTATTAAAACAACTTTGGATTTAAAAAGCTTTGGAATATAATCAATCAGTGTCCTGGTTCTTCTACCACTTGGAGTCCCTATGCCAACTTCTTTCCAAAGGCCATTGAAGTGATACTGTTTGTTTTGCCAAGACTTTCTCTTAGACCAAAAGTTAGCAAACTGTGAAAAGTAGGCAAACCCAGCACACTACCTATTTTTGGAAATAAAGTTTTATTGGGACAGCCAAGGTCATATTTTTACACATTGTCTGAATGGTTTTGTGCTACAACAGCAGAGTTGAAATGTTGCAACAGAGACCGTGTAGCCTATAAAACCAAGAATATTACTATCTTGTCTTTTCCAGGAAATGTTTGCTGACCCCTGCCTTAGACTATAAGTAAGTTTTAGAAAAAAAGGATTTGTTAAAAAGATTTTAGAAAAAAATGTAATTTTCTGCATACAATTCCTAATCCAACTCTGTACTTAATTAGGTAATAAATTCATTTTATAGTAATTTCTTTAACAGGATTTTATAGCCTAAATATAATCCTGAAATAAAATGGTACAGAGTGTTTCGATTGATCAATCTGGATTACGATATTTAGCTAGAAAACCCGATTGATTTCAAGCTTTGTTGACTTCATGAGGGGTGGGAGGGTCACACTATTTGTTCAGTTTTCAGCATTAAGAAGTCCTAAATACTAAACCAGAATGCATCCTTTATGATTTGACTGATGTTTATGTTAAAAATGAGCTATCAGATTCCATTATCCAACAAGGTATCAATGAAAATAGTGTAACTTCAAGATATGACCTGGATTTCCTTTTATTATTTCTTAAATTTATTATTATTTTAGAGATGAGGTCTCACTATGTTACCTAGGCTGGTCTTGAACTCCTGAGCTCCAGTGATCCTTCTGCCTCAGCCTCCCAAAGTGCTGGGATTATGGATTTCCTTTGAAAATAATTTTCCTAGTTCAATGTGTTCTCCCAAAATTTGAATGAATATTCTAAAATTTAAGTACCAAGGAAAAGTTTTCTGAAATTAAGTATCTCAAGAGTCAAAGCTTGAAATCACTGTTTTCTGGGCCTTCTTCAATAAAGAATTTCAGGATGAAGTACATGTTATTCTGTTGTTTCCAAGGTAATAATAACAAGCTGTCCTTGAAAAGAATGGCTGGCGATGGAATTACCTCTAGAGAATTTAAGGTAGTATTTACCAAGAAAGAAGCGCTGATGTTATGTCAACCATATCCTTTATTACCTGAATAAGTAAATACACCTAATAAATGATGAAGTGCTTGGTGGCTGAGTTACCTGACCACTGTTTTAAAATTTTCTCATTAGTATTTCTTGTCTGTAATAAATGATTTTAAATTTTGTGTTTCTCCGAAATGGTATTTTAAATTCACCAAAAGCAGTATTCAGCAGTATTCTCAAGTTTTCATGGGAGAGAATGGCTAGGAAATTCTTTTTTAGAATTGTGATCTAGCTTGGGTACTTGGGTAACTGATAAAATAATGGATCAGTCATCTATAGAATACATGCCTATTCCAAAGTGGTTACTGCTGTATTTCATGGCATCTATAATTGGCCTAAAAAGCGATAAATCTGTTTTAGTAAAGTAACCCAAAAGACCCCATTAAAAGTGGTACTTTAAATGTTAATAAGCATGTATTCTATTTAGTTTATGTTAATAGGCCGTAAATGGGGGGAAATTGATGAAAATATTACCTTTTCTGCATGCTAAAACTCAGGAGTAATTATTTTTCATTTTCCACTTAAGGATAAACAGGTGTTTAACACAACATTAAATAAATGCCTCAGTACCACAAGGTGATAAATGTGTAACATTTAACAGATGAGTGGAGTAAATTTAAATTGTGTCTAAAACCGTACAAAAAAATTTAAATATGAATACACACACAGTACAGAATATGGTGTGTCACCACTTACCTACAAAGCAGGAGACGTAGCCGTGCCAGTTTACACCTGAAATGGCTTAAGCCTTCCCCTAGGCAAATGGTTTTTAAAATACGAAATATAGCCACTGTTTAAAAATAGAGAACTATGCAGTTTAATTAAGTTGCTATCCAATCTCAGCTGTTCCTGAGGACTTTGGCAAATACACTTATTCACATGTCCACTCCTCTCTGCTCCACTCACCCTAATGGGTGTTTGGGCTGAGGAAAGGGGAGCTTTTTTTTTTTAAATAAGAATCCTTCATTTCCAGTCTGAAGAAGCTGATCACGCTGATTTGGCCAGAAGTCAATGCAATGTATTTATCAGTAATCAGTATCTAGCTGAACTTTTGAAGTGGTGCCTTCCCTTTATATATTCTAGTGGATTCAGTATGATTTTTCAGGCAAAAAGGAATAATATAGTTCACTGAGCTGTAAGGTAGATCACCAGCTCAGGACATGAATTCTAATTTGACTCCAGGTGTGGTTTTGTCTTCAGTGGAGAAACTTGGCCGCCTGTCATCAAAATGGGAACAGAATTAGCCACTAGTGTGTACATTAACTAAGGGACCTTCTCTGGGCAAAAATCACGTTTTGAATTTCATTCCAGAAATAAGTATAGAAAATACATGCTAAAAATAAAATGGTTTACAATTTTAAAAAATACACTTTACAGTTTAAATTAGAATTAACATAGGCAGCAGCTAAAGGATAAATAAGGGCTGGTCAACTAGCCATGGACACTCTGAATGGTTTAATAGCCTGTAAGTAACTTTGACAACTTAGGAGACAGCTTTTATGAGCCAGGGCAAAATGAACTCACTGAAACCACTGTTTCTAGTACATGGATTCACACGTACAGCTGCTTAGCAAAACTTGCACTCCAACAAATACCAAAACCTCCCACATGAGAAACTGTTAGCAGCAGGGCAATCTAGGTTACACATTCAAAAAAATCTTAATCTATTTTTTAGAACTCCTTTGTATTCTCAGTTTTAGTAAAACAGTTACATAATTGTGGTGAATTATTTTACCTCTCTCAGTCTCCAATAAATGAACAAAACAATTTTTTGAATGCTTCCTATTTGTGAGTAATTTTGCTGGTGCTGGGAATAATAAAAATAGATGATGCTTATTTTATCCTTGTTATGTGCCAGGCTAGCTGCCAGCCATTGTGTGAAACCCTTAATACAAATTATCTGATGTAACCCTCATAGGAATCCTATGGTCATAAGACTGTTAATGTCCTAGTTCGGGAAATGGGGAAACTGTAACTTGCCCACGGTCACTGGAGTTTGCCCTCTTAACCATTACCTTTAACTGCCTCTCTATGCTCTAAGCTCGGCAGTGTTCCTTAAAGTTGAATGAGCTTATGAGATACCTGGGATCTTGTTACAGTGTGGTTTTCTGCGTGGGGTCCAAGATTCTGCATATCTTGACAAGTTTTCAGGTGATGCCAATGCTGCTGGTTCATGGATCACAGTGGGAATAGCAAGGCTCTAGACATGCCAACTCAGCTATGAACTGCAGATCAGAAATATCAGGGCAGCTTTTAAAAACTTCTTTGTCCAGTTTCCATCCCATGTTATTTAAAATCTCTGGGACTGGAACGGAGGGATGAAACTATATTTTAAAGAGCCCTAAATAATCCTTATGTGTCATGCTCTAGAAATCAAGAATCAGTGTTAAAAATTAGAATCAAGTACACTGCATTAGTAAGCAATATTACTCTTTGAAATGTTTTACTATGCATTGTGTGTGTGTGCACACTATATTTATAGCATAAAATGTATTCTTTATTGTAGGTCAAGGTAAAAAAAAGTATTTGAAAGCTCCTTTCAATACTAAATTTATTTTCTTTCTCTCTCCCTCCCTCTCTCTATCCCCATATTTCATCTTATTCTTGGAATTTAAGAGACATTACAAATATCCACACTTTTAAAAGATATTTGTCTTGTCTGTAAGAAGCTCATCATCTACTGGGGGAGCTGAATATTTTACAATACAAAGGAATAGTGTTACACAAAATATACGAAATATTTTGGGAACCCAGATAAATAAGGAATATGGTAAATTACTATTTAGGGGAGTCAGTGAAGGTGTCATAGAGGAATTGATACGTGACCTTTGTTTTGAGTAGGAACTGGCAAGTTAATGGGGAGGGAAAGAAATTCCAGCAAGAGGCATTCCTTCTACCTCGTGCAAAGGCAAGGTACATGCAAAGGCAAGGTATGGTCTAGGTTTTACTTGCAGGATTATGATAAACTTGGAGATGAGGACAATAATGAGAGTCTGCTGAGGTTAAGGGCTGTGGGGAGCATGTCTGGGGAAGGTATTGGAAAGCTATATACTAGAATGGTCAAGGAGAAAGAGAAAAGCTACAGCTCAAAGCTGGAGAAGCCCCAAGCATTGGCTCTGAAGGAGAGGAGGAAGACTTCATGGTCTCAGAGAGAAATAAAATCAGGAACAGTGGTGAGGATAAGTAGGAAATTGGTAAACATGAATGGTTTCTGATAAAGACCAGGCAGATGTGCTGATATCAGAGCTTGTGGATTTGTACCCAAATAGACAAGTTTCATGAAAGGACAGCTGAGAGAGTGAATGTAGCCGGATGGAATACTACGACATAAGGCTGCACCTGGTAAGTTGGGACTTTACAGTGGAAGACATTGTATTCCAGACTAAGGAAGAGTGTTTGTTTCTTTGTTTTATAATCTTCAGAGGGAATTATTCCCACTATCAGGGAAGTGGCATAATCATTTTTAAAAGATAATTCTGGAGGTAAAGTTAGGGTTCAACTGGAATGTAAAATGACTATTGCATTGATTAAAGTAACAGACAACGAGGTCCTGAACTAATCCAATGGCAGGACTTAAGAAAGGAGAGAGAGATTTCTGAAGAGGGATTGTCAAAGTTTATTAAATGTGGAGTTCAGAGAGAAGGATAAATTTTGAGAGCTAGTGTTAACGTTCTAGCTTGGGAAATGAATAAACATACTATTAGCTCAGACTGAGAATGCAGGAAGCAGAGAAGTTGTGGACAGGAGAAGGATACATATAAGATATTTTTAAGGAGGAATGTCTGATATGTAGTAGGAAATACTGGGTCCATTGGAGGAGAAGCATATCAAATAGAAAATCTCTGTGACACGAGGTTGGTACTGTCACATTGTCATTATGAAAGGATGTGGTTAAAACACAAATAAGTAGTATTAGCTTTCAAAAATCTGTATTTTTGAGTCATAAAGGAAATCTGTATAGATGACTATTGAATTAAAGTAGTCTTCAAAAGTCACCTGAATGATCTTTACCATTATATTTTCTAAAAATATAAGGAAGATGAATATAAACTACAGCTGTATAATTTCTTCCTGTAATCATACTTTAGGCTAGAATAGTAATTTTGGTTTCATAGCAATCATTTAAAAGTGTTTTTCTTTTTTCCTACAGAGAATGTTGTTATATAAGAAGCTAACCTACTTTAAGTAGGAGTGGATATGACTACTCATTGACAATTATAATAGATTCAGTAGGGAAAATTCAGTTATCTATTCTGTTTTCACAATTTGGGGATTTGAGACTAGTTGTGTCAAACATCTTTCTATCAGGATATGCTCTAGACTTAACAGAGGTACCCAAGTTATCACTTAGACAAGAGAAGAAGAAACGTCTATAAATACTATCATCTTCCTTTCCCTAAAATAAATATGCAAGATAAATCCAAGTGCCTGGATTTTCAATGTGAGTATATTATTTCAAATGCATGAAATCACCAAATAAGCAGAAGAGAAAACATTTCCAGGCCTGTAAATCTAGCAGTGCTTTTGTTCATTTCAGGGGATGAATAATTTTAATGGAATTCTTCTACCATGAGACAGGCATATTTAATACATAAATTTAACATGACAATGTAATAATAGGCTACGTGAAAAATATTTAAATAATAAAGTCATACCTCATTCTAAATTTAATTATTTGTATTTTCCCATTAAAACTCAATGTAAACAATATTAATAGTAATTCAAAATTAATCATGTACTGTTTAAGTTCTATTTGACATTACCTACATCTTTTATCTCAATACTTTCTCTTTCCCTAGGTTCCTTGTTTTAATTCTTCAGGAAATAAGGTGAGGGTGGTTCCAAGATGGCCAAATAGGAATATCTCCAGTCTATAGCCCCCAGCATGGAGTCTAAGATCTGAGAAAGTACAGACTGCCTCCTCAAGTGGGTCCCTGACCCCTGAAGAGCCTAACTGGGAGACACCTCCCAGTAGGGGCCGACTGACACCTCATACAGCCGGGTACCCCTCGGAGATGAAACTTCCAGAAGAAGGAGCAGACAGCAACATTTGCTGTTCTGCAGCCTCCACTGGTGACACCCAGGCAAACAGGGCCTGGAGCGGACATCCAGCAAACTCCAACAGACCTGCAGCTGAGGGTCCTGCCTGTTAGAAAACTAACAAACAGGACATCCACACGAAAACCCCATCTGTATGTCACCATCATCAAAGACCAAAGGTAGATAAAACCACAAAGATGGGGAGAAATCAGAGCAGAAAGCTGAAAATTCTAAAAATCCGAGCACTGCTTCTCCTCCAAAGGAATGCAGCTCCTCGCCAGCAAAGGAACAAAGCTAGACAGAGTTGGCAGAAGTAGACTTCAGACAATCGGTAACAACAAACTTCTCCGAGCTAAAGGAGGATGTTTGAACCCATCACAGATAAGCTAAAAACCTTGAAAAAAGATTAGATGAATGGCTAACTAGAATAAACAGTGTAAAGAAGACCTTAAATGACCTGAAGGAGCTGAAAACCATGGCACGAGAACTACGTGACGCCTGCACAAGCTTCAGTAGCTGATTCAATAAAGTGGAAGAAAGGGTATCAGTGATTGAAGATCAAATGAATGAAATGAAGTGAGAAGAGTTTAGAGAAAAAAGAGTAAAACAAAATGAACAAAGCCTCCAAGAAATATGGGGCTACGTGAAAAGACCAACTCTGTGTTTGATTGGTGTACCTGAAAGTGACAGGGAGACTAGAACCAAGTGGGAAAACACTCCTCTGGATATTATCCAGGAGAACTTCCCCAACCTAGCAAGACAGGCCAACATTCAAATTCAGGAAATACAGAGAACACCACAAAGATACTCCTTAAGAACAACCCCAACACACATAATCATGAGATTCACCAAGGTTGAAATGAAAGAAAAAATATTAAGAGCAGCCTGAGAGAAAGGTTGGCTTACCCACAAAAGGAAGCCCATCAGACTAACAGCAGATCTCTCTACAGAAACCCTGCAAGCCAGAAGAGAGTAGGGGCCAATATTCAACATTCTTAAAGAATGTTCAACCGAGAATTTCATATCCAGCCCAACTAAGCTTCATAAATGAAGGAGAAATAAAATCCTTTACAGACAAGCAAATGCTGAGAGATTTTGTCACCACCAGGCCTGCCTTACAAGAGCTCCTGAAGGAAGCACTAAATATGGAAAGGAAAAACCGGTACCCGCCACTGCAAAATACATACCAAATTGTGAAGACCATTGACACTATGAAGAAAATGCATCTACAAATGGGCAAGATAACTAGCTAGCATCATAATGACAGGATTAAATTCACACATAACAATATTAACCTTAAATGTAAATGAGCTAAATGCCCCAATTAAAAGACACAGACTGGCAAATTGGATAAAGAGTCAAGAGCCATCAATGTGCTGTATTCAGGAGACCCATCTCATGTGCAGAGACACACATAGGCTCAAATTATAAAGATGGAGGAAGATCTACCAAGCAAATGGAAAACAAAACAAGCAGGGGTTGCAATCCTACTCTCTGATAAAACAGACTTGAAACCAACAAAGATGAAAAGAGATAAGGCCATTACATAATGGTAAAGGGATCGATGCAACAAGAAGAGTTAACTGTCCTAAATGTATATGCACCCAATATAGGAGCACCCAAATCCATAAAACAAGTTCTTAGAGACCTACAAAGAGACTTAGACTCCCACAAAATAGTAATGGGAGACTTTAACATCCCACTATCAATATTAGACAGATCAACGAGACAGAAAGTTACCAAGGATATCCAGGACTTGAACTCAGCTCTGTACCAAGTGGACCTAATAGCCATCTACAGAACTCTCCACCCCAAATCAACAGAATATACATTCTTCTCAGCACCACATCGCACTTCTTCCAAAATTGACCACATAGTTGGAAGTAAAGCACTCCTCAGCAAATGTAAAAGAACAGAAATTATAACAGTCTTGTAGACCACAGTGCAATCAAATTAGAACTCAGGATTAAGAAACTCACTCAAAACCGCTCAACTACATGGAAACTGAATAACCTGCTCCTGAATGACTACTGGATACATAATGAAATGAAGGCAGAAATAAAGATATTCTTTGAAACCAATGAGAACAAAGACACAACATACCAGAATCTCTGGGACACATTTAAAGCAGTGTGTAGAGGGGAAATGTATAGCACTAAATGCCCACAAGAGAAAGTAGGAAAGATCTAAAATTGACACCCTAACATCACAATGAAAAGAACCAGAGAAGCAAGAGCAAACACCTTCAAAAGCTAACAGAAGGCAAGAAATAACTAATATCAGAACTGAAAAAGAGAAAGAGACACAAAAAACCCTTCAAAAGATCAATGAATCCAAGAGCTGGTTTTTTGAAAAGATCAACAAAATTGATAGACCACTAGCCAGACTAATAAAGAAAAGTGAGAAGAATCAAGCAGATGCAATAAAAATGATCCCACAGAAATACAAACTGCCATCTGAGAATACTATAAACACCTCTATGCAAATAAACTAGCAAACCTAGAAGAAATCGATAAATTCCTGGATACCTACCCTCTCCCAAGACTAAACCAGGTAGAAGTTGAATCCCTGAATAGACCAATAACAGGCTCTGAAATTGAGGCAATAATTAAGAGTCTACCAACCAAAAACAGTCCAGGACTAGATGGATTCACAGCCAAATTCTACCAGAGATACAAAGAAGAGCTGGTACCATTCCTTCTGAAACTATTCCAATCAATAGAAAAAGAGGGAATTCTCCCTAACTCATTTTATGAGACCAACATCATCCTGAAACCAAAGCCTGGCAGAGACACAACAAAAAAAGAATTTTAGACCAATATCCCTGATGAACATTGCTGTGAAAATCCTCAATAAAATATTGGAAAACCGAATCCAGCAGCACATCAAAAACTTATCCACCACAATCAAGTTGGCTTCATCCCTGGTTCAACATACACAAATCAATAAACATAATCTATCATATAGACAGAACCAAAGACAGAAACCACGATTATCTCAATAGATGCAGAAAAGGCCTTTGACAAAATTCAACAGCCCTTCATGCTAAAAACTCTCAATAAATTCTGTATTGATGGGACTTATCTCAAAATAATAAGAGCTATTTATGACAAACCCACAGCCAATATCATACTGAATGGGCAAAAACTGGAAGCATTCTCTTTGAAAACTGGCATAAGACAGGGATGCCTTTTCTCACCACTCCTATTAAATATAGTGTTGGAAGTTCTGGCTAGGGCAATCAGACAGGAGAAAGAAAGAAAGGGTATTCAATTAGGAAAAGAGGAAGTCAAATTGTCTCTGTTTGCAGATGACATGATTATATATTTAGAAAACCCCATCGTCTCAGCCCCAAATCTCCTTAAGCCAATAAGCAACTTCAGCAGTCTCAGGATACAAAATCAATGTGCAAAAATCACAAGCATTCTTATACACCAATAACAGATAGAGAGCCAAATCATGAGTGAACTCTCATTCACAATTGCTTCAAAGAAAATAAAATACCTAGGAATACAACTTATAAGGGATGTGAAGGACCTCTTCAAGGAGAACTACACACCACTGCTCAAGGGCATAAAAGAGGACACAAACAAATGGAAGAACAGTCCATGTTCATGGATAGGAAGAATCAATATTGTGAAAATAGCCATACTGCCCAAGGTAATTTATAGATTCAAGCTATCAATGACTTTCTTCACAGAATTGGAAAAACTACTTTAAAGTTCATATGGAACCAAAAAAGAGCCCACATGGCCAAGACAAGACAATCCTAAGCCAAAAGAATAAAGCTGGAGGCATCACGCTACCTGACTTCAAACTATACTACAAGGCTACAGTAACCAAAACATCATGGCACTGGTACCAAAACAGAGATATAGACCAATGGAACAGAACAGAGGCCTCAAAAATAATACCACACATCTACA
>NW_012121154.1:8946907-8947571 GCF_000951035.1 Colobus angolensis palliatus | reverse complement strand
GACAAATGGGATCTAATTAAACTAAAGAGCTTCTGCACAGCAAAAGAAATTACCATCAGAGTGAACAGGCAACCTAAAGAATCGGAGAAAATTTTTGCAATCTACCCATCTGACAAAGGGCTAATATCCAGAATCTACAAAGAACTTAAACAAATTTACCAGAAAAAAACCCCATCAAAAAGTGGGTAAAGGATATGAACAGACACTTCTCAAAAGAAGACATTTATGCAGCCAACAGACACATGAAAAATTGCTCATCATCACTGGTCATCAGAGAAATGCAAATCAAAACCACAATGAGATACCACCTCACACCAGTTAGAATGGCGATCATCAACAAGTCAGGAGACAACAGATGCTGGAGAGGAGGTGGAGAAATAGGAACACTTTTACACTGTTGGTGGGACTGTAAATTAGTTCAACCACTGTGGAAGACAGTGTGACGATTCCTTAAGGATCTAGAACTAGAAATACCATTTGACCCAGCCATCCCATTACTGGGCATATACCCAAAGCATCATAAAGCTGCTATAAAGACACATGCACACGTATGTTCATTGTGGCACTACTCACAATAGCAAAGACTTGGAACCAACCCAAATGTCCATCAGTGACAGACTGGATTAAGAAAATGTGGCACATATACACCATGGAATACTATGCA
>NW_012121154.1:8942560-8946467 GCF_000951035.1 Colobus angolensis palliatus | reverse complement strand
TATATAATTCTTCAGGAAATACTTGCCATTTTCTTTAGTACTTTGTAAATATTTGAATATCATATTTTTTCACATTTTAATTTTTTAGCACTGTTTTTCCCAATTAGACTGTGAACTTTCAGGGAGGCAGATACTGTGACATTATTGTTGAATTAACCAAGAGGCTAAGAATGGCATATTGAACATAAAATTTTAGGAGAAATCATCTGATTTTTAGTGTATTCTACAAAAGGGAGTATTAAAATAATCGTAAAAGGGAAAACAAGAACTTTGTTGGGTGTCCTCATCCTAGTTGCGTTATTTAGTGTAATTTCTATTTTGATTTCTATATCGAGGCCATTACCTTTTTAACACTTTGGAACTCTAAGGGTCTTAACTGTGTTCTGTGTTTCTTTTTCATTTTTGTATCCGTCTAGCACTGTAGGGGACTGATAATGTTTATCGGATAAACTTACCATTTGGAAAAGTTTTCTGCCTAAGGCAGATCTTAGGACACGTTTGGAAACACTTAGCAAATACAGCCTCTCTTCTTGTAACTTACCAGTAATGCACTGTCTTGCCTTAATGCCATCTATCAGCCAATTCACTCACCAAGCAGGCAACCAATCAATCAATCAAGTATTTACTGAGCCTTTGCTATGTACTCAGTACTACGCTAAGTACGATGATGGGCACAATACATGGTTTCATCATTAAGAACTTAGAATCGTTGATTTTATGGTGGCTGTACTTGTAAGGCTGAATTGCATTTAATAAAATTTTGGTACAGTGGTTATTGAAACTAACTGGATATTTTGTTACAAAGACTGCTCTATAATAAACAAGGTATTAGAATAATATTGCTGCATGATATGTTATTTTCAGTTATTCTAACTCATCAGAACAGAACATACTATTTTTAAAGATAAGGCATCATTATTTTATGTATGTTGAATACCATTTATTTGATAATGGCAAAAGTAATGAGCCTCATCTTGCCTTATCTTTGTACCTATCCCCTTTAACCTGTCTATGGCTTTTAGTTTTTTGTGCAGTACCTTTAATATTTACATAGGTATAACTGACTACAATTTTTGATAACTTAGTAATAGTTCAGGGATGATATCCATGCTGCTGGCTTAGAGAAAGTGAATCCCTGAAAGATCACATTGACAAATGTGGCTTTGTTTTCTTTTCAGCTGCTTCCACCTTGTATCTACATTTTGTGGTCTACTTTGTCTGTAACCGCAAGATTGACTATGTGAATACATCCATCTCTGTGCCTCTATTTTTCTCTTAGACTAACAGGAGAATAAACTGTAAATTTGTGCATCTGAGTGCTCATCCATTGAAGGAAAGATAGCCTCATAACCTCTTTCCAATTTAAAAGAATCTCACATGACCTCTGAGGGTGTGAAATCTTACTTAGTGTCCTCAGCATCATCTCACGTATATGATCACTATCTTCCTCAAGGAATTTCTTCACTGGGTTTCCAGAATACAGAATTCTCCTAGTTTCTATCACAGTGACTGTTCAGTGTGAGCAACTACACTAGCGATTGCTCCTCCCTTGTTCTGTGCCCTTTCATCTTCTCTGTTCATACTTAGTCCATAGATAATCTCACCCGATCCCACAGGTTTCAATGTCTTCTATATGTCAGTAACCCTCCCTAAACCTGTATCTCCAGGCACAGTGTCTCCTGTAAACTTCAGGCTCAACTACTCAATACTAGAATATCTGTAGTCATCTTCTGTAGTCATCTCAAACTGAACGTGTATAAAACTGCTTCTCTGTGAGTCTTCTCCATCTCGGAAACTGGTACCATTATTCAGGACAAAAACTTTATAACCATCTTTGATTTCTCCCTCTTCTTACTCCAAGAATTCAAAAAGTCCACCAGTCAATCTTGTCATGGCTACCTCCATAATACATATTTACCTCTGTCTATGTGCCATTGCTATTACCCTAGTTTCTGGTACAACTCTCCCTTTCTTTGGCTACTCTAATAGCTTCCTAACTGGTTGTCCTGCTTCTACTCTTGCCCCTGAGAGTCCATTTTCAATCAGAGTATTACAAACCAGAGTAATGTTTTAAAAATCCAAATTTTATTATTTTATTCCTCTGCTAAATAATTACTTATCATGTTTAGAATGAAATCCAGAAGAAGCCTTACTGCGGTCTGAGGTCCTACACAAGCAGAGGCAACCATCTCTGTAGTCTCACACCTTAATTCACGTCCCCTAACCAGCTGGTTGCTATCAGGCAAGGCAAAGCATATCCTGAGGCCTCTGGAGTTTCTGTTCCCTCTGCCTAGTATGGCCTTGCCTCATACCTTTTAGTTCTCTGATCAAACACCCTGCCCTCACAGACCTTTCTTGAGTATTCTATTCACTTATTCTGGTTTATTTTTCTTCATAGCACTTCTGACTGACATAGTATCCAGGAGCGATTTATTTATTTGCTTTCTCCCACTAAAATATTCCAAGATGCTGGGGCTTCATTTACTATGATATGCCTTGTACCTAGAAAGTTTGGTACATATATTTTTTTCAGTGAATAAACTCAGCAGAATATAGAAACATTTATTAAAGCAGGAATTAGCTCAGTCCCTTTTCTCCACAGCATCCTTCTCCAAAATTGAGTAACTTCTAGTGGTTCTGGAAATGCTTGCTTACGCATCAGAGGGAACCTTATACTTGCAAATAAATGCATGCTATTTGCTGAATGAATACTTAGCTTTGGAAATGAGTCAATACAGGAATTGATGACAAACAACCCTGAACAGCTCAGTCAGCGTGGGAAGGGCTCACCTGGCAAAGCACAGTTAGGTACGTTTACACAAGGAGTGCTTTTTTACACAGGGCAGTTGAGGAGAAGTAGTGTGCTATAGCTCACTATAGTTAAAAGCACAAAACACTATGAAACTAGGGCTACTTCCTTAATCTCTTTAAGCCTTTGTTAACCATTAAAAGGGGCTTACAGCAAATTTCTGATGCAGAAGAATTACAAATAATTTATGTAGCTATGTAAGGTGGTGGAGCATAAACCTACGCTGTGAAACTGTAGGCTGCACAAAGTGACTTCCTTCCAAAGAGTACCGAAGGGAAAGGGAGGACAAAGAGCAACTTTATGGTAGATAAACCTGACAAACACTACACTAGCCAGGTGATAAAGATTAACGTTAATAAGCAATGTCATGTTGATAGCATATACTTTTGATACGATGTGATGAGAATGCCATTTTACATCTGTGGTCTTCCTCACAAAATTCAATAGTCCCAGTATAATCGTGGGCAAAACATCAGACAAATCTCAAATTGGGGAGCCTTCTACAAAATTCCTGAACAGTACTCATGAGAATTGTCAAGGTCATCAAAAACAAGAAAAGTCTAAAAAACTATCATGGCCATGAGGAGTCTAAGGAGACACGACAGCTAAATGCAATGTGGTATCCAGGATGGGATCCTGGGACAGAAAAAGAACAATAAGTAAAAACTAAGGAAATCTTAATGAAGTATAGACATTAGTTAATAATACCATATCATTATTGGTTCATTAAGGGTAATGCATACACTAATGTAAGATGTTAAGAAGAGAAATTGGGTATTGGGTATATGGGAGCTCTCTGTACTGTCTTCACAATTTTTCTATAAATCTGAAACTGGTTTTGTGTTTTTGAGACAGAAACTGTCAGCCAACATGAAATGCAATGGTGTGATCTCGACTCACTGCAACCTATGCCTTCTGGGTTCAAGCAACTCTTGTGCCTCAGTCTTCTGAATAGCTGGGATTATAGGAACATGCTACCACCCCTGGCTAATTTTTATATTTTTCAGTATAGACGGGGTCTCTCCATGTTGCCCAGGCTGGGTCTCGAACCCCTGAGCTTAAGCAATCCACTCACGTTGGCCTCCCAAAGTGTTGGGA
>NW_012121154.1:8921625-8942506 GCF_000951035.1 Colobus angolensis palliatus | reverse complement strand
AGAGCTAGAATACACGAATTCCAATCCTGGCCTCATTGTTTTCAGGCTAAGTGACTTTGAGTAAGTTATTCAAACCTCTTGTTCCTCAGCCTCCCTAGTAGCTGGGCTTACAGGCGTCCACCACTATGCTAGGCTAATTTTTGTATTTTTGGTAGAGTTGGGGTTTCTCTGTGTTAGTCAGGCTGGTCTTGAAATTCCCGACCTCAGGTGATCCACCCGTCTCGGCCTCCCAAAGTGCTGGGATTACAGGCATGAGCTACTGATTCCATGATGAAAAAGAAAAATTTTACTCATTTTGTGATTAATATGCTGAAATGCAGTTTTCATATTTTTTGATTAATTTATGTTTTTATATACATCTTAATTGTATTAAATTTTGCCATTTTAAATACAACACCCACAAAAGAAGAAAACAAAAAGAATGAGATGAATCCAACACACACTGGGGTCTGTTGGAGGGTGGGGATCAAAGTAAAATCAAAGTAAGATCAAAGTAAAATAATGTATGGCAAATTCTGAACCCTACCACATCTTAAAACCATTTTTTACTGGTTGTTTACTTGAAGAATGAGTCATATTTCAAATTTGTCACAGAGAGAAAATTTAAGCAGTGCTCTTACATGAAATATGCTATTCATCATAGTAATAATGTAGCAGGAAGGGTATGGTTAAATAGAAAATACCACACAATCATTAAAACTTTTAATGACTGTAAACATTATAGGACAACATGAAAAATGCTATGATACAGTGTTTAAAGTAGATACAAAATTACATGCACTGTATGATTATGGCAATTACAAAATAATTGGAAAGAAGTACATAAAAATGCTACAGGGAATATGCCATTGGGTGTGTTATATATGGGTGATTTTTTTGGGGGTTAGCTACTATTCTGTTTTGTTTTCCAACTTTTATTTTAAGTTTAGGGGCACATGTGCAGGACATGCAGGTTGGTTACATAAGTAAACGTGTGCCATGGTCATTGGCTGCACAGATCGTTCCATCACCCAGGTATTAAGCCCACCATCCACTAGCTAGTCTTCCTGATCCTCTTCCCTCCTCCCAACCCCTGCCCTCCAACAGACCCCAGTGTGTGCTGGATTCTTCTTACTCTTTTTGTTTTCTTCTTTTGTGGGTACTGTATTTAAAATGGCAAAAATTAATTTAATCAATTAAGATGTATCTAAAAACATCAATAAAAAAAGTATGGAAACTGAATTTCAGCATATTAATCACAAAAATGAGTAAAATTTTTCTTTTTCATCATGGAATCTTTGGGGTTCTGGATGAAATTCAAGGGGTTTGTGAACTTGGATGAGAAAAAATTACATCTTGATTTTCAGCGAATTCTAACATAAATATTTGCCACTAACAATAGTAGTATAAGCAGAGCCTGTGACTTTATCATCCACAAAAATCACAGATATTTTTGTTTTATAGTTCTTGCAGACATCTCAAAGTAACTTTTATGTTAATTACTGTATTACAACAGCTATTACATATGCTGCTGAGTCTTAGCATTTAATAATTTAATGAAGAATCAAAAATGTTACTATATCACAAGTTTGTATTTTAAAAATACTTGATTAACTACATATCCATATAATTGTTTTTTTATGTAATCCTCTGATTTTATTTTTATGCATTTAAAAGCATTATTCTGAGAAGGGGCAACAGGCTTCACCAGACTGGCAAAGACAATCTTGGCTGAAACAGTTTAGGATCTCTGACAGAAAGAAGGTTGAAAGCACCACGATAAGCAACTTGAAATTTCATGTTGCACTTGTCTGTGAATTTTCATATAAGTAAAACAGGAGCTTAGTGGACATTCTCAACAGCCCATTGTGGCAATAGGTAATATCAAGCCCGTTCACAGGTAGAAATCAATACCAATTAAAGACACCCAAAATGAGGAAGAAAGTTGATATGCATAAGTTAATTTCTATACTTTCCAAATTAAAAATATGGTGCCCAATGAGCTGTGATTTAGTGTCAAGGAAAGAACTTATTCCCCAGGGAACATGGCAGAAATATTTTACATGGAAATGCTATAAATCGGAGTGCTACCACATTATCAACATTCTATTTTGTTATGTATTTGCAGGTTTTCTTTACTAAAAACATATCTGAATTTCCCTGGAAAGGAATAACAAAATTTGACTTCCTGCTTTTTGAATAGGCTTTCACCTGAACTTTGTGTGTATTAATTATCACAACAACCCTGTAATGTAGGAATTACTGTTAAATCCATTTTAAGATGAAGAAAGTGAGGTGTAAGACATTATACAATGAGTGATGGAACTAGGGGTCAAACCCAGATCACTATCATTCCAGGGACCAAGCATTTAACGACCATGTCATACTTCCATGGGTGCTAATTTAGAACAAACATCCTGAGACTATGGAATGGTTTTGGCTTCTACAGCTTTAAGATGCCAGACATAAAAGCTCTACATGAGAAAAATCTGGAGCTAGTGACACGGAGTCAGAAAAGAAGTCGATGCAATACAAAGCTTTCAAGAAAGATCAGTAAATTTCAGAAAGAAAAACCTTCCATATCACAGTTACATCCCCAACGAAATGTCTCTGACACAAACACTCTTAAGACGCTTGGAGTACAAACATCTTCCCCAGAGGAACAACGTGCTGTGAATCCAGCAATGTATTTGGTGGGAACAGGCATGCGAGACTCAGGCGACACAAGAACCACTTAAAGACTTACAGTGCACAATGATTTCTCTAATGCTTTCCCTTTGGAATGCAGGAAATTTCTGCCCCAGACATACTACTTTGAAATGATTAATCTGAAAAGTATTCTTCACACTTCAGTTTGGTTTTTGTTTGTCTCTTTGTTTCTTATTCTTTCTCATATTTGACTGATGATTGGAAACTTTTTTTTGTTTTGTCGTCTGAAGTCTTATGCTAGCTTCCGGGCATTTGCATCCAATACCAATCTCAGCAGCTTTGTACTACATTCAAAAACTGCAATACATTTTTCTATGCTTATACATATAGAGTATGTGCTTAAGATCAGGGCTTCCAGAGCTAGAATACACGAATTCCAATCCTGGCCTCATTGTTTTCAGGCTAAGTGACTTTGAGTAAGTTATTCAAACCTCTTGTTCCTCAGCCTCCCAATCTATAAAATGGGGGTGCCTATTCAAAGGGTTATCATGAGGACTAAATAATATAAAGCATGTAGAGCCCTGAGCACAGTGTCTGCCTAGCGAGTGCTAGCCAAATGTTAGTGATTATTACTGTTACATTTACTAGACTGTAAGCCCCATCAGGGATAACATTTATATTTTGATCATTATTGTATTTATAGCATAAAATTAGTGCCTGACGCAAAGTAGATGCTCAATAAATTATTGAATTATATTAAATAATAAATGACTCAGCTATTTCTTCCTATTTGTACCATTTCAAATTCCTTTCACATTCTTATTCAGTGACAGGACAAACTCAGTGGACTATGGAAAAGTTCCATACAAATACCTTGGTCCAATCTTTACAGTAGAGAAAAAAAATTCAAAGGGCAGTTTTTAATGCTTCATTTCATCCCCAAACATCTAGTGAATATACTTTGGTCACCAGTCTCTCAGTGTGGTGAATATTTGAAATTTTGATCTCAATCTGGTGGCCAGGTGACCTAAAACATACTTTATAGAGAACAGGTCCCATCTGAGATCAAGTTATAGTTGAAATATGACCTTTAATTTCACTCTCTGCTCTATTCTGCTTCTGTGTTCCACAACCTACCTGGTTTACTTTACTACAAATGAATATAAACAGCTTCATCTGGGATCTTATTGCCACCATCCATCCATCCATCCACCCACTCCCGTTTATTGAGTGCCTAATACATTTCAGGCACTGCTCCCGGTCCTGAGGCCCTAGACATGAAAGGCAAAAGGACCTTTAAGGACCTCAGTGATATTGATAGGCATTTAAAATTTTATCATCTCCAAAACTCTTAATTCCTACTCCCCCACTCCCCACCAAGCTATTCCTTTCACAGTCTTCCCCAATTCAGTTGATGGCAACGTCATTATATAGTTGTTCTGCCTTAAATTCTTACTTTCCTCCTTGAAATCTCCCTCTTAGCACGTCCATCTATTCCTTCGGAACCAAGTGGGACATAAACACGTAAAGAGGCAATCCTAAGTATGTGATGGAAGCTATGGCAAGATAGAAACAACCTTAACTCAAACCAGGAGGCAGGGAGGGGAAGATTTATTGGCAGAAGTGATATTTGAACTGAGTTTTGAAGAATGAACAGGGCTTGGCCTTGCTAAAGAGCTCCCTCTGGCCAGGCACTGTGGCTCATGCCTGTAATCCCAGCACTTTGGGAGGCCAAGACGGGTGAATCATCTGAGGTCAAGAGTTCCAGACCAGCCTGGCCAACATGGTGAAACCCCGTCTCTACTAAAAATACAATAAATCAGTCAGGCATGATGGCAGGCGTCTGTAATCCCAGCTACTCAGGAGGCTGAGACAAGAGAATCTCTGGCACCTGGAAGGTGGAGGCTGCAGTGAGCCAAGATTGCGCCATTGCACTCCAGTCTGGGCAACAAGAGCGAAGCTGTCTCAAAAAATAATAATAATAACAATAAAATAAAATAAAAATAAAAGCCTCCCTCCTCCTCCTGAATCATCTGGATATCTTTAAAGCACCAGAAACTTACATGCTCAAAATAATAGTTATCATCATCTCTCTGCATGCTTCCTCCCACATTTTTATAGTTCCAAATGAAAGAGTTAGAACTGTCTTTAACAACCTTATTCTCCAAATCTAATCACTTGTAAAGCACTGTGCAGTCAGCATCCTCTCGTATTACTTTTTGTCTTCATTCACTTTCCTTTTCCAAGCCCAACTTAGATTTTCAATCTTAACTCCCACAATTTTCCAGTCACTATGTAAGTGCTTGGTAAATGGGAAAGCACTATGCAAATGTTAGGGGTTTATTCTAATTAACACTAATTCCCTTGGTGATCTCATCTACTCCCATGGTTTTAAATACCATCTATACACTGATGAGTTCCAGACTTATATTTCTAGCTTTGACCTTTCTCTCTCAATTCAGACTAAAAATCTCGCTGCCTACTCACTATCTTCACTTAGATATTGAATAGGCATTTAAAATTTTATCATTTCCAACTCTCTTAATTCCTACTTCCCCACTCCCCACCAAGCTATTCCTTTCATAGTCTTCCCCAGTTTAGTTGATGGCAATGTCATTATACAGTTGTTCTGCCTTAAATTCTTACTTTCCTCCTTGAAATCTCCTTCTTAGCACATTCATTCATTCCATTAGCAAATCTAGTCAACTCTACCTTCAAAAACTATCCTGACTCTTACACTTTCATTGCTCTCAAACCAATCTAAAGTACTTGGACTACTGCCTTCCTTCCTGTCTGTTTCTGTTCTCCTGCAGTGCATCCAACAACTCCACAGCTTTCCAGCTCACTCAGAATGAAGTCCACATCCTTAACAGGGCTCATGCTATCTTTCTGACATAATCTTCTGTTACTCTCCTTAGCTCTTGCCACTACAGCCAAGGACGCTCCTGCCTTTGCCCCTCCTGTGCTCTCTGCCTGGAAAGCTCTTTCCTCTGATACTTGTGTGGCTTGCTCTTTCCTTTTACTTAGGTTTTTATTCAGATGTTACCTGTTTAGAAAGACCTTTCCGAGTCTCCCTGGAATACAGGAACATATGATTTGCTTAATCATCTTAACCCTACTTTCTTTATCATATTTCTTCATAGCACCAATATTTCTTGAATGTTCTAGGTACTGTCCTGATGCTGAGAATATAACAGTAAACAAAATAGGCAAAAATCCCTTTGTTTCATGGTGCTTACTTTCCACTTGAGAAAGAAACAATAAGCAAGCAAATTAAATAACATGCCAGATGATAGTAGCTCCTATGGTGAAAAATCAAAGCCAGGAAGGGGGATAAGACGTACTGGGGGAAGAGGAGTGGTTGCTACTTTAATGAGGAAAGCTTCCTTGATAGGAGGCTATTTGAACAGAGATCTTAAGGAGGAAAGTCAGCCTTGTGAATACTCAAAAAGTATTTCAGGTGGAGGAACAACAAGTGCAAAGCCCTGTGGCAAGGTCATGTTTGATGGTTCCAAGAGCAGTCAGGAGACTAGTGTGCATGGAATGGAGTAGCACTTCTACCACCTGCCATTACATTATATAGATTGATTTGGTTTTTATTGCTGACCTGTTTACACCAGAATGTTGGCTGCATAAGGGCAGTGTCTTTTTTTTTTTTTCTTTTGAAAACAACAATAACAACTTTATCCTGAGAATTCAGAACTGAGCCTTGTTCTAGTGGGGACTCAATGAAATGTCATGCACTATAGACAAACTTCACTATTCAGAACCCCTTAACATGCCCCATGTGTTTTGCCTTTCTTGTCTTATTTTCTCCATCTAGAATGCAGCTCTGTCTTTCAAAAAGCCTACCCTTCAGGACACTCCAATGCTACTGCTTTAATGAAACCTCACTTGGTTGACTCTCAGCTAAATGTCATTTCTGCCCCCTTTGTATGGCGATAACTCTGTACTGTCGTTGCTGCTCAACCAAAAGCTCCATAAGACAGCGAGTGTGTCTACTTGCCTCCTCAGGGTAGAGTGCCAGTGTAGCCTGGTGCCTAATCATATGTGCCAGGTGGTCAGTAAATAATGAAATAAATGACTATCTGTTTAAGGCAATGAGTTGCTTTAAGATTTACCATTCTCAATACAGATTGCTACGGTGTTCTATGGTAGTATGCAAAGTAACTCAAGATCCTTAGAAGTTGGTCACCATCTTATCGAACTAGCAATGTAACCATGAGTTCCAACCTCCTTTGCAAGGGGGACTCACGAATCCTCTAGAAGGGCAACCCCTTTGCACTCTCCAAGGAACTGTATACGTGAAAGAAGAGTCTGTTCCTTCTCTTTCCAATTTAGCCATGGATTTTTCTCTATCATTAAGCATACCCAATTGGTAATATAGTCATTTCAAAACTAAGACAATTATGAGCTTTAGTTTAAAACATTATTTTAAATCTGCAATACATTTTAGTCATTTACAAATAAATGTAATATCAAGGAGGAACCAATTCTTGCTGGTAACAAATAATGTGGCATAACTTTTGCTAAACATCCTTCACCTTAAACAACTTGGCCTTTCAGAGAACTCACATTTCTTCAAATTAGGCAGAAAAAATTTCACATTTTAGACAAGTTGAATCAGAAAGTATGAAAATACCCATTGCAAGTGGTTGATGTGGTAACAAAGAGAAGACCACCTGTGTTTGTTGAACTGAGCTGAAGTGGATGTGCTAATGTAGTTTCACTTCATTGTTGTCAAAGACTTGAAAAGCTTCTCTTTAGTTAATTGAAAGTCTAATTAGCAGATCTTTTTAAGGACAAGCAAATCTAAGTTGGATTTTCTTTTATTTCCTCATCCAACCTCTTGTCTCCCTCTAATAATCAGTAATGTGAGTGATGAACTCAAGCAAAGCATGTCAGATGGTATAAAATGGGTTATATGATGTATTTTTCCTAGAGGGTGGCATCTAAAATAACAGCACGTTGATAAGTTACTGTTCCTTCAATTTAAATCCATTTTAACTTGGCTATCGCTTCACTAGTTGACATTGGTTTGTTGTCCACATTCCAACTATGTGCATAAAATAAAGTGCTATCTAGAGTGTTCTCGCCTTTGAAACCATCATCAAGTCATTTAAATAAAAGACATGCTGCCAGGTATTAATGAAGCTTATTAGTAAAATGCTAGGATGCAGAAGATCCCCCACGACATAAAATTATGGTTTGGTGCACTAATTTCAGCACCAAATGACTGTATTCTTTCGCTGAAATACTAAATGATGCTCTAAATGTTGGAAGTTCTAGGAAAGTGGAGTGGGCTACCATTCGATACATTTCACATGTTCCCAATGGCCATTTCTATCCTGAATTAATTCACTTCTGAGTCCTCAAAGTCATTGGCATGGTTTTAAGAGTAATGTTTATGCAATGTGAGCAGATTAAAAGCCAGTGCCAAATAACTTACAAATGAGAAATTTCTGAATACTTTGATCAAAGAGTTTTAAATCCTATTTAAAAGAGTCAAGTGAACAGAGAGACGCATATGTCCAATTCAGGTTTAAACATTTTAAGCCATCATTGCCATTATTTCTAGAGCACAAAATACACCCAGGAAAATTAAATTTTCTTTCATTTTCATAATTTCTGTAATCATTAGTCAATGTAAATTAACTATCGGAATATTAATCCCATACTAAAGAAGAGAGCATTTACATTTACATGTCATAAATTCGTCTTTCTCAGTTCTATAATTTTAGACTACTTCACGCCCAAAGGACAACTTACCCTTGTAAAAGTATTTTACATATTTTCACTCATATTACTGCTATACAAATTGTTAATTATGCAGTTAATTATTAGAACAATAAAAACTTGTTACTGACCTTTTGGCTAATGAATTTAAATAGGTGCAGATACTTTGTGGTACAAAAGTACAAATATTATTTACTGTTTTTTGGATACTATGTCTTTGCTAGGCAGTGATAGTGTAGCTCATGAGGCTTAGTTATATAGATTGCCTATTGTGAACCTCATATTATATTAGATGTGGTTTTACATACCAAATATGCATGGAGCTTCCCTGTGTACCTAGAGAGCTTATACTACAGTGTCATAACAGAAAGAACATGACCAGATAACAAAACATGAAGCAGTAATATTGTCCCATATGAGGTCAGAAAGGTAACAGAGCAAGTTTAGGCAGCAATAATTAGGGAGAAATTTCATTACAGACATAGGATTTGAGGTAGACCTTAATGAATTTAAGCATAGCGGAGGAAAAAATGCCTTTCCAGACTGGCTAAGAGTTGATACCCTAAGTGCAGAGTATGTGGGAATTAGTTGTACTATTTTCTCTACTTCTGTACATGATTAAAATTTTCCAGAGTAAAAACTTCTAAAAAATCGTTTCAGGAATGAGTAGAATGAGCAAAGATAAAAGGAGTCTTTCAAAAAAGGGGCCCTTATTATTTCACCTACCTGCCCAAGCAAGGTGTTAGAGGCAGCTAGGTGAAATAATAAGGGACAGTTCAAATGGGGTCAGATTTTGAGAGGCATTAGATGAGAGAATTAAAGACTTAAATTCCAGTTAGGTCATTGGGGATCAGTTTGCTGAATCAAAGAGAGCCAAGCCTCACTTTATGTGCCATGAATTTCTAATATTCAGCATTTTCCCCTACTCTGTTAATGGTGAAATTCACTACCAATGTTATTCAGTGCCAGTGGCATTCTAATGGGGAATGTGATATAGGAGAGCTTGCTTGTTGCTGCTAAAACTTCTTTGAGAAGACAGCATCTGGGTTGAGTCTCTGTGATTTAGGTAGGTGGTTCTCAGCCTGTCTGGACACTCGGAGGCCACCGTGAAATGGTCAGACTCAGTGATACTCAGACACTAGGAAGAAAGATCAGTGTACAACAAGACTGTCAGCTTAGTCATTCAGAGTGGGGTATCCCCTTTTCTGTTCTATTTCTGCATGCTGAAGTGTTTGGAAGAACAAATTAAAAGCTTCTTATTTAGTAGGGGCTTAGAGCAAGAGAATACATATAATCTTTAAGGAGAGGGTATCTAGGCCAGGGTGAGGTCAGACCCACCTTTTTTTTTTTTTTTTCTGGAAAAGGATGCAGGCACAGTAGTCTGCTTCTCTACACCCCATTCTCTTTGCCTACCATTTTTCCTCTGTATTACTCCCTTCCTTTTCAGATGTTTCATTACTATATTCACACTGAAGACCATGAGAATCTCAGAGACAGGGTACCTTTAGGTAGCAACCTCCTTAGGTCTATACTTGAAGTCTCTTTGTAAGTCAATATTCAGCTGAGTTAGGCATCAGTCACTTAGGAAATTGCTTCAGGTTTTCATCATATTACATGCTGTTATTTTAGTATATTTATACTATGGGGTTTAGAATTTTGAGTGAATTACCAGGTAGACTATATATTATGTCTACCTGGTAATTCACTCATTCACTCAAAATTCATTAACAGTACACTACGTTTAATGTATTACTATACAATTTTTCAAATGTAAGTTGTTTAAAAATGATTATTCAAAATCACAATAAGATATCATCTCACACTAATCAGAATGAATATTATTAAAAAGTAAAAAAAAAACAGATGCTGGTGAGGCTGTGGAGAAAAGGGAATACTTACATACTGTTGGTGGGAATGTAAATTAGTTGAGCTACCACGGAAGGCATTTTGGAGATATCTCAAATAACTTAAAACAGAGCTACTATTTGACCCCGCAATCCCATTACTGGGTATGTGCCCAAAAGAAAATAAATCGCTCTACCAAAAAGACACATGCATTTGTATGTTCATTGTAGCACTATTCACAATAGCAAAGACATAGAATCAACCTAGAGGCCCATCAACAGCGGTTTGGATAAAGAAAATGTGGTACATATACAGCATGGAATACTATGCAGCCATAAAAAAGAATCACGTAATTTCCTTTGCAGCAATATAGATACAGCTAGAGGCCATTATCCTAAGTGAACTAAGGCAGGAATAGAAAATCAAATACCACATATTCTCACTTATAAGTGGGAGTAAAGCATTGGGTATACATGGACACAAAGAGGGGAACAACAGATACTGGGAACTGGAGGGAAAGGACTGAAAAACTACCAGTGGGTGCTATGCTCACTGCTTGGGTGAAGGAATCATTCATACCCCAAACGTCAGTGTCACACAATATACCAGTGTAACAAACCTATATATGTATCCCCTGAAACTAAAATAAAAGTTAAAATTAGATTTTAAGAAATAATTATTGAGGTCTTTCAATAACGCAATAGAAAAAGCATAGAACCTGGAATCAAGAGCCTGAGGTCAAGTTCTGGCTTTCTGGCTTCCTGGCTGCATGATCTCTGATAAGCTGCTTGACCTCTGTGAGGCTCAGACTTTTCTTCTATAAATTAGGTTGACATTAATATTCTTTTCATTGAATTATTGTGAAGATCAAATAAAATATTTTACATAAAAATCCTTTGTAAAGTTTAATGTAGAGAACAAATGTTAGTTATCATTATCATTATTATAGTAGTGGTAGCAACATTGGCCCTTTGGTGCGATACCTAGGATTTGTGGCAGCATTTATATAAACCTTCCTACTTATTTTCTTAATCTTCCATAAAAGCAAAAAATTATTCTTCTGTGATTTTAACTAATTAAAATAAGTTTTTCATTTAATGCAGTTACATTTTCAATACATATTTTAAAAGTACATTAGTAGCTGGGTACAGTGGCTCACGCCTGTAATCCCAGCACTTTGGGAAGCCGAGGCGGTAGGATCATGAGGTCAAGAGATTGAGACCATTCTGGCCAACATGGGGAAATCCCGTCTCTACTGAAAATATAAAAATTAGCTAGGTGTGGTGGCACACACCTGTAGTCCCAGCTACTCGGGAGGTGGAGGGAGGAGAATCACTTGAACCCAGTAGGCGGGGGTTGCAGTGAGCTTAGATCGTGTTACTGCACTCCAGCCTGGCGACAGAGTGAGACTCCATCTCAGAAAAATAAAAATAATTTTAAAAATGTACATCAGCTCTGCTATTCTCAGTTATTTAATAATTATTGGTATAGTTGATTTTTAAAATTCCAACTTCTTCAGTAGACGAACACTAAGTAGAGTAGAATATGACATATTGAAATGATGTTTGTAAGACCTTGTTTGGTTGGAGTAAAGATGCTGGTTGTAGGGATGTTTACTAAGATGACAAGGATCTGGACCAAGGTGGGAAACTGAAAAGTTACAGTGAAAACTGGACAAGCTTAGTAACAAGATTAAATGGAGATGATAAAAGAGAAATGTTAAATTTATAGGATAGCAAGCTTGGTTACCTGGAGGATGGCAATACCAGCAATAAAAAAGGATAAGCTTCAAAGGATAAGCTATTTTGATAAGGGAATATAGCCTAAGAAATTGACTTTTGTTATAGACATGTTGGTATTTGACATAATGTTGGCAGAATATTTGCTGATCATGTCTTAAAAGCACTTGGAAATATGGAATCATAAATCAAAGTCAACATCAAAGGTGAAGATGTAGCTTTGAGTGTGATGAGATAACAAATAATAGTCATGGCTAATGATGATTTACCAGGTGACAGGGATTGTTCTCAGTGCTTGCCAAGTGCTAACTCATTTGATTTTCGCATCAACTAGTATATCAAATTTACTGATGAGAAACCAAAGAGATGCCAAATAACTCACCTTGCATTACACAGCTAATAAGTAGCTAAGCTGGGATGACAATGGGTGATCTCCTTCAGGAAATAAAATAGAGAAAGAAAAACAGAAGACGGAGTGAGAAGCAATCCCCACGGGCAGTAGAAAGATGAAAAAGAAACCAGATTCCAGGAGCAGTGGGGAGGCTGGAAAAGAGGAGCAGTTGAGCAATGCCACAGAACAAGGGAAGGCAGAGTTTCAAGAAGAAGGGTGTGGTCCATATCATTAAATACTTCAGAAAGTTCAAGAACAATGACTCAAAGTCTCTGCACTTGGTAGTACTGATGAGACAGGAGTCTGGGTAAAGAGATGTTTCAGAATCCAGACTACAGAGGATCAAGGGGATAGATCTAAAGAGAGGGAAGTAGTAGGGACAGACTAATTTTTCATGGCATTTTCCTGTGAAATACAGAATGATAGTATAAAGAGACAAAAGGAGCAACTGAAGCTTTTAAAATTAGAATGTCATCTGATGCATGAGAACATGTCAATGTGGTCATCTTTTCTTGATCATAACTCTAGATCAACAGAGGTAAAATATCTTTGTAAGTGCTCACATATTGATAAAATGTTTAGTCTTTGTCTTTTTAATTAAAAACATTAATATGCAAACTTATGACACTTTCACAAATTCTTTTTTTGTTCTTTTTTTTGAGACAGGATCTTGCTGTGTCATCCAGGCTGGAGTGCAGTGGCATGATCTCGGCTCACTGCAACTTCTGCTTCCTGGATTGAAGTGATTCTCCTGACTCAGCCTCCCTAGTAGCTGGGATTACAGGTGCATGCCACCATGCCTGGCTAATTTTTGTATTTTTAGTAGAGACGGGGTTACACCATGTTGGCCAGGTTGGTCTCAAATTCCTGACCTCAAGAGATCCACCCGCCGGCCTCCCAAAGTGCTGGGATTACAGGCATAAACCACTGTGCCTGGTGACAAATTCTTAATCTGTTAAAAGAACAGAAGGAACCTGTTAATCTAAATACAATTTTATATGAAATGGGCATTTATATATTGGAAAGCAAAGCAAATTTTGTTGAAATGGAGGCTGTGGAAAAAAACTTCATACAAAAAAAAGTTGTTTTATTTTCAAATGTTTGAGTTTTTTTCACAATTAAATTTACATATAGTAACATTTAATTTAAATATGAAAAATTAGGGTCAAAATGAAATTTAGGTATTTTAAGAATGAACATCAAACCAAAACTTCTTACGCAGCAGAAACGTCCAGTTCTGCAATGAATATAGGTAAATTGTAAATTTTAGCTACCACAAAAAGTACCATAAAAACTTACTTAGAAAAAATCAACAGACAACATATAGAATGGGATAAAATATTTGCAAACTATGCATCTGACAAGGGACTAACATCCAGAATCTACAAAGAACTCAAACAACTCAAAAAGAACAAAATAAAAAGCTCCATAAAGGACAGGAAGAAACATTTTTTCAAAAGAAGACATACAAATGGCTAACAACATGAAAACATGCTCCATGTCACTAATAATCAGGGAAATGCAAATGTTGGTGAAGACATGGAGAAAAGGAAACGCTGATACACTGGTGGTGGAAATGTCAGTTAGTACAACCTATATGGAAAGTAGTTTGGAGATTTCTCAAATAACTTAAAATAGAACTGCCATTCCATCCAGCAATCCCACTCATGGGTATATATCCAAAGGAAAATATTATATCCAAAAGATACCTGTGTGTGTATATATATGTATATATATACACACACACACACCTGTATACACACACACCCCATAGACTACCAGTCAGCCATAAAAATGAATGAAATCATAAAAAAGAATGAGATCATGTCTTTTGCAGTGACATGGATGAAACTGGAGGTCCTTAAGTGAAAACTCAGTCAAATACTACGTGTTCTGTCTTATAAGTGGGAGCTAAATAACGTGCACACATGGACTTAGAAAGTGTAATGATAGATATTAGAGACTCAGAAAGGTAGGAGTGTTAGAGTGTGGTGAAGGATGAGAAGTTACCTAATGAATACCATGTACACTATTCAGGTAATGGTTACACTAGAAGCCCGGATTTCACCACTGCAATATATCAATGCGACAAAACTGTGCTTGTATCCCCTAAATCTATAGAAATAATAAAAAAAAATTTCATCGTGGAGGACAAATGACATCAAGTGTATTGGAAAGTGAAACAAAGCTCAATGACATAAAAAATTCAAATTCTTTCATTGTGGGTGTCAGTTCGAAACATCAAAATGCATCTTCCAATTTGAATAAGAATAGAAACAATGATACCAACACAAAATATTAAAATCTAAGTATGCATGTAAAAACAGTTACAAAGATTAGAAAAAAGAAGAGAAAAATACTTTTTTTGATATGTAGAAATAGGTACTTTGCTATTGGTACCAAAAAAAATCTCAAGAAATTCATGGAAGGGGAAGTATCCATGCCTGTGTATTATTACGCTCAATGGCCAGTAGCACATTTTGTTTACTTTTTTGCTTTTAAAACTGTATCTGTTAAGCAACATTTCTTTGCAGAGATGAAAAAAAATCATATGCTTATTTGCTATTTAATAGATTTAAGTTCTCCTGATACAATGACTTTTTAAAATGACTTAAAAATTATTGTATTTATGATCTAAAACGAGTTATAGGAAGAAAGGTTTGAGACTGGGAAACATGAGTTAAAGTCATGGGTGCTCTAGACACTTAAGTTAAAATGGAGACATGAATTAACCTTTACCATATTAACCCATACTAAGATGCTGTTCACTTTGAAAGACCTCTCATTCTCCATTTGCACTAAAAAGATTAATCAAACATAACGTTTCCGTACTACTTATCATGGAATCAAAGGCTTGGTTCCTTGAATACAATGATAGATTGATTTTATAAATGCCTAATCCTTAAATAAGACTGTAATGGACTCACACTGCATTAAATGGCATTAGCCCAGAAGAAGGCCTGGGTAGCTTAAGAGCCATATGCTATTTTGTTTGATAGCATATATTTTATAATGATATACTCATAGGCCACAATGCAGATTAAGTATTTATTAATCCCTCTTTATTGCTTTTCCATGACTTCCAGTGGATATAAAAATGATGCCTTGCAGTTCTCTAAAAGAGGATGAAACAAGTTATATTATGGGACGAAAAAGGATGTTCGTAAGACAGATAATTTGCTGAGGAATTATCATGCTCTCCTCAAAGGAAGAGGGCATGGAAAAAGACGACGAACTATGAAGATGGACTTCAGTTATAACAGAAACCGCCCACATCCTAGCCCCGAGGAGCAATGATCCAGAACTTTGAAACTTTAGCACTGGCTCTACTGGTAATAGTTTAACAGTGGTAACCAGGGGCATGTGCGCACATGGCCTCCTGGCCGCTGAGTTGACTGTTTTTAAGTCTATTGCTTTTTGCTCGGTAATTTTAACCATCATTCTTTGCTCAATTATAATAATTGTGTAGTATACTCAAATCATGCCTCAGGATAATTAAACATTATATGTTGTTGTTATGCTTTTGGTTGTGTTGTTTCTTGCACAGAAATTTCATTAGAAGTTATAAAATTAGCTGACCATGCCTTTGTTGGCACTTGTGTTTTGACTCTATTTGATTGTATTCAATCGACTGCGGTTGCTTCTATTAGAGGATAGGACGTGGATATCAGAGTTAATTGTTGGGCTTACCCCTTTATTATGGGTAGACTTTATCCAGTTTGCAGATAGGACATGCTATAGAAAGGTCATAGTTTTATACTGGTTAGACCAATATTTGTAATTTTGTGGTTCACAACTGTCCATTTGCATAATTTTAGAGCTGGAGAAGATCTGAGACCTACTATTGCATTTTTTGGCAATAGGTCCGTAAGGAAGAAGTCACTTTACTAAGTTTCTAAATGTTCTAGTTACCACCTCCTGTTGTCTCCCGCTTGGAATTGTTTTGCATTTCAATTTCATACAGCTTAGGGAAATCAGTAAATAACATGACCTGGTATTAAGTGAGAGACATCACTTGGGCTCAGGACGTCTGTGGGCCAGAGGGTTAACTCATGTTCAAAATGAATCACACTAACTGGCATACACTTGGCAGGGTTTCACATTTTGCCATTTCCCAGAAATAAGAATTGATGATGGAGTTCGTATATCCTGTAATTCCTTTTATTTCTTATAAGTACTGCTGTCTATAGAATTTAGTCATGCTCTTCATACTGAGTTCTTCCTTGGAGGGTTTCAAACACGGATCAGAGGTATTATTACTAGTCCATTGAGCCCAACTAAATCATATAGCTCCTTGTTCGCATACACCTATCAATAATTATAGGCTTAGAGAAGACTGAACATTATGCCAGAAACTCATTTTAAAGAGTATTATCATTCTCAGCCAATTAGATCAGACTCTATTATATTCAGAATTGCAAACTGTTCAAATAAGAATTAAATGTATATTAAGAGGCTAAAAAATTGTCTTCAAAATTAGAGCTTCTTTACTGTTCCATTTCAACCTCCTTTGTCTCTATTCATTTCTATGTTATAGGTAGTAAGTTTCTGCCTTTAGAATTCATTTGCAGGTATATAAACATGTTCTTCATTTACCGGAAGAACTGTGGTCATCTTTGTCGCTTGATCACTTTCTTTCTCAGTACTGACTTTGCTTTGCTTCAATTTCCTATACTTTCTCTGGCTTACTCCAAAACATATTCTTCCTTTAAACCTTTTCATGATGGAAGATTTGCCATTTTCTCAATCCATCAGGAGTCTCTGGGTTTGGGCACTTCTTCAAACATATCCCAGAGTCCACTGGGAAGTGTCTTAGCTGTCTGTGTTATGAGTGACAAAGTATGATCTATGATACTTTGCTGTCTCTTTTACAAGGTGTCCTTTTATTCCCTACAGCTACTACTTTAAATGAAAGTGCTTTCAGATGTAAAGGTGTCACTCAAGATTTTTCAAGGTGCATTGCAAACAATGAATAAACGTGTGTATTCTTTTCTCTTTCATCAAATTTTAGCCCAGTAATAAAACTAGGTGTATATAAATAAGAATTCATTATTTACACTGCATTTTAGTGCTGATATAGATACAGTGAGTTCCTGCCCTTTCCTCTCCTTTATATTGAAGGGATTATAAATGAAGCTCTTTAAACATTCTGAGATCTTTAAATTGATTTCTATATGAACTCCAAGTGGTGTTAATGATATTGTCAGAAAGGATGCTTTACTTAGCTGACAAGAAAAAGTACTCTGTAAGCCTTTATTTGTATGTGATAAAACAGGGTTGATAAAATAATCTTCTACTATTAACTTATCAATGCAGTCTTACAGAATCCACCTATTACAAAGTAGATACTTTTGTTTTCTCTGCTTTTGTTTCAGTAGAAATTGTCAATTAAAATCAATAAAGCTCTAGAGAAAGCCATGGTAAACTTGGTTACAAACCAAGAGGGAATCAACTAAGGTGAAGAAACTGTGAAACCCTTTATTAAGCACTTGAGCAGCACTTAAATTATAACCCTAGAGTGAGTAAATACTGCTAAATCCCTGTAGATTTTATAAACCATATAGGACAGCAGATGAGCAATCAGGGATTCTGGCCCATGAACTGATAAACCCTGAATCTTTGAGGTTTGCCAAGTATTTTTTTCTCTTTACTTATAAATTAGGTAAACTAATATTTTCCCTACCCTTGCTTCACCCATGAATCTCTAAAGAACACAGTTAACACTTCTCAAACATTTTGAGACACTCCTGAAAGTTCTACATATGAATTATTTGCTTCACTTATTTCCCAAATGGCACAACACATCTTTTTTCCCCTAAAAACTGTCAGCCCTCTTGGAATTGAATAGTGCTGCATAAAACAACTATTGCATATTGATTTTTTTTCTTTTGCATTTATTCAGGCTGATTCCCCATTCCACAGGTTAGTGGCTTAGCTATTCTACTCTCATAAAAAGAAGAACTTCTTGAGTATTGAGTGAGAATTCATTTGTTCTTTTTGCCTTTTTCTCACCCTTTTCAGGGGAATTTTCACTCCACTGAGCTTTCAGAAGATGTATTGTTATACCCCACCAAGCAAGAACAGGAGAATATGGATGATTAAATACCAACTGTGTATTGCGTTCTGTACTAAACACAGAATTAGCCATTGGCCTCCACCTAATGAATCTATAATCTAATTAGACGGCTTGATAACCTCAAGAAGGGAAACGATAAGAATGCATATCAGCATAGTAGGTTAAAATGAAGAAAGCCGCATATTAAGATATGTAAGAAGGTAAAATGAGAGCACCTGGGGGGAAAGGGTGGCTGTGGGTGCAGCTTCAGCTGACTTAAACATCTCTGTCTGATGACTCTGAAGAGAGCAGCTGATTTCCCAGCACCGCATTTGAGCTCTGATAAGGGACAGACTGCCTCCTCAAGTGGGTCCCTGACCCCCATGTATCCTGACCGGGAGACACCTCCCAGGAGGGGCCGACAGACACCTCATACAGGAGAGCTCTGGCTGGCATCTGGTGGGTGCCCCACTGGGATGAAGCTTCCAGAGGAAGGAACAGGCAGCAATCTTTCCTGTTGTGCAGCCTCTGCTGGTGATACCCAGGCAAACAGGGTCTGGAGTGCACCTGCAGCAGAGGGGCCTGTTAGAAGGAAAACTAACAAACAGAAAGGAATAGCATCAACATCAACAAAAAGGACGTCCAGACACAGAAAACCCATCGGAAAGTCACCAACATCAAAGACCAAAGGTAGATAAATCCACGAAGACGGAGAGAAACCAGCGCAAAAAGGCCGAAAATTCCAAAAACCAGAATGCCTTCTTCTCCTCCAAAGGCTCACAACTCCTTGCCAGCAAGGGAGCAAAACTGGACAGCGAATGAGTTTGACAAATTGACAGAAGTAGGCTTCATAAGGTGGGTAATAACAAACTCCTCTGAGCTAAAGGAGCATGTTCAAACCCAATGCAAGGAAGCTAGGAACCTTGAAAAAAGGTTAGACGAACCGCTAAGTAGAATAGCCAGTTTAGAGAAGAACATAAATGACCTGACAGAGCTGAAAAACACAGCAAGAGAACTTCGTGAAGCATATACAAGTATCAATAGCTGAATCGATCCAGCAGAAGAAAGGATATCAGAGACTGAAGAGCAACTCAATGAAATAAAGTGAGCAGACAAGATTAGAGAAAAAAGAATGAAAAGGAACAAACAAAGCATCCAAGACATATGGGACTATGTGAAAATAACAAATCTGCATTTGATTGTTGTACCTCAAAGTGATGGGGAGAATGGGACCAAGTTGGAAAATACTCTTCAAGATATTATCCAGGAGAACTTCCCCAACCTAGCAAGACAGGCCAACATTCAAATTCAGGAATTACAGGAAATACCACAAAGATACTCCTCAAGAAGAGCAACCCCAAGACACATAATCATCAGATTTACCAAGGTTGAAATGAAGGAAAAAATGTTAAGGGCAGCCAAAAAGAAAGGTCAGGTTACCCACAAAGGGAAGCCCATCAGACTAACAGAGGATCTCTCTGCAGAAACCCTACAAACCAGAAGTGAATGGGGGCCAATATTCAACATTCTTAAAAGAATTTTCAACCCAGAATTTTGTATCCAGCCAAACAAAGTTTCATAAGTGAAGGAGAAATAAAATCCTTTACAGACAAGCAAATGCTGACAGATTTTGTCACCACCAAGCCTGCCTTACAAGAGCTCCTGAAGAAAGCACTAAACATGGAAAAGAAAACCGGTAGCAGCCACTGCAAAAACATGCCAAATTGTAAAGACCATTGATGCTATGAAGAAACTGCATCAACTAACAGACGAAATAACCAGCTAGCATCATAATGACAGGATCAAATTCACACATAAAAACATGAACCTTAAATGTAAATGGGCTAAATGCCCCAATTAGAAGAGAAAGACTGAAGAAAAAAATAAAAGAGAAAGACTGGCAAATTCAGTAGAGTCAAGACTGATCAGTGTGCTGTATTCAGGAGCCCCAATTGACGTGCAAAGACACACACAGGCTCAAAATAAAGGATGGAAGAATATTTACTACAAAAATGGAAAGCAAAAAACCAAAACAAAAACACAACAAAACAAACAAACAAACAAACAAAACAAACAAAAAAACAGGGGTTGCAATCTTAGTCTCTGATAAGACAGACTTTAAACCAACAAAGATCGAAAGAGACAAAGGAGGCCATTACATAATGGTAAAAGGATCAATGCAACAAGAAGAGCTAACCATCCTAAATATATATGCACCCAATACAGGAGCACCCAGATTCATAAAGCAAGTTCTTAGAGACATACAAAGAGACTTAGAATCCCACACAATAATAATGGGAGACTTTAACACACCACTGTCAATATTAGACAGATCGACGAGACAGAAAGTTACCAAGGATATTCAGGACTTGAACTCAGCTCTGGACCAAGCAGACCTAATAGACATCTACAGAACTCTCCACCCCAAATCAACAGAATATACATTCTTCTCAGCATCTCATCACACTTATTCTAAAATTGACCACA
>NW_012121154.1:8849781-8921250 GCF_000951035.1 Colobus angolensis palliatus | reverse complement strand
AATTAAAAGAACTAGAGAAGCAAGAGCAAACAAATTCAAAAGCTAGCAGAAGACAAGAAATAACTAAGATCAGAGCAGAACTGAAGGAGATAGAGACACGAAAAGCCCTTCAAAAATATCAGTGAATCCAGGAGCTGGATTTTTGAAACGATCAACAAAATAGACTGCTAGCCAGACTAATAAAGAGGAAAAGAGAGAAGAATCAAATAGGCGCAATAAAAACGATCCCACAGAAATACAAACTACTATCAGAGAATACTATAAACACCTCTACACAAATAAACTAGAAAATCTAAGAATGGATAAATTCCTGGACAAATACACTCTCCCGAGTCTAAACCAGGAAGAATTCGAATCCTTGAATAGACCAATAACAAGTTCTGAAATTGAGGCAGTAACAGACTACCAACTGAAAAAAGTCTAGGACCAGATGGATTTGCAGCCAAATTTTACCAGAGGTACACAGAGGAGCTGGTACCATTCCTTTTGAAACTCTCCCAAACAATAGAAAAAGAAGGAATCCTGCTTTACTCATTTTATGAGGCCAGCATCATCCTGATACCAAAACCTGGCAGAGACACAATAAAAAAAGAAAATTTCAGGCCAATATCCCTGATGAACATTGCTGTGAAAATCCTCAATAAAATACTGGCAAACTGAACCCAGCAGCACATCAAAAAGCTTATCCATCATGATTAAGTCGGCTTCATCCCAGGGATTCAAGGCTGGTTCAACATTCACAAATCAATAAACGTAATCCATCACATAAGCAGAACCAATGACAAAAAACACATGATTATCTCAATAGATGCAGAAAAGGACTTCGAGAAAATTCAACACGTCCTCATGCAAAAAACTCTCCATAAACTAGGTAATGACAGAACATATCTCAAAACAATACGAGCTATTTATGACAAACCCACAGTCAATATCATACTGAATGTGAAAAAACTCGAAGCATTCCTTTTGAAAACCAGCACATGACAAGGATGCTCTCTCTCACCACTCCTATTCAGCACAGTATTGGAAGGTCTGGCCAGGGCAATCAGGCAAGAGAAAAAAAACAAAGGGTAGTCAAATAGTAAGAGAGGAAGTCAAATTGTCTCTGCTTGCAGATGACATGATGGTATATTTAGAAAATTCCCATTGTCTCAGTGCAAAATCTCCTTAAGCTGATAAGCAACTTCAGTAAAGTCTCAGGATACAAAATCAATGTGCAAAAATCACAAGCATTCCTATACACCAATAACAAACAGGCAGCCAAATGATGAGTGAACTCCCATTCACAGTTGCTACAAAGAGAATAAAACACCTAGAAATACAACTTACAAGAGATGTGAAGGACCTCATCAAGGAGAACTACAAACCACTGCTCAAGGAAATCAGAGAGGACACAAACAAATGGAAAAACATTCCATGCTCATGGGCAGGAAGAATCAATATCATAAAAATGGCCATACTGCCCAAAGTAATTTATAGATTCAATGCCATCCTCATCGAGCTACCATTGACTTCCTTCACGGTATTGGAAAAAATTACTTTAAATTTCATATGGAACCAAAAAAGAGCCCACATAGCCAAGACAATCCTAGGCAAAAAGAACAAAGCTGGAGGCATCACACTATCTGACTTCGAACGATACTACAAGGCTACAGTAACCAAAACAGCATGATACTGATACCAAAACAGACATACAGACCAATGGAACAGAAAGGAGGCCTCCGAAAAAACACCACACATCTACAACCATCTGATCTTTGACACAACTGACAAAAACAAGCAATGGGAAAAGGATTCCCTATTTAATAAATGGTGTTGGGAAAACTGGCTAGCCATATGCAGAAAAAACTCAAACTGGACCCCTTCCTTACACCTTATACAAAAATTAACTCAAGATGGATTAAAGACTTAAATGTGAGACCTAAAACCATAAAAACCCTGGAAGAAAATCATTCAGGACATAGGCATGGGCAAAGACTTCATGACTAAAACACCAAAAGCAATGGCAACAAAAGCCAAAATGGACAAGTGGGATCGAATTAAACTAAAGAGCTTCTGCACAGCAAAAGAAACTACCATCAGAGTGAACAGGCAACCTACAGAATGGGAGAAAATGTTTGCAATCTACCCATCTGACAAAGGGCTAATATTCAGAATCTAGAAAGAACAAAACAAATTTACAAGAAAAAAACAACCCCCTCAAAAAGTGGGCACAGGATATGAAAAAGAAGACATTTATGCAGCCAACAAACATGAGAAAAAGCTCATCATCACTGGTCATCAGAGGAAGGCAAATCAAAACCACAATCAGATACCCTCTCAAACCAGTTAGAATGGTGATCATTAAAAAGTCAGGAAACAACAGATGCTGGAGAGGATGTGGAGAAATAGGAACACTTTTACACTGTTGGTGGGAGTGTAAATTAGTTCAACCATTGTGGAGGACAGTGTGGTGATTCCTCAAGGATCTAGAACCAGAACTACTATTTGATCCAGCAATCCCATTATGGGTATATACCCAAAGGATTATAAATCATGCTACCATAAAGACACATTCACATGTATGTTTATTGCAGCACTATTCACAATAGCAAAGACTTGGAACCAACCCAAATGCTCATCAATGATAGACTGGATAAAGCAAATGTGGCACATATATACCATGCAATACTATGCAGTCATAAAAATGGATGTGTTCCTGTCTTTTGCAGGGACTTGGATGAAACTGGAAACCATCATTCTCAGTAAACGAACACAAAAACAGGAAACCAAACACCACATGTTCTTACTCATAACTGGGAGTAGAACAATGAGAACACATGGAGACAGGGAGGGAAACATCATACACCGGGGCCTGTTGGTGGGTAAGGGGCTAGGGGAGGGAGAGCATTAGGAGAAATACCTAATGCAGATGACGGATTGATGGGTGCAGCAAACCACCATGGCACGTGTATATCTATGTAACAAACCTGCATGTTCTGCACATGTACCCTGGAACTTAAGGTATAAAAAAAAAATAGGTGAACTAAATCTAAACTTATGATGAAAATGTGTTGTTAAAGTTGTATATGAATATTTGTAACTCAGAGTCTTAAGTTGTCCTGTCTTTGGAGTTTAGACCTTAAGGAAATAGATACATATATGTATGTTTCAGTTTTCCAGTATGACACTGAAAGGTGAAGTATGCTGCCTTATTATCTTATAACTGATTTGGAAGTCCTATAAAGAAAAATATCAAAAACATTGGGCATTTGCTCATCTAAAAATAAATATGTATTCATCTAATGAAGAGACATAAAAACGTCTATGGAAGGAAAAAAAAGGTAAAATTACCAAAAAACAAATTTACATTTGAAGAAGGTTTTGCAGTTTCCAAAATATTTGTTTAGTCACTTCTTTATCCTATACTATGATCCCAGAGGTTTTCTAGGCAAGAATATCAAATATATACTTGGGTCTGAGGCATCAACAGAGTATAATGCAATGTCCTGGTATTGAACTACAAGAAATATCTTTAATTCATTTTTCTCATAAAACTGAGGACCTCATTCCTTCAGCATCTCAGCAATGTGAGCAAAGGACATTCATACTTCTTTCCTTCAAGTAATAAAGAAATGGTATGTTCGGATTGGCATAAAATTCTATGTTGTCTTGGGAAGACATCAATCCTCTTCGGATCACTTCTTAGGTAACACTACATTCTTTAATCTATCACAAGCTTGAAACAAAACAAGGGTCCTAAAGCACTTATCTGGGGGAGAGAGTTTGGGATGAGGAGCCTCAGAGACCAGCCCTGGAATCCTGCTTCATTACACTTAGTCTAAGTAGTTAGGTTTAATTTTTATGGTCATAGTTTTTTTTGTTGTTGTTGCTGTATTCCCCCCAACACCCACAGAACCTACTTTCATTTTAACCTCAACAATCAAGTGAAATATTCTTGCAATTCTAAAATTGTGCTTAATTTGGTAATCTAAATGACATAAAAATTACTGCATAGTTCTTATTCTGAGGAACTTTGAAACACCTTTAACTAGTACTTCTTAACAACAGATGATACTCACTTATTGATTAAAAATGTGAAGTGACTTCTGGATATATTTGCTGGCTTTCTTCCTCTGAAATCAGTGAGGGTTGGGAGCAAAAACCTGGGGCATATAGCAAGGAAATAAACCCATGCTGGTATGAAATTTCTATACGTTCTATGCATTGATCTTGAAATTTTCTTTTTAACTAACCAGAGTGTTTGGATATACAGACAAGGCTATATTAGTAAAAAGGGAATGGACTTTAATCTCTTATCAAAAACTTTCCCTCAATGTCTGTTTTTATTTAAAAAATGGAGCAAAATAGTTGGTACACACATGCCACACCACACCATACTACACCACACCACACTACACTACATTACACTACACTACACTACACTTTAGAATCCTGAGGGGGAAAAAAAAAACCAAAAACAGAAGGCTAGTGGAGAGTGAGAATTTTATCACATTTTAGAGACGAGACTTAAGGAATCATATGGTTCAACCTCCAAACAGAGTCTAAGATGCAATTACTGAGACTCGGATTAAACCTCCAGTTTAGTTGAGTTGACTGTTCTCCTGGAAGGCAGAACAGCATAGTAGTCAAGACGGGTTTGGATCCCAGGCTTACTGTACACTGCTGGTGTGACCCTGAGCTAGTTTCTTAACTTTCCTAAACTTCAGTTCTTCATTTGTAAAATAATTATATCTATCCTACAGGGTTATCATAAAAATTAAATCAGATATTATATATTAAGAATGTGGCACAATGTCATTAAACTCTCAATGAATGAATATTATTATTAGACAATCCATTCCATTGTAAGGTAGCTCTGTTATTAAGCTATTTTTTAAAATAATGAATCTGTCCAGGTATGATGGCTCACGCCTGTAATCCCAGCACTTTGGGAGGCCGAGGCTGGTGGATCACCTGAGGTCAGGAGTTCAAGACCAGCCTGGCCAACATGATGAATCCCTGTCTCTAGCAAAAGAAAAAAAAGAAAAAGAAAAAAAAAATTAGCTGGGTGTGGTGGCAGGTGCCTATAATCACAGCTACCTGGGAGGCTGAGGCAGGAGAATCGCTTGAACCCGGGAGGCAGAGGTTGCGGTGAGCTAAGATCACGCCATTGCACTCCAGCCTGGGCGACAAGAATGAAACTCTATCTCAAAGAAAATAAATAAATACAAAATAAAACAATGAATCAAAATCTGTCTCTCTATAGCTGTCATCTATTTGTGCTTGTTCTCCCATCTGAGAAACCAAAAAATAACTGATTTAAAGCATGGCTGCTCCACCTTCCTTTTGGTAGCTATTCCATGTCTGAAGCACTTTGCATTCTTTATGTTGTAGACTTTGGCATATATGCTTACTATCCCACTGTACCCCTAAGAGTATAGGCTAAATGAATCCTATTGCTATCATTACTTCCTGAAAAGAACCAAAAAGGGAATCATAAAACACTCAACAAAGAAAATATAGCTATGAAATCGAGAACCGATTTGTCTTTGATAGGAGCATTATAGATGCTGAATCTTCCAGACAAATTTTACAGCCTTGTTCACATACCACCTAACCTAACCTTATTCCTTATGACTTCAGAGATATTAAAGCATCTTAATTAGGTTAAAGTGATGTAATGCCTGCTCCTCCTTCTACTACCATAATCTACCTAGTTGCTCTAGCTTGAAATTCAAACAAGCAAACATACTTGACTCATTCTCCACCCCTCTCTTCTATGCAGACAAGAGGGAACACTGATTCTATGGTCCAGATATTTGTCCTTTCATTCCTCTTTCTCTTCTCATGGTCATTAGAGTTGATGCTTTCAATCGGCAGATGACCAGCATACAGCAAACTAGCAGCAAAGGAACCAATGCACTAAGAACCAGGACCCCACTCTCACCCTGCCCTGTGATCACCTGCTACTTCTTCCCCCTGACCCAACCCAAGTGGAAGCCACAGGACAAAGGAGTCCATTGGTGTAGTGAATAAAGAGAACTAAAAGGAATGAGTCTGGAGAGGAAAATGAACTTGATTCCACACATTTCTTAACTTCTTTTGTGACTTCTGTTTCTCTCTCTCTCCAGAGGTATCTTTTGATCATTTTGATCAAAGTCATTTTGAACGTTACATGTTTGATGATGTTGCTCCCCTACTTTTATAATCCTTCCATTCCTATTAGGCAGACTTTATAGTTCCCTCCTGATCAACCTCCTGGCAGCCTTTCACCTTAACTTCTGTTTCCACTTTCCTTCTCTGCTGTCTCCTAGGTTTCAGGCATAACAGACAAGCTGATGGTTCTCCATGTCTCCCAGATTTAGAGAATCCCAAGGACCACATTGCTTTCTTCTGATAAGAAGAGATCCTACCTGACACAGCTCCTGGCTCGTAGTAGATGTTCCACATGTGCCTGCTGAATAAAGGGATGCCTGCACTTTTGCACACAATATTCTCTGAACCTGGATTGCCTAATAAATTCTTAATTTCCCTTCCATCTCTAAGTCATACTTCTGTGAAATTCACCATGATCTCTCCCCATGACATCTCCTCTTATGAGACTCATTCCTCTGTCCTTGCTCTGCAGTCTGTATACATCTCTTTTAGCACTTATCTCCAGGTGCCGTTTTAAATTGCACACATTCCTCTGTGACTTTACCAGACCGTACATTCCTTTATGACAAAGACTGGTATTACACATCCACAGATCCCCAGGACCTGAAAGGATGCCTGATGCATGGTGGGTACCCAATGCATATGTAACCTGTTTACTGAGGAAAATGGACTCGATCCCACTCATTTTTTCTTCTCTGAATTCTGTTTGTTTCAGAATGACAGAGGGGAGGTGGGAGAGGTATAAAAATATAAAGTAGTATTTTTCACCAATTACTACTTCCATTCCTTTTCCCCATTCCTTAATGATATCTTGGGAAGAATATTAACTTTTAAGTAACTTTTTGCTATAATATATCCAGTCTCACTAAAGTCTGAACACCAAACTTGATTGAAATCACTTTCCTTCCTCCTTTGTGGAGAGGTATGGTCTGCCTCTGAATCACTGCCTTTCCCCTCCTTCATTCTTCAAGGTCTAGTTCTTCCAGTGTGTTAGGGGCAGAGAGGAAGATCTCTCTCTCTCTATTTCTCTCTCTCTCTTTTTAATTGATCTGGTTGCAATTGTATGCTTTTTGTGTTGGTTGTGGCTGCTTGTCTGGTGAATGGTAACTGGCTGTTGAAGTTGCAGGCATCCAGTGGCTGGCTCTTTTGTGGGATGGATCTGTGCATTCTTCCTCCGGCCAGTGTAATATTTGGTTCAAGCTTGACCTCTTTCACCTCTGTCAGCTCCTGCCACACTGGAGCACTGCCCAGTCTGTTGATGCTGGGTGTTCCTTGCCAGCAGGCAGCTCTCTTGAGTGGAGGATAGAAGACAGCTGGCACAAATCAGGCTCTATTCTCCATGGTCACTTCAACCATGGAAATCTCACATAGCCTCCTCATGCCAAATACTGTTGCAATGGCTTCATTGCCATGTCTTTTCTCTCTCCTGCCATCTCTCTCCAATTCACTTCCTTCCTGTTATGACTGGCAAAGGAAGCGAGTCCACTGCCTGAGCAGATGCCCAATTTGGAAACCTGATCTCCATCTTCCCTTCTTACAGGCTACCCCAATTTCAATGAGTGATTCTCCTGTAGCCTCCCCTTTCTTTTTCATGCGGATTGTTGTGTTACCTCTCAAACACAAATCCCATATAAGAAAAACTACCCTGAAGATTCTGTTTTCCCTTCTTCAGCTTCTGTTTATGGAAGCTAGGGTGAGAGGAGAGGGTTTGATTATAGTAAGGGAGTCCCACAGTAGCACTGAGGTGGGTTTGTGGACCCTGGAGTCAATTCTATGAAAAATGCCACTCAATGTCCTCTGATAAGGTTTGGTGAATAAATGAATAAGCAAGTGGATGTATCTATTTTGAAGAGTTGATAATAGATGGGAATACTGATGCTGCAGTAAGGGGCTAGGTGGATTGTAAAACAGAACAAGATTAGTCGATGACAGAAATCAGATGTAAGCCCTGGACTTCTGACTCGGCTAAGTGCCCCAGCCTGCCATCTTTGTATAACCTCTGCTTGTCTCAGCAAGGCATGAAGTCATAACATTAATTAATAATGCCACTCTACACATCAATAAGAGCCTTGGTAATTTACCACGAAAAATGAGTTTTGTATTTTTGTAGAATTTGCAGCTCTGAATAGGGAGGAAAATGTCATTTCTGCCAGAGGCACAGCATCTTGTTCAGCTCTTATGTAAACTCACTGTCAGGCAATCCTAGAAACTGCCTCCACTTGCCTCTGGGCAAAATGTCTCCTTTTCATAGAAAAATGTCACCTTTTCTCAAGGAAATGGCAGGTGGTTATTTTTTTTCCAAAGGAAAAATGACCTTTGCATTTTGTTAAAAAAAACCCCAAAAACCCCTCAAGGACTTAAGCTTTGATGAAAACACTAAAAACAATTCCATATCTTTTACTTTGTACTTTAGGTTCCACTTTGTAAATTTTGAGATTACACCTGTCACCACTGATGTAGCCTGTAGGCAAATGTCAGTGACCAGAAAATTCTGGCATCTTGTTCTCCAGGAATGTTCAACGAATGCTTGTATCTCAGTTCTTGTTGCTCCCAGCTCTAAAACACACACACACACACACACACACACACACACACACACCCCTCTCTCTCTCTCACTTTATTCTCATTACTTTAACACTTTAAAGCCTTTATATCCCCAATCCTGGATCACAATCTTATACCAGTCCATGAAAGGCTCCTCTAAAAAAATGCCAATGTTGCTACATTGCGTATCATTGTGCTTAAAATTATGTTCAATATTTGATATGAAATTTATACCTATGGCAATCTAAGTCATTTTTCACACCAAATATTTTTATTCTTTCATGAGGACACAGGAAAAAATATATCCAGTATTCTTTCCCACCACCTCCCACAGTCAGATAAGAAAATACAAAAGAAATACAACAAAGAAGAGGAGTGAAAATATTAGGACCCAACACGAAGAGAGCAGGAAGATAAAGGTGATGATATAAAGAAAGACAGTTCTAGGTTATTAACCTCGGCCTGACAAAACAAAGTTCCCACTTATTTTGTCAATATTTCATATATGTGGTAGAAGTTTTTCCCTTCTGACAATAGTTCTTGCCATTAAAAAAAGCAAAATTTACCTCACAGAGTTTGATTTTCCAGCAAAGTAGTAAGTTAGACGACAACACTCAAGATTTACCGTGCGTACTCTTGTCACTTCATGCAAATCCTCAGCTGGAGCAGATGAGAGGCACATTAATTACACTGGATACAGGAATAATGTTTCTGCAGCTGCAGCAGTTTTGATATTTGCAGACTCCAGCGCACTCTATCTGTAATTTCACTGGCAGCTTGCAAAAACCAGCAGAATCACACTTACAAACAAAGGTCTGCATGGTAATTTATCTCCTATTGACTTCAATGAAATCTCTTCATTCAGAATACTAAGAGATTCATAATTATGAGCTAAGATCTATGACTTAGCTAAAGAAAATGAAAGACACGTTTCTTGCCTCTTCTCACTTATGTTCCACATACCTGTGGATGATGATACATATGTGCATATCTGTACAATTAAACTATTCACTGAACACTTGCAAACCCATATGACAAGCTGTAGGAATAGGCACCAATATCCTTTGTATTTAGTTCAATGGGTGTTATTTCTCTTAGCAGAAACATTTACCTTTCCTCACGCATGTTCCAACTATCTTAACCTCCTCAGACTTTTCTTTTGGTTATGATTCAGAATTGACTTGCTTTTATTTTTGGAGTGGTTTACTGTATCAAAATAGGAGAGACCATTATTAAACAAATGAAGCTTAGGTTACTGACTGCTGTAAAACGTGCCTAGGAAAAAGAGATGAGCATCCTACGGCATACTTACACAGCACCTAGGCCAATTTCAGTGTCAGATAATGTATTCAAAAGAGGTGAAATGTCCCTATTTTAGCTGCCAGTCTGCCAACAGAACAGTTGTTAACATGGCATCACAATTCTGAAAATTTTCTGATACCTCTATTAAGTCTAAAATGATTTAAAGAAGCAACAGGTGTCTTCAAAAGTTCAATGCAGAATCATTTTGTCTCCAGGATCCAAAGGGTGAACATCCTAAGAGTTCATAAGGTCTTTTCATGTGTCCACTACTCCTAGAATATTATAGCTTTAATTTATTGGAAGATAGTCTTATGGAGATTCATAAGGGCTACCATTTCTGAGAGATTCCACGTGCCACGACTTAAGTATTCTATGTATAATAACTCATCTGGCGAGATGTTTGGTTAAACTAGACTAAGAAAAGCTTTAAATAATTCTGTAAGGAGAACATAATCATAGAATAATCTATGATGATTACAGCAAACCTTATGCCTCTATAGTAATCCATGTAGACTAGTGCTGCACAGATTCATTCACTTATTTAATCAACAAGTTGAATATTTTCCATATACCTGGTCATGAACTAAGTCTTGGGGATTTATTCACCATCAAGTCAGACACGGGTTTTGATCTCAATGAACTTACAGTCAGGTTGGGGAGGCAGGGGCTGGTAAACGAGAATTTCCAGTTCAGCTGAGGGAGGAGCAGATAAAAATAAGCATCTTTCATAAAAAGCAGATTGTTTCCTGATGAACCAAAGGCTCAGTTCGGAGAGACAGAGTAGTAGGAATGGAACGAACTTGACATTGTCTGTAAGAGTGCATATGGTGCGTATACACGTGCGTGTGTGTACACATACATACACACCATAGAATACACGCACACCACAGAACATATGCAGCCATAAAAAATGATGAAATCATGTCCTTTGCAGCAACATGGATGTAGCTTGAGGTCACTGTCCTAAGTGAATTAACACAAGAGCAAAAAACCAAATACTACATGTTCTCACTTATACGTGGAAGTTAAACATTGGGTACATATGGATATAAAGATGGAAACAACAGACACTAGGGACTACTAGAGTAGGGAGGGTCAGGGCAAGGGCTGAGAAACTATGCTCAATACCTGAGTGACAGGATCGTGCATACCCCGAACCTCAGTGTCACTCAATACACCTATGTAACAAACCTGAACAGGTACCCCTGAATCTCAAATAAAAGTTGAAATTATGTATAAAAAAATAATGCAGATGGCAGTCCAGATAGCAGAATCTGGTAAATCTTTGCATCTAGTTGTATCACTTTGGTTCATTGATAAAGCAAGGGAATTGGTGATTTTGGATCTACACTTAAAAAGCTAAAGTGGGCCGGGCGCGGTGGCTCACGCCTGTAATTCCAGTACTTTGGGAGGCCGAGACGGGCGGATCACGAGGTCAGGAGATTGAGACCATCCTAGAGATGGAGTGAAACTCCATCTCTACTAAAAAATAGAAAAAAACTAGCTGGGCATGGTGGCAGGCACCTGCTAATTAATATTAAAGTCAAGAAAACAATAAACATAGCTTATATAAAATACATAATACTTCAATATGGTAGTGCGTATCTTTTTTATGATATGGAATTTAAATATTAGTACAGTAGTTACTACAGGCAGGCACCTGTAGTCCCAACTACTCGGGAGGCTGAGGCAGGAGAATGGCATGAACCCGGGAGGCAGAGCTTGCAGTGAGCCAAGATCGTGCCACTGCACTCAGCTTGGGCAACAGAGCAAGACTCTGTCTCAAAAAAAAAAAAAAAAAAAAAAAAGCTAAAGTGAAAATAACTGCTTAAATGCATTTAGCTGTTACTTTTAGTTTAAATTTATCTGAAGGTAAACACCTCTCACTAATATACTCACAGCCAACCACCTCCTCCTATACTATTAAGTATAAAAACGTGATGTTAACCCCATATTTTCCAGTCCATTTATATTATATTTAAATAATAGGCTTTCAGATGTTTTTAAAATGCCAATTTTATACCCAGTAGCATACTCTGGTACTCTAATATAACCTTCCTGGTGTTATAATGTCTAGCAGCATCCTGAGCTCTGCTCTCAGACTGAGTAGAGGCCCCACCTGTTTTTTCCTTTAGCTCCTCAGAGGACCAGTGAGCCTTAGTGCAAGTTACTATAAATATTTTGTGCAGAATAACTTAAAAATAATAGTAATAAATGAACCTTTAAGTGCATTGACTTTCATGACCTTAATAGGTAAAATCATCATGAATATCGTATCGTGATTACTGTGTGACTTATCCAAACGGATACCAATACTGAAACTAGAAAAAAATGTAAAGTAGCACACTTCGCTATATCTGCACTAAAATGATAGTAAAGTTCTTAATTCTGCAGCAGAGATGAGAACTTAGGATCAGATTTTTATAGTTACCCTTTCTTAAGTGAGCTTTTATCAGAATGTGATTTTAAATGAAGAGGGAATAAAGAGGACTATGCAAGGCAAAAAGAAGAGAAAAGACAGAAATGAGAATAAAGAGGCACCACAATAGCATTTGGGTTACAAAGGCCTCTTTTTAAAACTAAATGTGTTGCTGAAACATTGCATGGTTTTAAGAACTGATGCAACAGAACGAGACTCCGTCTCAAAAAAAAAAGGAGAGTAGTGGCTAGAAAGAGTTCAGCGCTGCCCTCACCCTCACTGTGAGATGTGCTGTTATTGATCTGAGAGATACATTACTAGCAGTGGAGATATTAGGTATTTGAACAAAATGAGGTGGAGTTTTGAAAGTTAGGTGTGTTTAGAAAGAACAAAGAGTAAATATATTGATGGGCTAAGTTTATTTCTTTTCTACTGGAAGATACTAGTATTGGCCAGTTGGCTAGAAATTTATTTTCTGACTTTTAGAGGTACCAAAATGTTTTCATTAACACCTAAAGTTCATAAGAAAAATCTAAACAGGCAAAATGATGTTATGTCACAGCAGTTTTAGAAAATTATCTAACATGACGTATGAATATTTTGCTAGATTAAAACCTTTTTTAAAAAATTGAATTCCTATAACCACTTCCTTTATTTTTATTAGAAAGATAAAGCTAGAGACCTGGTGGTTTTACTGCTTATAATTTCTGGATGTGGTATTATGATTCACCATTATTTATTGCTAGCAGTACAGAGAACTGAAGGGGAAAACATTATCAATGCTCTGTACCAGAAAGATTGTGAGAAGGCAGAGTGTCCATAAAAGTGAAAGGTACTTTTCTCAGCGGAGTTTGTGCAAACCCAGAGAACTCCGAAACGAAGCAGCCCCAAGCATACTGCAGTACATAAAAGATTACTAAACATTTTTTGCTACTTCTCCACCAAAAGGTTTCCCTTGCCTTGAGTCTGCGCTGACCTATGACTCGCTCTGATCCAAAGAGTAGAGGAGCTGCATTTCTCTGGTTAGTTCATTTGGTTCTAGGAATTGGCAGACCACCTCAATGATTTATACCACCTAAATCAATGGAATGGGGTGGAAGTGACACTGTGCAGGACCAGCCTAGGCCTTAAGAGGCCTGACAGCCTTCCCTTTTGCTCTCTCAAGGTACCCTAAGCTACCTTGTCATTGAGACTGTGTGGAGCAATGCCTGGCAAGATCTCAGGTGTCCCAACATCCTGGTGGAGGCATGAAGTGTGAGTGAAGTCGCCCTGTGCATCCTAGCCCCAGGAGAGCTTCCTATGACTGCAGCTGGGTGATGAGTCCCGAAGTAAGTCTAGTAGAAGACAGCAACCCGCCTGATCCTAAGTGAGATTGCAGAATCATGAGCCAACGATCTAGTGTTCTTTTAAATCACCTGAGTTTGGCATAGTTTGTTAGGCAGCAATAGAAAACTAAACAGGCACTTCAAAGGAGTAGAAAAAATTACATTTCTCTGATTAGTTCATTTGCTTCTGGCAATTGACAGACTACCTAAATGATTTACACTACCTAAATATGAACACCTGGCTACGGTGAAGGGTGGTGTTGAAAGGCTGGCTGATTCACTAAGACATTTTAAATAGGGCAGGCAGTAGGAGGGCAGTTATGGGGAGAGCCCACCTCAGTGTGTGCTCAGGTTTCAAAAGGAAGCCTGCTCTGGATATAGGTTGGTTATGAAGTGGTGGAAAAACAAGCCAGAAAACATTTTCAAATGAGTTCTTAGGCTTTCTTGCAGCTCTTTCTCAGGGAATGTTTAACAAACAACCAGGAAATTGTATTAAACTGCTAAGGAGCTCAGAATGGTTAGGAAGGGCCAGAGAACACTGGGCTGGGGTGGAGTGGGAAACTACTGGATGACCATCAACTGGAAAATCAATACGGAATGGCCAGCACTAACAAGAGAGGCAATAACTACTCCTCTGAGAGCAGGCCCATCACCATCCACATGGGCCTCAGGTTAATCCACACTCTTCCCTAGAGGGTAAAAAGGGTAACTAAGATTTCAGATAATAATGCTATGGGATAGAGTATCCTGAAACAGTGCTAAAACCCCCCAAAGTGAGAAACTGCTTATAGTCCAATATCCTAGACATATTTCTAGAAGCCACTTAATGTGACTGGTAAGAAAGATAAATGTAAGGATTAGGTTTTTTTCTATTGGATAGAAGCCCTTAGTCTCCACCCTAAAAGCTAGTCCCCACTGTTGTTATTCACACACCCCCCTTCAAAGCAGTTCTGAGCATAGGCTTGGATAGGAGAGGGGGAGGTTAGGATGGAGGGTGTTTGCAAAGCTGTACAGTAGGTGAGAAAGGAATCTTCTTGCTACTACTACAGGCGGTCGTTCTCATACTCCATTGGGCATATGATGCAGATTCTAAGACTTTTGGTTCAAGATAACAGATTGAACACACATCTTTCTCTTTAACAAGGACTTTAAAATAGATGAACTCACAGCAATGAAGAGACCCTGAGAAAGATGGTTGTAAGACAAGACAATGGAAGAGAATTCTAGAATATGGAATGCCAATACAGGCATGAGAGCAGAGGTATCATGACTTTGAAAAGTACATTCCAGAGCAGGAGCTGGCAAACTAAGACCCATGAGACAAAACCTGCTATTACCTGTATTTGTAATTAAAGTTTTATTGGTACACAGCCATACCCACTTGTTTTTACATGTTGTCTAGGGCTGCTTTCACAATAGCAGAGTTGAAGAATTGTAACAGAGACCATCTGGTCTGCAAAACCCAAAATGTTTTACGTATTTACTAATATTTGATCCTTTACAGAGCTTGATGATTTCCGTTCTAGTGTCTTCTTGGCTGGGAGGGCAGCATGGACAGGAAGGACTCTCAGTTGCTCCACAGAACCCCAGAAGGGCTAGGGATCTGGAAACATCTGATCTGAGTATACGGAAGATCTGCCTGGCCATTTACCTGCATGCAGAACTCCCACCAAACACCCAAGTCAGAGAATGAGGGTGTCTCCAAAACAGAAAGAAAAAGGCCCCAGAGAACAGATTAGACTTTCTTATTCCGTCCCTGCTTCATAACCCTAAATAAAATCTGACTAGTCTTCAAACTCTGCCACCAACGTTGGACTCCCAAGTATCTTTATAGGATTTCACTCTTAAATATGAAAATCTAGAAACATTAGACATGTGAGCACCACACTCTAGTAAAATAAATATATGTGAGAAAAAGAGGATATGGATAGGAATAACGGTGGACTGTGTTTGGGAAAAATATAATGCAAAGTCCCTAAGTGTCAGCCGTGCAACCACCCCACTAGACAGGGGTTGAAAGACAAAAAAAATGACCAGAAAAAAGGAGATCCTCCATAGTACCTAATACGACATTTTTTGGGAAAATATTATTATTTTAAGAAAGATATTGCAATAAAGAAACAGTATAAAACTCCACAAAGCTGTTTAAGGGAAACAATATATTTATGGTACATTACTGGGCTCAGTGAACAAATGTACAAAGCCATAATGATGCAAAAACTATGCAAATTTCACTAAAATTAGTTGTAAAACTCTATTGGGAGGATGTAGGAGGGTTACCAGATGCTAAAGCCTCATTTTTTTCTAAAAGAAAGTAAATATAGGTCATGTCTAAACTGTTAAATCAAGACAACTGTATAAGTGTATTCATTAGAAGTGTGAAGGTAGCTACCAAAAGAAATATCTAAAAGAATGTAAACTAATCCATTGTCTCTGGGATATAGGTCTAGAGGGTGGGAAGGGACAGGGTGGAGACATTTTAAGCATGATAAATATTTTGATCCTTTTTTATTTACCATGCACATGTACTGCTTCAACAATTAAACACACAGACACACAGACACACACACACACACACACACACACACACACACACTGTTGAACACTACTTCTAGAAATCTGGAATCAGTAGGTCTGGGGGCACAGGAATCTGTATTTTTAAAACGCTCTCCAAATGGTTCTGACAAAGTTAATCTTGTGCCCTTACTTTCAGAAGCACAGATACAGAGGTAGCAACCACTAAAAGAGCAGTGACATCTACCTGCTCAAGTGAAGAAGTGCCAGGGGTTAAAGAATTCTAGGATTGGCTGGGCATGGTGCCTCATAACCGTAATCCCGGCTTTTGGGAGGCCAAGGTGGGAGCCTTGCTTCAGGCCAGGAGTTTGAGACCAGCCTGGGCAACAAAGTGATACCTTGTCTCTATACAAATTTTAAAGAAATTAGCCAAGCATGGTGGTGCAAGCCTGTGATTCCAGCTACTTGGGAGGCTGTGGTGGGAGAATGACTGGAACCCAGAAGCTGGAGGCTACAGTGAGCAATGATTGTGCCACTACACTCCAGCCTGGGTGACAGAGTGAGACTCTGTCAAGAAAAAGATGATGAAAAGGAAGAAGAAAAAAGAGAGAAGAAAGAAGCAAGAAGAAGAAGACAAGAAAGAAGACAAAAAGAAGAGAAAGATGAAGAAGAATGCTAGGATGCTTGCATGTTTTTCTCTCAGGATACTTTCTTGTGATTTTACTAACAAAATGAATAAACGCTAAAAGAAGGCAAGTAAAAACTAACAGGTTGTGAGTTACTTCATAATTCAACTCCTGCCTATGGAAACACTTCATGAAGAGGTTAGCTCTCTTCTCTCTCGTGTATGTTGCAAACTACAAGCTTTGATTCAAAAATTAGCCTGGGGAAAAACATAAAACATCATGTAAAGAGGGAAGCTTTTTAATTGAAGGATGTTAGATAATTATCTTTCAGACTCCATGGTTTCTGTGTAAGCCATGTTACATCAAACTTGATTTTTAAAATACTTTAAACAATGTAATCAGGGTCTCTAGTGTTTACAAATGATTGCTGGGATGTGTAGAATACTTAATAACCAGAATTCAGAGGGTTTCTGGGCACTCTGGTAATTCTTTCTGAGAATCCTTCTGGAACATCATAGGATCATTGGGGATTGGCTCAATTAGTTGTCAAAAAGCAGCCAAAGGCACACTGCCCTCATTTTCTCCTGTTCTCCATCCCTTCCCAGGAGTCAGTGCTGACTAAGAAAGAAATAATTCCCAACTCTACCCTTATTTCTCTTGTACAGGACCCTGGGTCAAACTTTTTGGTACAGAGGATTTTTCTTTGTGCCTGCACAAACTACTGACATCTCTTTGACTAAATTACAGATCACCTAGAGCTGGAGAAGTTGACTAAAATATTTTCATGTTTATTTCAATGTCAAATGAGACTGCTCACCTTTTCAATACCAGTAACTTATCCTTTGTATGTGTAGTATCTGTTATTTGTGTTAATTTTTGAGGTTCATTTGATATATAAAGTCATTATAAAAAAGAAAATTAATTTTGTCTTTACCATGTACTTGTCTTTTAAATTTCATCCAGAAACTGAAAAACTGGTTTGTTGGTGCTTCAGTTGTCAGCTACATTGTCCAATTAGCATTGACTAGGCTATACTGTAAAAGAGGAATTTGGCTTATTCAAATTTCATTTCTTCATTTATAAAAGCATCCATCCAACCATCCATCCATCTGTCCATCCATCTGTCCATCTGTCTGTCCATCCAAGAAGTACTTATGAGCACCTGTTATTTGCTCAGCACTGTTTTATGTTCCAGGAACATATAAGTAAAACAAAATATTAGCCATAGAGTAAACCTCTATGCCAAATGGGCTAAAAATTAGTTGAAAAATTCTATGAGAATGGTTTTAATCACAGGTATATGTGTATTTGTGATATTCTGGTTTTTTTATTTGAGGAAATATGACTCTATACTGTCTCTGATGTTTGCTACAAGTCTAAGTAGTTCACCTTCACCACTTATGATGATCATTTTACCCCATACTTCACCATAAATTCACACTGAAGGTGAAACATTAATGCACACGGTGGTGGCATACCCCCTTTTCTAGGCACTTCTCACTACTGTGCCTCTCTACATGTGCTATTTCCTCTTCCCATTATCTTCGTCACTTGTCCACCTAGCAGATGCCTGTTCATCATCCAAAACTCTTTCAGGCATCATCTTCTCTATGAGGCCTTCCCTAAGCACCTCCCAGCAGAATGGATCCCCCTTTCCTCTGTACTACTGTTGTACTTATGTACATATTTGTATTATTGCATTGATATAAATATTCATTAACATGTCACTGGTAAACTTCTTGGAGATAGAAACATTTGTCTCATTTTTGCTTCCCTAGTAATTTGGGATTTGCTGGTAATTAGCAAAATGTCTGGCACATTCACTAAATATTTGCTGAATTGAACTGAAGAGCCATTCCCTCTATTATAACATGTGGGATGTTGCAGAAATGTGTTCTTACATGTAGTTTTTAAATTATCTCACAATTACAGGTAAACATTTTAAATTTTTTGAATATTTAACAAGTATTACATTTTGTTTGATTAAACTCTTTTCCAGTGAGAGGCATTATCATCCCTATAAAAGCCTAATAAAATTATACAGTTAGCAATATACTTTAAAAATTTTCTGTTGCTTAGACAGGTGTGATGGTGCATGTCTGTAGTTCTAGCTACTGGGAAGGCTGAGGCAGGTGGATTGCGTGAGCCCAGGAGTTTGAGTCCCACCAGCCTGGGCAACACAGCAAGACCCCATCTCTTGAGAAAACAAACAAGCAAACAAACAAACAAACTTCTGTTGCTCACTTCTCCTACTCTCCTGACATTGTGCCAATATTGTGGTTATTACAGACCTATTATATTTTGCTATAATTACTTGTTTATGGGCATGTGGCCCCTCCTAGATATGAACGCCTTGAGAAACAGGTCTGTGTTCTTCCCATCTTTATAGCCCTGGTGCATTGCAATGACTATGAAAGAGAGGTGCTCAGCAAGTTAAATGCATAGGGGACTAAATAGGAGATGGTGAATAGAATTAAATCTTTGGTACTTTTATCTCCCCTAGGACCTGCTTTGTGATTATCTTAAATGAAGACAATCTGTTAAATTCTAAATAAAGCTTTGACTTTGTGGTTGAATAAAGCTAACTTAGACTGTGTGGGTGTGGCAAACTAGCAAAATGAGTAAAAAAGAAAAAATATTTTCTATGCAAATATTTTTATTTTGTCTTTTAAGTTTACACTGAAATAAGTCTTTTCTAGTTTTGAAACATGAAATAGTAGAAAGAAAAATAACTACATTTTTATTCTAAAAAGAAATGGATTTGTGAAATACTTCACTGAAGTTCAAAAGCATTGGGGAGTCTTTCCCCTCTCCCAAGATGGAATTAGTCCCATAATTTTCTTTTATTCTAATTGTAAGCAACAGGGTAATTTTTATTGAAACATTCGATGTTTGTGAGGTTTTGGCAACATGAAGATGTGGATGCTCAGAAAAATATCACCAAATGAATGGCAGAGTTGGACACCTTCTCACTCACTCTTGTAGAAAATTATGTACACATGACTTTTATAACAGTAGTGTTTGGAAACGTGGTGAGTTAGTTTTGAAACTTCATCTCAACTTTTAAGGAGATATAATATGCATTACTCACAAATGAGTGGCAGTGACAAATATACTCATAAGGGTACCTTAAAAACTTATTTATACAGGAACTATACAATAAATGGTAATATAGCATTGATGATATTTAAAATTAAAAATGTCAGATGAATACCTCAGTTTTTTTTGTTGTTTTTCTATACACAAACCACTTTAAAACCCATGGAAGAACAATTCATCAGTGTATTGGTCATAAAAAAGGCAGAACTTTTTCTCCAAAGGAATTCTTTAATTTTTGTATCTACTAGAATTGATTGAGTGTGGAAAGTTGATATCATAAACTAAATAAATGTGAAAAACATGACAATGGTGAAAGAGTATATTCCTTTAAAGATATAGTTATCGTACTTTATAATAGTAATCTAAGGCATTTAAAAATTACACTATACCAATAAAAAGTTCTGAAATTGAGGCAGTAATTAATAGCCTACCAACCAAAAAAAAGTCCAGGACCAGAAGGATTCACAGTCGAATTACACCAGAGGTACAAAGAGGAGCTGGTATCATTCCTTCTGAAACTATTCCAAACAATAGAAAACGAGGGAATCCTCCCTAATTCATTTTATGATGCCAGCATCATTCTGACACGAAAACCCGGCAGAGACACAACAAAAAAAAGAAAATTTCAGGCCAATATCCCTGATGAACATTGCTGTGAAAATCCTCAAAGAAATACTGGCAAACTGACTCCAGCAGCACATCAAAAAGCTTATCCACCATGATCAAGCCGGCTTCATTCCCGGGATGCAAGGCTGGTTCAACATATGCAAATCAATAAACATAATCCATCACATAAGCAGAACCAATGACAAAAACCACATGATTATCTCAAAAGATGCAGAAAAGGCCTTCGAGAAAATTCAACACCCCTTCATGCTAAAAACTCTCCATAAACATGGAACATATCTCAAAATAATAGGAGCTATTTATGACAAACACACAGCCAATATCATACTGAATGGGGAAAAAAAGGAAGCATTCCTTTTGAAAACTGGCACAAGACAAGGATACCCTCTCTCACCACTCCTATTCAACATAGTATTGGAACTTCTGGCCAGGGCAATCAGGCAAGAGAAAGAAACAAAGGTATTCAAATAGAAAAAGAGGAAGTCAAATAGTCTCTTTTGGCAGATGACATGATTATATATTAGAAAACTCCATTGTCTCAACCCCAAAACTCCTTATGCTGATAATAAGCAACTTCAGCAAAGTCTCAAGATACAAAATCAATGTGCAAAAATCACAAGCATTTCTATAAACCAATAACAGACAGAGAGCCAAACCATGAGTGAACTCCCATTCACAACTGCTACAAAGAGAATAAAATACCTACGAATACAACTTACAAGGGATGGGAAGGACCTCTTCAGGGAGAACTATAAACCACTGCTCAAGGAAATAAGAGAGGACACAAACAAATGGAAAACATTCCATGCTCATGGATAGGAAGAATCAATATCGTGAAAAAGGCCATACTGCCCAAAGTAATTTATAGATTCAATGCTATCCCCATGAAGCTACCATTGACTTTCTTCACAGAATTGGCAAAAACCACCATAAATTTTATATGGAACCCATAAATTTTATATGGAACCACATTGCCAAGGCAATCCAATCCTAAGCAAAAAGAACAAAGCTGGAGGCATCACACTACCTGACTTCCAACTATACTATAAGGGTACAGTAACCCAAAATGGCATAGTACTGGTACCAAAACAGATATACAGGACAATGGAACAGAACAGAGGCCTCAGAAATAAACACCACACATCTACAACCATCTGATCTTTGACAAACCTGACAAAAACAAGCAATGGGGAAAGAATTCCCTATTTAAGAAATGGTGTTGGGAAAACTAGCTAGCCATATGCAGAAAACTCAAACTGGACCCCTTCCTTACACCTTATATAAAAATTAACTCAAGATGGATTAAAGACTTAAATGTTAGACCTAAAACCATAAAATTCCTAGAAGAAAACCTAGGCAATACCATTCAGGACATAGGCATGGGCAAAGACTTCATGACTAAAACACCAAAAGCAATGGCAACAAAAGCCCAAATTGACAAGTGGGATCTAATTAAACTAAAGAGCTTCTGCACGGCAAAAGAAACTACCATCAGAGTGAACAGGAAACCTACAGAATGGAAGAAAGTTTTTGCAATCTATCCATTTGACAAAGGGTTAATATCCAGAATCTGCGAAGAATTTAAACAAATTTGCAAGAAAAAAACAACCCCATGAAAAAGTGAGCGAAGCATATGAACAGATACTTCTCAAAAGAAGACATTTGTGCAGCCAACAAACATATGAAAAAAAGCTCATCATCACTGGTCATTAGAGAAATGCAAATCAAAACCACAATGAGATACCATCTCATGCCAGTTTATGGTGATCATTAAAAAGTCAGGAAACAACAGATACTGGAGACGATGTGGACAAACATGAACCCTTTTACACTGTTGGGAGTGTAAATTGGTTCAGTCATTGTGGAAGACAGTGAGTTGATTCCTCAAGGATCTAGAACCAGAACTACCATTTGACCCAGCCATCCCATTACTGGGTATATACCCAAAGGATTATAAATCATTCTACTACAAAGACACATGTACACATGTTTATTGCGGCACTGTTCACAACAGCAAAGACTTGGAACTAACCCAAATGCCCATCAGTGACAGACTGGATAACGAAAATGTGGCATATATACACCATGAAACACTATGCAGCCATAAAAAAGGATGAGTTCCTGTCCTTTGCAGGGACATGGATGAAGCTGGAAACCATCATTCTCAGCAAACTAACACAAAAACAGAAAACCAAACACCGCATGTTCTCACTCATAAGTGGGAGTTGAACAATGAGAACACATGGACACAGGGAGGGGAACATCACACACTGGGGGGGCCGGTCCATGGGTGGGGGGCTAAAGGAGGAATAGCATTAGGAGAAATACCTAATGTAGATGACGGGTTGATGTGTGCAGCAAACCACCATGTCTCGTGTATACCTATGTAACAAAACTGCACGTTCTGCACATCTACCCCAGAACTTAAAGTATAATTTTAAAAAATTACACTATACAAATCTTGAACTAGCACTTAAAATACATAGGTCAAATTTAATTTCTTCATTGTTTTCCAGATAAGGAAATTAATATTTATAAGCTGTGGGACTTACCCAAGATCATGGGCCAAGCAAGAAAATTTAAAATCAGACTGTGAAGCCAAACCTTGTTTATTACTTTTTCATTTACTGTCTGTAATTTTCATATTTTATATGTTCCGGCCCTTAGCAATTTGCCTCTGTATTTCCACATGAAATAAATTTCAGTTGTGATTTGAGTAGATATCTGAGTAATTATATATGAAAAGTAATTTTTAAGGACTAGAAAAGACTCACATATTAAAACATTATATGGGGACAGACTTAGTCCAGTTTAAAATTTTCTGTATGAGATGGGCATGTATATTTCAATAACTAACCTGGGTTATATAGCATGAGAATATTATAAGATTAACACAGATTTTAAAATACTGTGGCTGAATATGTTAGAAAAGTGTGAAATGTTAATCACACCCCTAAGAACAAACTCTAGAGATAAATTAGAAAAGTGTCAATCTCAAGAGACCATTGAATCCAGCAAACAGAAGGGGTAGTCTAAAAAAGAAGGCAAAAATTATATTCGAAATTGTTTCTAAATTAATTCAACTTGATATTTTTAAACTTAGGGGAAACATAATTTATGCTTTATGCTTTTCCTAAAGTGAAGTAACCTTTGTCTTTTGAATAAAAACACAAAAGAAGCTCCTTATATTTGCCTTTAGAAAAAAAGATGTTGCAAAACAATTTTCTAAACCATGAAGGGTCTTACCTGTTTCCATTTTTCCATCCTGTGCTGCGGGCCCATCCGGAATCACACTTTTCACCTGCAGAAACTCATCAGGCTCGTCTCCACCAATGATGGTAAATCCAAAACCCATGTTGCTCTTTTTTAGGGTGGTGCTGAGGAATGTTCCCTTCAACTGGGATGCATCCCGGGTGAAGAGTGGTTTTTCTACATCGGCCAATATAAGTTAAAAAAGAAAAAGGCATGTTCAAGGCAAGTTCTCAGACAAGAGAAAGCCAGCCCCTGAGCAGCGACAATCCCAGAGGTAAATGTGGGGGTCTTACACAGCAAATGCAAGCAGGTGGTGACTACAAGAGGAGCAAAACTATTAGAACTTCCTACACATGAAGAGCAGTCCCAAGCATCCAGGGAAAGATGAAAAAGCTGTTTGGTTTGGAGACAGAGTTTTTGTCAAATCAGTTTCCACTCATTAATTTAGCCTTCTTGGGCTTAGAAAAGGCTGTGTCAACAGGCTGCCAGAACCTTCTGAGAAAAGAGGACAAGGAGCCCAAATCATCCAGACAACATCTGGATCTGTTCCTCTTGTTGTTAGAAAAGATTCCAGGTAGGAGGTATGTGTCAGTGGCCAATCCTAAACTAAGCCTTGAAGAAATAAGGGTAGAAACATGAAAAGGACTTGTGATTTTTTTTAAGTGAATAACAGCACATTTCAGCATGTGCAGCATCACAAACAGAGAAACAGTGGAATGTGATCACACACTCAAAGGTCCAGATTGTTTAGAAAGAGTACCTGTATGTGGGACTGACTTTTGTTTACACCGCTCTGTTGTGAGATACTATAAAGATAACCAGGTAAATAAATTGCTGTTGGCTCCGATAGTGTTTAGTATAGTCTAAAATGTGAGAAAAAGGCAAGCCAATGTTTTTAGATATAATTATGAATGTAAAGGTAACACATTTTGTAACAATATGTTGATAGATTCAAATCATATGCTTGAATAATCTGAATAGGCACTGCATTGATTTACCTGCTAATTTGTTACATAATATGCTTTTCCAGCTATGATCTGTAATAAATATATTCCTAAGTATAAGTGTTTTAAAAAATAATAGTCTTACTAGAAAACAGAATTAATATCTGCTTTAAATTCCATCACAGATAAATATTCTATATTATTCTTTTAAAATGTGTTATATTTAGGTGATCTGATTTAATATTTGTAACAGCCAAATTGTACATGGTAACTCAGTTAAGTATTCTGCATTGATATCTTTGTTATTACGTTCTGGGTGACATGTAATAAACTCTAAAATAATGAGTCATTCTATTAGACTTCTGCTTTTTCTGTCCACTTACATATCACATGTATCTTTACTAAAAACAGAGCTTCTTTAAAACATAAATAAAAACCACATATAATCCTTTCTCCTATGTTTACTTTATCAAATTAATGTTTATAGTTGGAGAGAAGTTCATCAGGAGACCTTTACATTCATTTAATTATGCTGCATTATGTGGCGTGAAAATTATCAGCAGGCAAGCCTAGAGCTCTCGACTCTAAAGGCCCTTTTGTGCTTTTACTTAGAAGCTCACTAGCTGTGAAAAGTTCGTGCAGCAACTCATCCCACTACGTGGCTCCCAGGTGTAGTCAGGCCCCGCAAGCAGCCCTGGGACATACCAAACAGCCAGGGCCTCCCTGCTGGGTCGCGCTGATAGTAAGACAAGTCATTCAGGCTGTGCGACCTCTCCCAGGCTGCACGGGGGCGGATGGATTTGGGCCTAGGTAATGTCCATAAGGAGTTGTCTACTGTCACAAAGGAGAACAAGCCTCATTCTTGTGCTTGGTCTTTTAAGGACAAACTTATGAGTCTCTAAGAATCTCTGCAGTTTACAGGGCCACTAGAAAAATCCATTAATCCCCTCCACCTGGTGACATGCTGGACATTCCTATAAGGTACTGCCTGAGGCTTTAACTTCATCTGCGGTTGCTAAAGGCATTAGTTTAGAGAGAATGCAAACATCCAGCTAAAGCTAACAGGAGGGTCTGGAGAAAGCAAATCAAATTTTCAAAATGGTCCAAGCTACAGACATATTTGGAAGAGCAGGCAGTTTGACAGACAATTTTCCCTTTGAAACACCACATGCTGACAGGTGTCATACCTCGGAAACCTGGGGCCTGCAGGGGCTTTGTTCCAAGTTCTGTGTGGGGCATGTTATGTTGCTGTAGCTTCCTTTTTGCTTCCAGGACAGGATTTTCAAACTGTGTTCTTCTATTTATGTGGCTAAAAAAGAAAATTTCAAATTAGGATAACAGTGGGGCAAGGTCATTTAAAAGACCGTATGTATGACTCTATAGAGAGCAGGTGATTAAGGGCCACCTTATCTGATTACAGTCAAGTGCCTCACCCAGCACGCCCTCAGACTCCTGACTGGGTTGGCCTGTGTACAACACACATTTCTGTGACAAGTGCTGCGTTCTCAAAGGATCTATCATATGTTGTTCTATTTACATCATGCATGATTCAGCTAAAAGAACTAGAATGTGCGCTTGCTTTCTGGTCTACTGTGTTCATTTGAGATGAGTTTAATACGCAATAAAATATGTGGTCAAGAAATGAAATTTATACTGAATGGTGTTGAAGAAAAAAGCATCACCTGAGCTTTGCAGAGTCCCCATATCAAACAGGATGAATGGGAGGTAAATTCTTTGATAGAGTATAGCAACTAGAGTCTGCACTTTTTAGAGTTAGTCCTGGATTGAGAGACTGGGATTCAGGAGAAAGACTCTCAAGATCTTTGCAGAAGTTACAGAATGCATATGCAGGACAGTTGATGCTGAAATCAAACAAAAGTAGAGAATTCATATTCTACACGGTGAGAGGGCAAACTTGTAGGTATCAGATGCAGAGTGGCTTGAAGCAACTGTGGCCCAGCTAAACGGAGAGCTTATAGTCCAAGCACACTGTGAATTCCTATATAGCAGGCTGTTTGAAATTTAGAGTTCCTTTTCTGTGGGGAGAGTAGGAACCAACAATCCTGCTTTTAGTGGTGGGCCTATGTTGCTCTTTCTCTAGGATATAAACATCCCATGAAAGGGCTGGCATACACATTGATTTTGGTTCTTTGTGCAAACTGAAATAGAATTATGGCAGGCAAGCATGAAGAGGAGAGAAAGGATGGAGGAGAAACTGACAAATACTGAGTACTTAACTCTTGGCCAGTTACTATATATAATTTTCCTCAATGAAGCTTCATAACAACACAGACTTGCATTCTAATTATTCCCCTTTTAAAGGCAATGAGACTGACACATGGAGAGATCGGATTATTTGCTCTAAATCGCATGTCTCGTAAGTGGGAAGGCTGGACTTGGTCGTGTTTATTTCTAAACTGAATCTCTGCACACTTTTTTCTTTTTGATGTATGATTTCACATTGGCATGTGCACACATACTTATCATGTGTGTACACCCTGCACGTCCCGAACACAAACCACTTACAGCTTCAGAAAAGAAAGGAGATAAAAGCAGCAACATCTCAACAACCAGTTTTCCAATACTATGAATCAGATCATTTCAAAGCAGTTCCCAGAAACAAGGTAAGTCAACTGTAAGATCTAATTCTTTTCTCATGGGAGACAGAGTAAAGTAGCTGCCTGCCCCACAGGCTCTGCAGTCAATCAGTCCTGTATTCAAATTCCAGTTCTACCACTTGACTAGCAGTGTGACCTTGGGTGAGTTATTGAACCTGAGTCTTAGTGTCTTAATCTGTAATACCAGCATAATGCCTCCTTCCTGGGGTGGTTGTGAGGATTAAGAAAATAATGAATATTAGCATATGGTTTTGAGTACAGGCATGCTCAATAATTAGCAGCAGCTTGTATTACCGTCATCATCTTAATCGCCACCATCACTGTTATCATTTTTCATCCCTAAGAAAGGCTTTATTGGGGAAACTTTAGAAGCTCTGGGACCTTGCTCTAACTGCCTTTGGTGCTGTTTAGGAAGGGAGTGCTTCTAACAATGCTCTTTGTTAATGAAACTCATTTGTAAGGGGTTCAAAGTACAACCATCTATGTAAAATTGTTTTCCAATGGAAGTAAAATGCTATTGTAATGCTCTTGTGCACCAAGGCCTTGTGCATCATGACTGTGGTGCACAGTGAACTAATAATATCTGCGCCTGTAAAGCGTGTGAGCTATAAACTCTAACACTGTAAACTCTAACACTACCACCCTGTTTTGGAAGGACCAGAGTTTGATGCCTGTTTTCTCGTTTCTCCATTATTATGTAACTTCCTTACTAAAATCCTTTGAAGCCTTCCTATTACTTAAACATGTACTGTTCCTGATCTTGCCCTCACTCATTTCTGTAGCTTCACCTTTGGCCGCATCACCACATGTGCCTTCTACTTTGAACATACTTGGAGCTACTTTGATCAGTGACCCTCTATCAGACCTCTAATCTTTCCACGAGATTCAGCATATAAATAGTGCAGCATTTGAAGCAAGACAACCTGGGTTTCAGGTGGCATCTTGGGCACATTTCTAACTCTCTAAGCTTCAATATCTTTATCTGTAAAATGGGGACATTAATAGCTACATCATGGGTTGCTGTGAGGATAAGAGAAATGTTTAAAATGTTTGTATCTCCCTTAGATACCCAGGGAGAACCCAACAATGAAGGTATGGTGCTTATTTTTTTTGACGTACAGTTATTTCTTATTACTATTATTGTAGTGTTGCAGTGGTTACTGCCGTTATTCTGAGGATGTTTTTCCTCTCTCTCCTGTGTCTCCTTCCCTCAGCGCTCCCAGCCACATTCCCTGCCTGTGTGATATTCTTCCCCCTTGGGTTCTCAGAAAACTTTGAACAGACTTCTCTCATTGCAGTTTATTCACTTAAAAAAAAAATCCATCCACCGAAGCATTTATCCTTTAAGTAACAAATAATCCAATTACATTCTTTTTTTCTTTTTTTTTCTCTTGAGACCGACTCTTGCTCTGTCAGCCAGGCTGGAGTGCAGTGGCGCGATCTCAGCTCACTGCAAGCTCCGCCTCCCGGGTTCACCCCAATCTCCTGCCTCAGCCTCCTGAGTAGCTGGGACTACAGGGGCCCACCACCAAGCCCGGCTAATTTTTTTTGTATTTTTAGTAGAGACGGGGTTTCACTGTGTGAGCCAGGATGGTCTTGATCTCCTAAAAATATACAATTAAGTTATTATTGACTATAGTCACTATTCACTTATTTTCTTATATGCCACTTCATCATTAAGAGGATTTTAGGAAAACAACAACAAAAGTAAAAAAATTAGGGTGAAGTTAGTTGAATCTAGGTGAGAGATCAACAGAATTGATAAGATAGGTTCCTATTTGTTTACTAGAGTTTTGTTGCAAATTAGCTTTCAGCTTTTAAGCTGCTAATTCAACAGGAGAGAGAAAACAATTATACTATTCAGAGTATTTAAGATGCACTCAAGGCAGTTGTTTAGAAGGACATAGTATTCCTAAGTCTTATGTGATATTCCTTTCCAAATTTTGAATAAAGAGATTCCTGTGATGTAGTATATGGCATCCTAAATAATAATTTTACAATAATGAATTTCATACGCTACCCTAACTTTATTACAATGTGTTTTAATGATTAATTTTCATGCTGATTTCCTTCCCTAGATTGTGTACTCCTATATACGGGATACATGTGTTATTTATCTTTGTGTATTGAGCATTAACACAGTGAATGGAAAATAGCTTTTTTTGTTAAATAACTAGATGATGAGTGTGTGTTTTAAAACATTTATTTTCAAACATATGTCAATAACTTTAAGAAACCAAGAAACAGCTTTGAAATGTACTAGGATATCAACTTTTCTTGTTTCCTATCTGTTCTATATCCGTTTTGCTAAGTCATTGTTCGTCATATGCATAACTTTATCCTTAGAAAATACATCACAAAAACTTTCTGGGATGCAGTTATGCATGCAACAGAGTTCCTCCAACTTGCCACCTGCATGTAATTATTTTCTTAGAAAAGTTAATGTGTAGCCACCTGCTTTATGGTCACTATGTTGAAAATATTCCATTTATCATCAAAATGAGTTTCTAGAGTTCACAGAGAATGAAAACACCAATGAGCTAGTTTGGCATGCTTTGGACCCCACAGACAGCAGAAGCAGGGTATGGCTCTAGCACCATAAGCTAATTGCTACAGAACATTTCCATTGTCACAAATGAAGTCATTCATTTGAAACTTAAAATGCTCACAAGCTCTGAAAGACTTATCACAAAGAAATGTGATTGTAGCTGAATAGAAACTTGTCTTCCTTATGCTTTCAAAATGAATAGTTTCAAGTTCTTTCAGCAAGGATTTGGGGGTCTTACAATGTGTACAAAAAGATGTGAATGACAAATGCCATCCTTCTCATTGTTGAGGCTCTGTGAGATAAGTACTAGCTATTTCATCTAGCTTCCATACAGAACAAGAAACTGGGAAGCTACCAAGAGTTCTTACTATTTAATTATATCTAGTCTATTGTCATATTTTGCTAAGAGAATCTTGAGCTATTAAAAGTTAAAAGAGTAAGAGTCATATTCTGAAGTGGGTATATCTTGAAGACTCCATTTTCTCTTTACAGAAGGGAAAGACTACTGATGAGAGATGCTTCCAAATTAAAAATGGCAAAGGACTCAGGATATTTAAGGATGAAATTCCATTGCCTGATCTCTTTGTCCTCACATTCACTTATCTGCAGTCTGACTCTCTCCTCTTACCATGGAATGGAAACTTCGAGTAAGTTCCTATGTGGCAGTGCTTTAAAATTCCAGATGCACCAGAGAGCTTCAAAAACAAACAGAAAACAGAAGACTCAGGCCTACCCTAAATCAACTGATTCATAATTTCAGAATGAGATCCACAGACGCTGGCATTTTTTAAATGAAAGAAAGCTTCCCAGGTGTCTCTAGTGTGCAGCTAGGGCTGTGATCCCCTGGGTTAGAAGCTCAGAATGTGTGAAAAGCTGTTGCATAAGGAGTATCTTGCCTGATAAAATTTATGCAGAAGCCTCTTTTTCTGTATATGGCCTCAGGGGGGATTAGGAAATACAACTTTGCTCCTGAAGAGGACTTCGGCCTCAGAAGTTTCAAACAAGCACTGAGGGAAGGAAATATTTGCAGCTGATTAGAGGACATGCTGCCAAAGGTGGTCCCTGGTGCAGGTCCTATTTGCCTGTCATTTTCTTCATTGTGGAGAGGGAAGGGAGGAATTAGGAGGAAAGTCTTACATACTGACCCCATCAGTACGCACAGGACAGGTTTGCTGAAGGTTATCAAAGCCATCCCCCAACCCTTACCATCAATGCTCCATGTATATCTGTATCTCAGTCTGTTCACAACCCACCTTGCTTCTCCTGGGGTTTTTGCAGAGAGTCTCTTTTAGTGCATAGTCGTGAATGACACCTTTGTACCTGCAGGTTACTATCCCACCATCTTGACTTCAGTTGACATTTAGAAATAATCAGTGAGGAAGAGAGAAGGGAGCAGCTTTTAAGTGGAGACTGTTTCACAGATAAAATGTTTCCAAGGTATCCAAGGTGACTGTACTAATTATCCAAGGCATGAGGTACGTAGTGCTCAAATATTTACTGAATAAATAGATGAATGGAGCAAGGCAGGCAGGAAAGAAGACATATCTCACTGTTTTCTAGCTTCACTCTCCTGTGAAATACACAGTGTGGGCAGGGCACGATGGCCCATTCCTGTAACCCTAGCACTTTGGGAGGCCAAGGTGAGCAGACTGCCTGAGCATAGGAGTTTGAGACTAACCTGGGCAACATGGGAAATCCCGTCTCTACTAAAAGTATAAAAATTAGCCAGGCTTGGTGGCACAAGTGCCTGTAGTCTCAGCTACTTGGGAGGCTGAGGTGGGAGGATCACTTGAGCTTAGGAGGCAGAGGTTGCAGTGAACTGAGATTGTCCCACCATACTCCAGCCTGGGTGATAGAGCCAGACCCTGTTATACACACACACACACACACACACACTGTGGACAATCAGAACTTGGTGTGAAACTCAGGGCTAGTTTATTTGGTACAATCATTTTTACATTTGGGTAAATCCACAGAATCTTTCAAAACAGAATCTTTCAACATATTCCAGTGATAGGAGAAAATGTCATCCCACTTTGGTGATAAATGATTTAAATCTAAGGAACTGATAACTTATAGCAGCTGCTATCTTGGGTTACAATAGAAAAGTGTGAATAAGGAAAAGCACTATATTAGGGATGAAATGTGGGAGCATTAGAGAAGCAGCAACTCAGCACTGAGAGTGGGAGTGAGAGGACTGGCTTGGAGCTTGGCGTTGCGGCTCAGGATGACCACAATGCAAACTGGCTTCTTTTGGGACTTCCTGAATGAATGTAGTGTGGATTTCATGGTTGCTTGTAATCCCTAGGCTTTCTCTAACCCCAATTCCAATTCTCCATCTCTGCACTGTTACCACCTCCCATCTGAACCCCTAGACTATAGCTAAACTAGCAGGCAAACACAGACATTGCACCCTCCCTGACTATATTTTATTCATTTTAATATGAGCCTTGGGAAGACTTCATAACCTTTTCTCTACTGTCATGTTTGAATAAATGGAATAAAAACAACTTCATGCTTTGGAAACTATGGGAGGAAAATAACCCTAGAAGGATCTTCTGGAGCCAACTTCTGGAGGATGGAAGTCAGGATAGTATAATTATGAGCTTAGTCTCTGTAGTCATGATGCTCACATCCAAGCCCCCGCATATCCTAGGTATATAACCATGAGCACATCATTTACCCTTTTTGTGCTTCAGAATTTTTCACCTGTAAAGTCAGATAAAAATAATATTCACTGTATAGAGTTGTTGTGCATATTAAATGAGTTAAAATGGGTAAACTACTTAAGAATAGTGCCTGGATATAAGTACTCAACCAATGCTAACTATCATCATTCATCAAATATGTATTTCCCAAAGTATCTTGACTAGACACTATGGTTGGTAGGGGAGGGACAAAGATGAATCAAGCACATAGTCTAGCAGGGGAGAGAAAACAGGGGCAAAAAAGAATTATGATGTAAAACAAGGTTATATAATACAATGTATGCCTTACAGGGCTTTGAGATGCTGAATTTTAGAACTACTAAAGCCTAATGTTTTAAATATGTTATTATAAAATATGAGCTTTGAATAAATGGAAAAATGGAATCTATTTTACTTGGAGCATTTTTTAAAAACAGAATAATTGAATCCTGCCTCTTGAAAGATTTCTTCCCAATTCTAACACTTAAGTGATAATTTTCCTTCTATAAATGTTCATTCATTATTCCCTACTGTACCTGGGGGAATGTCAGTTTGCTTTGTGAATGTGAATGGGAAGATTGAGTCATTCACATGTTAATTTCTCCTGCTCTTCCTGGACATCAGGGTGTCTGCGTTGGGGAAATAGTATCCAGGTGGGAGGTGGAATCATGACCAACCGAGAATATCCACATATTGGCACTGAAACTCTTACAGCTGAGTCTGTCCTCCACTCCACACTAGGTTGAGCTTCTCAAAATGTATATTTTCACATAAATGAGATCTCTTCCCTCCCTCGGTAGTAATGCTAAGTTATTTAGTTAAGACATTAACCTGTAATGTGTATTTTATATATAAAGGAAGATTCATTACTAAGCCATTACTCTTCACTAATTCCATGGAAAACTTCGAATTAACTCCTAGCAGACATGGCTGTACGCACTGTCAATCACATCATGAAGTACCCAGGACCTACAAGGTACATAGATTCAATTTCAAAAAATTCAGAGCCACTAGGCATGCATTAAAAAATGTTGTTTTCTATCAATCCCTTCTCACTCCCATAAAGCATCTCTCTAAAATGTTATTGCTGAGTACAGGAGGAGATCATTGTTATCAAAGGTATTTCTAACCATCTGCTTCTAGATTGAGTGAAAGTAATGAACTATACGTTCATAGAATAGCTAAAGGAAAACTAAAAGACCACACTATTTCAAGATGTTTCTGAATTTGAGACAAGACTAATAAGTCCTCTTCTACTGGTATCTGACAACCTGACTAGGTAGTTTAAGTGCTTTATGTCTCATATGTAATTCCATTGATTCCTCAGCATTCTGGGTACTAAGGACACAAAGGTGAACATGACACAATCCTTTCCCCCAGGAGGCTCATACTCCAGTGGGGGAGACACACAAGTTGGATGACCAATCATTTCAGTTTGCCTGGAACTAAGGAGTTTCCTGGGATGCGGGGCTTTCAGTTTTCAAACAGGGATAGTCCTGCATAAGTTGAGTTACCCATTCTAGAAGAGGCCAGGAAAATATAACACAAGGCAAAAAGTGCTGAAATTTGTATGCATGACGTAAATACTCAGAAGGAGAAAAGACAACTTAGTTTGATGGTTCAGGGAAAGCTTCCCAAAGAAAGAGACATGTAAACAGATTGTAGAAGGATGAAAGTATTTTGCTGGATGGAGAAGGGGGCATTTTAGGAAGAGAGTAGTAGATATAGAGGTGTTCAGTAATACTCAAGTTCTGCCTACCTAGAGCACAAGGCTAGTGCACATGGACATGCATGTGATTGTGTATGGGTGGCAATGTGGGAGCAAGAGGTGTAGGGGAGTGGATGGAAGCTACAAGACTGGAAGGAAAACAGTTCCGAGACATGGTATGGAGTTTTGTTTAGTCTGAAGATCTCCCTACTTCCATTGAGACCTTAGTGTAATGGAACTGCAGCTTTTAAAGTCTCCGTCTTGGATGATATACCTTATTGCTGAACTTGGGAGCATTTAAGACGAGTTTCGCCACACATCACCCAAATAGGAAAGCTGTGGTTCTCCCTAGAATTCCCAAGCATTTTGGCATAATTTTCTGGCTACGTCCAGTGTCCTAGATATTGTTTTCACCTGGGGTATGAGGTTGAATAAGAAATGTTCCTTGAGTATGAAAAAGTCATCCAGGGAAATAGCCATTTCTGTGTACAGGGAAGGGTGAGAATAGTCTGACTTGTAACATACTCTATGTTGAACTGGATTGCTATTTCTTAATAAATTACTTATGAGTTGCTAAAATGTGCAGTCACAATATAACTTAACTGAACTCTAAAAAATATGCATTCATACATAATGATAGACATACACAGCCATGGATACAGGAATCCTTTGGAGCTTGACTCTAAGGAGAGTCAGAGAATTACCAAAGACACTCAGAATACTGGGCAACCACAAAGGCAACTTCACTGATGTCTGCGATTATCCAGGAAGGAGGGACTCGGGAGAAGAATGCTAGTGAGGGGAAATTGACATGGCTGTGGCAGATTCTGAAAGTCACCAGGCCATGAAAATAACTCCAATTCCATATAATACCCAAATTTCAGGTTTCCGAGATGAATATTCAGAGATGAGGAAAACAATAAAGAAGTATTATCCTTGACTACCAAGTCTTTATGACCACATAGACCAGGAGGAAATTAAATACATAGCAATTCCTTTTATATGCTAGAATGTGATGCAAGAGGGATTAGAAAACAAGTTTTAGGGAGAAAAGGATATATTGCTGGATACCTAGAATCTACATAGAATCTTTCAATACCTTGCCACTAAATGTGACGGCAAGGTCTAGGAGTGAGCGGGAGGCTACAATTCTGTTAGGTAAGGACCCTGGGAAGACAGAAGAGGCATGGAGAAAAAGTAGTGGGAATAGAGGATAAAGTTTCAGCAGCACTAAGAACAGAGAAAGGTGGCAATAAGTTGCTTCAGTGTTGTTTTTAATAGATTGGTTTATTGGGGACAGGTATTGTGACAGAGTTTTATATAATTAACACATTGTGTCTAAAATTATGCCATTACTAGAAGATCAAAGCTTTGCACAAATGAGATGCTAGTTTCATGTAACTGTAATGGGGGATGTATTTTCAAATATCTTGTTTGTTCTTTTCCATAATACAGATTTATATCCCCACAGTGGGCTGAGTTTGTGTTTTTCATCCTGAGGCTCTTAATAAAGAACAGGAAAGGTGTGATGTTGGATATTTCTGAAGAAAATTCCATTTGTGCACTTTTAAAGTTAATTCCAATTCAGATTTAAATTCTGTTTAATAGATGCCAGTTTGTTGAAAGAAACAGTTGTACGAGGAATGAATGTCAGCCTTGTAAAAAAACAAAGGAGAGACTAAAGGGAAGATAGTGGATGGCAGAGTGGGATGGGAGCTAATATTCACTTAGTAAATACTATATGTTGACCCTCAGTGAAATAGGTTGCATGCTTTTAAATCACTTGCTCTTCCGAGAGGGTAAACCATTTTCTGCAGATCTCACATTAAGCAGCAGATGCATGAACAAAGCCTAGCTCCATGTAGTGCCAACATCCAAGAACATCAAGTTATGTGTTTCTGCTACAAATATACACTTAACTTTTATAGTAAAATTATTTATGTATGTACAGACAAGGGCTATGTCTGGTAATCTGCAATACACTTCAGTCAGGTGATTCTCAACTTCTTATCAGTTTTCATTATGAAATTGGAAACTTTAAAAACATTGTAAATTATCTGCTGATTTTCTGAAGACAAAAATGTGAAAATTCAGATTTTGATATATTAAATATTTTTAAAGAACTCAGTGATTACATGCATAGAAACAGGGACTGAACACGTTTTACCAGAAAATGTGTGTGTGTATGCATTTTACATATTGGAAAAAGTGAGAAATGAAATGGTAATGAGGGCATGAATGAGGAGTCGGGAGACCTGGCTTTGTGTAACAGCTTTCAAACCAGAAGGATCTGTTCCAAGGGTTGTCTTTCAGCTTCCCTCAGGGCAAGTCCTAACATCCATTTCTTGAACTCACTGCCCTTACCGACTCTGGAAGTTGAGTGTGGGTCATGTCTCTGGCAATTATGATGATAATAAGGTGATTCTGTGCTAATATTTACGAATAAGATTACAATTCTATGTGAGGGAGAATGGAGGTAGTCAACAATGACAAAACTACGTATGTCTTGTCTCAAACTTATAAAAGAATGCTGTACATTGTAGGCCAGGTTCAGTTCTTCTGAGGGCCAGTGATCTAAGAAGAAATGGAGCAATTTGTTAAAGGTTACAGACTTACAGCTAGATAGGAGTAAGTTCTGGTGTTCTGTACCACTGTAGGATGACTATCATTTACAATAATATGTAGTCTCAAACAGCTAGATGGAGGATATGGAATGTTCCCAACACAACTAAATTATAAATGAGATGATGGATATGCTAATTACCCTCATCTGATCACTATACTTTATAAGTTTCAAAACATCACTATATACTCCATGAATATGTATACTTATTATTTGGCAGTTGAAAGATTTTATAAAAGGACATAGAAACATGTCACTTAGCAAGGAATTTTTTTATGTATCAGGGTGGAACCTTGAGTGCTGGTGGGAACTCTTCCCAAATACCCACATAAAAGTCACCTGTAAGGGGTGCACTTCTCACTCCCTCTGTGCTATATTCACCACCAAACCTTGGACACCAACAAAGGCAAGGGGTGCCACCCGACTCTCTGATATCCTCAATCTCACTGGGATTCACCAAAGTGAAAGCCACTTCCAATGAGTCTGAGTGGTCCTTCTCCTCCATTTTCAGACCAAAACAGCATTTTGGGTTTAAGCTACAATTGAAGATTTGGTCTACCACTCACTATCTTTGAGAAATTCCCCAATGTTTCTGAACTGCAACTGCCTCACCTGTAAATATTCTAGTCATTTCATAGGACTGTTTTGAGGAGCAAACAAGATAAAATATATGAAAATGTTTCAAGATGAAGCACTGTATACATTTATTTTTGACATTCTTGGAATATTCAGAGCCTGGGAGTCAAATGCAACTTCAATATGGACAGTGTGAAGACTCTTAATTCTTGTCCTGGGCTGCAACAATATTTTTATCACCTACTAGTTTGATAGCCTGGCTTCTTTAAGTTTCATTTTCTGTGTTTGTAAAATAGCAGTAATAGTATCTCCCTTTAAGCATTGTGGTGGTGATTAAATGAGTTTTACAAAATGCCTAATACACACCAAGTGCTTAATAATGGTAGCTATCCATATTTTTTTCTCTGGCTTAATAGTTACTAAATAAGACCCCCTTGGAGATAAAATTTACATATGAGGTCAGTGCCCCAAAATAAATTACTAAGCAATACCAGCAAAAAAGAAAGATAACCATTCCTGTCATTTTATTTATCTGAAAATATATTCACATTATTTTGATGCCCAATTAAAACTGGAGAAAGTGAAGTAAGAATAATAGAATGAAGGGGTCCTGTCATCCTCCACAGGTGAGTGTTGTGCTTAGTGGAAAGTTGAATTAAGATCTTTACATTACAACAAACTCAACAAGTAGGGCTTAATAAGCTTTCAGAGATATGTAACCTTATGAAAAGTTTGAGGCTACATTTATGCAAAACTAATTTTATTAGCATAATGAATAGACTTTTTTTTTCTTTTGCTTTTAGTAGATCCAGTTAACCTTCTCAGACACAGAATAGAATTTCTTTTCTTTATACTAGTAATTTGGCTTACTTAACTGTATTAAACTGAAATGTGAAATTTGTTGATTAAAGTTTTTATGATTCATCCATTTTTATTATACAATTAACTCAGTCTATGTAATATAATCTCATCTAATTAAATATGGAATCATCTGATAAACACTAGTAATAAATACTGTTTAACGATATCATTTTTTATTGTTAAAAAAAAGAAAACGAATTTTCCTTTCTAAGGTGTTCAGCTTTGACAGTAGTTAAAAATATATCTCTGGGCTGGGTGTGATCCTGGGAAGTCGAGGCTGCAGTGAGCAGTGATTGTGCCACTGCACTCCAGCCTGGGTGACAGAGCGAGACTCCGTCTCAAAAAAAAGAAAATAAAAAATATATATATTATGTATTCTCCACATATGTGTGTATATATATACACATACATATATATGTATCTATATAGGTGTATATATACACATATATACATGTATACATATATATACACGTATGTATACGTGTATATATGTTTATTCCTCATGCTTGGCCTGGCCTACCCTTCCGCCATTGCAACCTTGGGATATGAGGGACCCTATCCTTCCTGCATCACCGCCCTGGGATGTGGGGCATCCAGGGGCGGCAATCCAGGTGCCACAGGCAGCCTGGGACTAAAGCTGGGGGCAAAGGAAGGGCCTTAGTCTCTGCCTTTCTATAAGGCTATTTTAAACAGCTCTAAGATTTGTACAGGCATAATTTGTCTATGACCTACTTGTTCAGGAGAGTGTTTTAGAAAACCAACAGAACAACCAGTTACTTTGGTTTCAATATTGGCAAAAGGGACCTGGAACATTAATGGGAGGGAGCCCTGCCTTGTGAAAGGGGCATCTCTTTTTAACTCCCACCTTGTCATATACTATACTCTGTGGCTGTTATAATGTGAAGAAATGCTTAGGGACAGCAGGAGCTTACTCTTATACAAAGGATATTTTAGAGAAGCATAAACTAGGAAGATGTGTGACCAAAAGGTGGCAGGGGTCGCCCTTGCTCCTTTCCTGTACTTTGGGGTCAGAATCAAATAAATTACTTTGAAAGAAAAAAACAGTTCTTATCTACCTTTTTTTGTTCATAAACTTATCCTTTATCTTTAGTAATGCCCTTTTAATGTCAGTATTAATATCAGCCCTCATGTCTTTGGATATCAAGTATATTTATATATTTTTTTCTATAGCTTGGAAAAAGGATCCATGATAATAATTTGCCCTTCTGAGAGGCCTTCTTTCCATAACACTCATATGATGGGATTGTTAAAATCGTTAAAATAAAAGAGTGGTAATATATGTTACTGTTTAACCAAACAAAAAGTAGAAATGGAAGAAAATGCTTTAAAAATTTTAAGTATTTTTTGATCAGCAACTGTAATGAGAAAATACAGAGGCTTACAGAAAATAGGCCAAATTTATTCTTGTTAAGATACAGTGGCAGTGAGTTAAAAGAGATCTTAGCAATCACCTAATCCAAACCATTCAATTAACAAATAAAAGCTAGAGAGGTTAAATGTAATTTTGCACTAACCTGTAAATTCAAAATTGTGGATGGAAAAAACATAAGCTATGACTAACATTATGACTTATGACACACAAAAGGAATTTTGAAAAACATTACCTGCATATTGAAAAAGAGATGAATTATAGTTCTCATGTGGGGATGAAGTGGTAATACATTTTACCCAGTTAGGGTAAACCATCTTCTGTTTTATTATTCAATTATAGGATGCCCAAAGAATAATATCTGTCTGCTTTGGTTTGACTTCCTCAGTTTAACTAAGTTTCTTCATACCTTTGACACTGTTGGCATCTCTTGGGCTGAATGTGATCCCAGTTATGTATCTATTAAAGATCTAGGAGATGCAAATGCCAGCCAACTACTTTAATACCAGAAAGAATTATTTTCCAACACCAAAGGAAAAAAAGTGGCAGTGTTGTTTTAATATGCCAGTCACCAACAGGATAGGATCTTGAGGAAATTTTAGGATAATTTTGACTCAGCCATTTTCACTTTATGTGCTAAGTTTAGAACTTAATCTCAGCCTAAGATATGATTCCAAAGTATGTAATGATACAGATTGTTAGCATGAGACAATCTGCAGTTCACGCACAAGCAGCAGAACATGTTCAATCTCGAGAGAGGAAAACTAATAAGCTATATGAGCAACTGTTCCACAAATAATAGAATAATCATCATCTATTTGTCATAGAACATTGCCTTGGTGAGTGGCAAACAGGATTGTCCAATGAAAGATGCTAGCAGTGTTTTCTGGGTTGCCTAGCAATGGGCTACCTGGGACAAGGGTCCCCTCTTCCAGCAGGACAGCACTTCTCACGCAGCTCACATCCAGCTCCAAAGGTTGTCTGCAACTCTCTTAATCAACAATTCCCCAAGTTCAGACTGTCTTCCCCGCCTTCACAAGGCCATTCATCATATAAAAATGATGGAGTAGAAGGAAGGAACATGGTCCTTCTTTGGCAGCAGAGAGCGTGGTGTCTCCAGCTGTGAGCGTTCCTGCCCTCTCTTCCTAGGACGTCAAGGGGTGAGGGTCTGTGTACTGCACACTGTTACCCTCTGCCAGGAAGTTTCCCTGCTTCTGTGCTACCCTGTGTGCTCTTGTGCTGTTTGTCTATGCTTAGCCTCTCCAGAAGTGCCTAAACAAGGGCCTGATTTGTTAGATTCAGAAAAAATGCTTGGGCCAGATGTGGTGGCTCACTCCTGTAATCCCAGCACTTTGGGAGGTCAACACGGATGGATCACGAGGTCAGCAGTTCAAGACCAGCCCGGCCAAGTTGGTGAAACCCCATTTCTACTAAAAATACAAAAATTAGCCAGATGTGGTGGCGAGTGCCGGTAATCCCAGCTACTCAGGAGGCTGAGGTAGAGAACTGCTTGGACCCGGGAGGCAGAGGTTGCAGTGAGCCAAGATCGTGCCACTGCACTCCATCCTGGGTGACAGAGTGAGACTCCATTTCTCTGGGGGGGTGGGGGGGGAAGCTTGAAGACAAACACAACTGCCCCCCGCCCCACAAATGTGTTTATGTTGCAGCTATCTTTATTTACAAATATATTCTCAAATAAATGTTGGTGAGAGGAATAGTTCCTTTGCTTTTTATTATTGACTTTAGGACAAAGAAAATGTTTTAGAGTTATAAAAATTGTTTGCAAAAAATGGCATTTATTTTAACTTGTTTTATTTATTTTAAGTTATTTATACATAACTGACATCAAGGTGAATAATTCATTGTTATTTGTAAAAGTCCATCTGCGATTAAACCAATTTAAACTTCTGGGTGCCTAAAACATTCTCTATGTGAAACCAGAAGATTTGTTAAGTAAGGTTGTTGATAAGATGTAAGAGTCGCTAATAAAAGTGTATTTAATTACAGAGTCAAGTTTTCATCCTTTCATGTTCAGTTGGAAAGACATTTAGGGGTGGGGGAGTGTGACTAGGATAGAGAGCAAATGTCCATGCTGGCTTAGAATGAGCCAGCAATGGTGAAGTGTCTCACAGCAGGAAAAATGACCTCTAACTTCAGGAATACGTAGATAAGCACCTCCAGATCTTGCCTGGATGGTAGTGGCGAGAAGAGAGACTGGCCAGGAGACTTCTTTTCATGTGAAAGGATTGTGGTATAAAAACATTTGAGGGGGCTGGGTGCGATGGCTCATGTCTATAATCCCGGCACTGTGGGAGGCTGAGGCGGGCGGATCACTTGAGGTCAGGAGTTTGAGACCAGCCTGGCCAACATGGTGAAACCCCACCTCTACTGAGGTGTGGTAGCGTACCCCTGTAATCCCAGCTACTCGGGAGGCTGAGGCAGGAGAATTGCTTAGAACCTGGGAGGCAGAGGTTGCAGTGAGCCGAGATTGCACCACTGCACTCCAGCCTGGGAGACAGAGTAAGACTCTGTCTCAATTAATAAATAAGTAAGTAAGTAAGTAAGTTTGAGGGACTCTGTCATGAAGAGTAAAGGGAAGCCATAAGCCTTTTAACTGACTGGTAGTTGAAAGAAACATTAGGAAAGTAAGAGCCAGTTGAAGTTTTTATGAGTGAGCAGCACAGAGGGTGGGAGAGGTAAGTGGGAATTATCAACTATGAACTATCAGAAAAGTTAACGTAGTATAAAGAGCATGTGTGTGGAGCTAGGAGACCCCCTAACTTACTGCTAGTATCTTAGGGACTCATGTCTTTTGAGGCTGATGACTGGTTTTATCCAGGCTGGAAGAAATGATGCCCCAAATTATGAAATCAGTCTGGGTCAGCTAGAAAGACGTAAAACGTTAAACCAGTCGAAAGTTAAGGTCAAATAAGTTAATTAATAAAAAAGCTGGCTCTAGTTCAGTTAGAGGTAGGACACTTACTGTTTGTTTTGACATCCTTGTTCCTTTTGTTCAACTATAAAGTGTAGTTTACTGATTTATGCTTGTTTAATAGAGGAAAATATGTTGTAAAGTATAAAAATTGAACTTATTAACATAAAAATACAGCAACTCTATTGAGAGACTGTTTTTTGTTCTAAATGGCATCAGCATTGCTTTGACCTTATCAGTCATATTTCCTTAGAAAACTCAGTTAACTCCTTTGAGATTTGATCTTCTCTTTTGTACATGTTGTGACTGTCATCTGGGATGATGGATGTAAAAGCACATTAAAATAAAAGTTAAAATAAAAAGTTAAAATAATGCCTTACACATTAGTATTTCTACTATTATTATAACGAATTCCCAGCTATATAAGATGATACATATTCTAGATAATTATGACAATATAACCTCCTTATGAATGGCTGAAGACTCAACCCCTTTGGAAGCCCGTTTCTGCAGCTATGGAACTTTTTTTTGTTGTTGTTGTTGAGACGGAGTCTCGCTCTGTCGCCCAGGCTGGAGTGCAGTGGCCGGAAGCTCACTGCAAGCTCCGCCTCCTGGGTTTACGCCATTCTCCTGCCTCAGCCTCCCGAGTAGCTGGGACTACAGGCGCCCGCCACCTCACCCGGCTAGTTTTTTGTATTTTTTAGTAGAGACGGGGTTTCATCGTGTTAGCCAGGATGGTCTCGATCTCCTGACCTCGTGATCCGCCCGTCTCGGCCTCCCCAAGTGCTGGGATTACAGGCTTGAGCCACCGCGCCCGGCCTGGAACTGTTAATAATTCTGAAGAAACGCTTTTTTTATTCATTGTGGCACACTTTGGCCATGGGATTATATGTTTCTTTCCAAATCAAAGTTTCTCTTAGGATTGTTCACTTTTTGAAGTCTACTGTAATCACAAAAGTACTGGAAAAGCAAGTAATGCCAAAAAGAGAGGCTTTCTACATATTATTGGTATATACAAGATTAAAAAATACTAACATTTATTGAACACTTACTGAACATATCTATGTTAAGTGCTAAATACCAACTCTGGAATAAGACTGCTTAGGTTCAAATTCTGGCTCTATTATATAGTACTTATAAAAATATCTATAGCTCAGTTTCCTTACCTATAAAATAGGGATAATAATATAGACTTTCTAGAGTTTCTGGGAAGATTAAATCAGCTAGTACATGTAAATCACTTGGAATAACACTTGGCATGTACTAAGTGCACAATAAGCGTTCCTCCCCTCCTCTCCCCTTCCTCATTTCTTTCTCATCTTTTTCCTCCTCCTCCTCCTCCTCCCTCCTCCTTCTTGTCTATAACCTGCCTACCCAAGATCTCACAGCTGGGGAGCTACAGGGTTAGCACACTGTGCAACTCTGCAGCCCATACTTTTGGCCACTCAGAGATAGTAATTGATATGTCCAAATGCTGTTTATAAGATTTAGAGCTTTCCTTAGTGAGATTTTAAAAGGGTAGTCTTTCATATTTATTTCTAATTGCAAATGTTTCATATGTTTACTGACTTTTTATAAACTTTAAAGTTGGGAACATTTTTCCTAGAAAATTTAGAGAGCTACTCAAAGGCATGAAGCATTATTAAGATAATATATTGAGTTCAAGTTCTAACCACTTCCCAGCTTGCTACATCATGATGGATACCAACCACTAACCATGAAATGAATGCAATTTTTCCATTTACATTAAATGTTATGTTGAAGATATTATGCAGTATTTTTCATACTTTCTGGAATTGCATACAAATAATGTTTTATAGTAGATGTGTGACATCACATGAAAAACTTGTAAAACCTTTACATGAAAATCACATCTGCCAGTCTCCACTATCATTTTAACTACAGTTATATGGTTTGCTTCTCTGTCTCTGCCAGAGAAGGCAGTTTTGCATGAAAGTTGTCCCAGCAAATCGTGTCTTCTGGACCAGCAGCTAGTTAAGCAAATTGTGTAGCTGCCATTAAAACCAAAATGTACCCAGCAGACATAATTTCACAAAAGAGGAGAGAGAACCACATTTGTACAAAAGTCACAGCTGTTCAACTCTTCATTTTGCACATTGTTATTAAAAATTTTCCTATCTTTATGAACAGTGACAGTTACATTCCTAGCTAGCAATTTTAGGACTTCTTAATACATAGTGCTAAGTGTTGCACCATCACGGATTTGGTGTCTGTCAGGAAAAATTGGGCTAAGTTCTTTCTGCTGCTATATAGTCAGAACTTGGTCTGTTTGCACAGACAGCAGATAAAATTTAAAAAGATGTTAAGTAGGGCCCATTGTTCTCTAAAATAGCTGTGTGTTGCCTCTACTAATCCAAATAAGGGACAACATTTTTATGTTAAGGTCCAAACAATAAGGATTCCCTTTCTTTCGCATCTTGCTCTCAGTGGCCATGTTGTCCAGGGCTACTCCGAAGTGGTGGGTAATGGAGCTGGTGGCTCAGAATGCCTGGGTCAGCAGCTTGTCTCATGAGGCTCTGGATGCAGCATGACCTCGCATTGTTGGGCATCCTGCTGTAGAACAGTATTACAGGGAGGCCAGGGAGGAGACGTTCTTGAGGAATCCCTCATTCTTCTCCAGGGATGGGTCCCAAAGGCTTGTTCAGGCATTTTGGTTAAGAGTTTGGAGTCTGGTCTCTGCAGTCAAACTACCTGGGTCCAAATTTTAGCCCCTCATCTCAATAATGGGTGGTTCTGGGTAAGTTACTTAACTTCTTTAGCCAGGGTTTCCTCATCTGTAAACTTAAGACAATTTAGCTCATTATCACTATAGAGAGAATTATAAATGTGATAGAAACTGTTAAGCACTGAGACCAGTGAATGGCACATACTAAGTACTCAATAAAGGTTAACAATTTCCATAACATGATGATGATTTTTCTAGTTCTTGAATATACTAAACCTACAATCGTAGAATTGAATTTGCAGGGGACAGAACAGTGGCATAGTAGGCTAAAGTCAGTTATAGTGGTCAAAGCCTGCTCAATCCAGGTTTCTCATTTTCTAGCTGTGTAAATTATCTTCTGCTACTGATTGCTGGAATTCCTATTTGCTTGTCTGTGGCTGAAAGGAAAATGTGTGTTTATGCAACTGTGCTAGAGACATTACATTGATTTCAATCAGTGCCCAACCTGCAACTTCTATTCCCAGTTGTTGGTCTATTTGAAGAGAGGTGCTAACTGCTAAATTAGACCTCTTGTGCCCATGCATGTAAGCTTTTTTGCTACTGGGTTGGAAGGTGGAATCTTTTTCATATCTTGTAAAGAGTACCTCCAATTGTATGAATGGGTGTGTAATTAAACATAAAAATGATAGCTGTACAGATAATCCATTGCTCATTATCATTAATAGTATCAGTAAATCAACATTTTCTTGACTATATATTAACAAAAAAGATATTGCTTTGTTATATGAACTAAATATTAATATTACCAATTAAAAATATAATTCCTTAAGATATTAATGCTATCACTATAATTATAAATGGAATCTTAATCTAGACAGTTTTTATTTTATAGTTGTAATACATATACTGAAAATGTTGAGATAGCAACTTTAGACATTTACCATTCTTTTATGGTAAGAAATTAGGTGACTTTCTTCTTCCAACAAAAACACTCTACATACTGAAAGTGATGAATAACCTCTATGTTTACTCATATATTCTTATAGTTACCATAAACAAGGCTACTATTCAGACCCAATATATACCTTGTGAAAACAATAGCGTAATAGAGATGAGATACAGAATTAAAACAAACCATGTAAATAGGTGTATTCCAATTAAAATATTTCAAAAGTTTTTTTGGGATGATGGTAGATATTCCTCATTTCAAGTAATGTATACATCATATACAATAACAGGTATCTTAATTATGTTTATGAAGTTTTTCAAAAGGATGTTTCCAATAAATATTGGGATAATATTCTACTTAACGTTGTCTTTAAGTTTGAATTATCTGTTTATTTGTCTCAGTTTTCTGCGTGGCCTGCTACACCTACACACCTAATTACTGACACTGGTCAACTCTATAAAATCATATAATGGGGACAAGACCATGACAAATCATAGAACTGAGTGTAACGGGAAGGAAATTAAACTATTTTTACCCACTGTGACCTGTATATACAACCTCCCAATCACTTAAAATCTAAAACTATTAAAACATGTCAGCCTGATCTAATTATAGAAGACATGACTGACTAAATTCTATATAATTCTCTGACTATGGAAAATGAAGTGGAGAAATGTAGAGAGAAGTATAATGTAGGCAAACACACATACACAAAACATCTGAAGTATAAAGATAACAAGAAAAATTTTCATTTAGGGTTACAGCCTGTGTCCAATTTCATAATTAATTATAAAGGATCTGCCAGTAGCAGATCTTCACTTGCAGAACACACATCTCAATGATCAAGAAGGGATGAAGCATAGCTTTCTGACATAGGGTTGTCTTGCCTCTCTGTTAGATGATTAGGACAGAGAAGAAAAGTTTTAGTTAAATCTTTTCCTGCATTGGAAGTTAGCTTGACAGGAGCTGAAGATATGAAAAAACAATCTGAAGAATTAAAATAGGGTAGGAGCCAGCAAACTATGACCTGCAGGCAATATATGACCAACTGCCTGTTTTTGTAAATAAAGTTTTGTTGGAACATAGCTGATGTTGCCGGTGGTTGCTTTCAAGTTACAACAGCAGAGCTAAGTAGCTGTAACAGAGGCCATATCGTCCTCCACCCTAAATATTTGCTATCTGGGTTTTTATGGATTTTGCCAACATATGGACTAAGGAATGGTTCTTTTTCAATGATTCTGTGAGGAAATATACTAAAGATAAGATCTGATATGCCTCACACTCAATTCTCTTTCCTTACATGGGATTTCCTTGAATATCTGATGTAATAGGCTTAGACACAGCACAGTTTGATTCAGTGAATTAAGACAAGCTAGCATTTATGTGAAACATTTAGTGTTATATTTATTTACGGACTATAACTATGTTATTTAAAACATATGGGTATTTTAATTCATCAGCAATCTAGTGGGACACAGAGGCCTTATAACTATTTATAAATGATGTCTCTTTATTTTTGCAGTTGGAGATACCTCTATGTACTTATCTTACTTTTTTGTATCTGTTCAGTGTCTGTGTGATACCATACATTAGATACTATGCTAGAAGACTGCATATGGAAAATGAACTGAATTCACCTTCACTGTGAATCCGGAAATGACTGTGGAGCCAAAACTGGGGCTTTTCCAAAGGAAAATGATGGGTGAAAGTAGTTAAGACAAGTGCTCCTGAGGGAGATCCTCAAGGGCAGAGAGCACACACATTTCACTTATCTGTACATCTCCAGTGCCAAGAAGGGCTTGATACCTAATAAAAGCTCAGTAATGGTTTTTGAATATTGTTACAAAAACAATTTAGCACTAAAGCCAACCTGTAACCCTTGACCATCTGTAATTATTAAAAAGAATGTGGTTGGAAAAATCAAAGTAAGATCTTGAGGAACAATGTGAAAGTCTTTTGTTTTTCAACCTTTGGATTTCTTGGGTAGTGCTTCCCATAAGGAATATATAGGCTTTGTTATTCACCCAAATAACTTCAGGAACATTAAACAATAGACAAGAATGAAAAACAATCGTCTATTGGGAGAGAGAGTTCTAGAAACATAAATCATATATTCAACTTTTGAAAATTATGAATATTACTTAATTTTCCAAGAAACATATGTGTATGTAATTTAAACCTGAATAGTTTCTTCGTTCTGAATAAAAGGATGCCTGGGGGGATCATTCATACCACAACAAATTATTGCAATGCAACCTCCAATAGGTAACATAAAAGTCCAATGTACTAAAAGAATACTGTTGATTTGGAATGAGGTCCTAGAAAAGAAAAAATATCTAAATTTTATTTTATTTTTCAACTAAAAAATATGGCTGATTCATTTAATTGACTTCAAAATCTGTTTCAATAGTACATCTCATTTGCACAACCAGTCAGCTCCCAACATTTTGATTGCAAAATGAAAGGCATTTACTTTGATATCTTTAATTATCACTCATTTAGAGGACAGTGTGAAACACACTTTTTCAATTGGTGTTTTAGAATCATTGAGTCAAAGGAAAGGAATGACAAATTAGCCAGCTGGAGAGGAAAGCAGCAGCTAGCTAGTGCTGCTAGTCTTGCTGGATACTTCGAAGTAAGATGAAAGGGAAATGAAGGGGCTGTTAGCTACACATGCTCAATAAATAAAATACTAACATAAATTCACAACATATTAATAACAAGTTAATATCACACGTAGAGACTTACTCAACATAATAAGTGCCATAAATGGGATCATCGATTTTTTCCCAGCCATATGGAAGCTCTGAAAAATAAAGAGTTATTTCTTTCAGTAAATAAAGAACAGATAACACAATTTCTAATAAAAAGTAATATAATTTAATTGTTCATGGATTGCAGAAATGGTCTACCAAAGTGGAACAAAGCATTCAGAGTCAGCAACAAATTTCAGAACATATTATAGAAACTATAAGCGGCACTGACTTGAAAATTGGCAGTTAAAACCCAGAGCTCTCTTCTCTGCAGATACACTGCTGGGTCTAGCCATTTGTCTCATGCCAAATAGTAGGATGGCATGTCATCATGTTATCACCATTTAGTGCAATATAGAAGGCAAATCGCTTTCCTGCAAGTGCATATGGTTCTCTTATTTATTTGTATTGCTAAAGGAGCATTTCAGGACAAAGACCACATTTTCAAAATATATTTCTGAGGATGGCAAATTGTTTCTGATGACTGAAACAAAGACATTATAAATTCTCAATTGATATCCCACTATTTGAGATGGTAGGCTTGCTGTTACTCCACATGGGTCAGAATTTGAATGCTGCCAATACACTCTTTGGGCTTATTTTAAAAATAAGGTTTAAAATTGTGAACATGCTTTCCTTGATAATATAGTTCATGTTTTCAATTCTCCATGGCTAATTCACACATACACACATTAAAAAATATCAACAATACTATAAATCCTATTACAGGCAAAAACATGCTGTCTGAAAACTAGGCTTTGCTTCCTAATATTGTTTTCCAAATACACCAAGGTTTTACAATTATTAACTCCTACAAATACAAAGAAAACTGTGTTTGTCTTGACAGATATTTTTACATAAATATAATTTGAAACCTAAGATACATTGATAAGTTTAAATGTATTTCAGTGAAGTTTAAAAGTTTTATTATTATAGTAATAGTGCATATCACTGTAGACAAAGCACAGTTATCAAAAGAAAACTGGAATTACCTGCAATCCTGCTACCCAGAAATAACCACCATTAATATTTTGGTGAATCTCCTTCAAATAATTTTCTATGCATATATGCGCAAATACTTTTAAAAGAAATTACATCATAAAGTGCATATTACTTTTACAGCCTGATATTTCTACTTAACAGAATATCAAGGATGTCATTCGATATTGTGTTACTGCACAATATCATTTTTAAGGTGGCAGCAGTAGTAGTCTGCTGCCTGGCTAGAAGCTGTGCAATTCTATCGTTTTTCTATTATTGAACATTTGGGGCTTTCCAGTTTCTACCTGTCATGTGTCATCTGTATTGGACCTACTAAGATGTAAATCTTTTATCATTTTTCTATAATATAGTATTGACAAATTCCTAGATGTGAAATTTTGGATCAAAGGGCATGCATCCTTTTATTGTTTTTGACATATATAACCAGATTTCCACCTTCCTAACTCATGAAAAAGTACTAATTTATAATCTCACTGAGAGTGTATGAGTGATTTTGTTTCTCTGTACCATCAAATTAAATACAGATCCACAATTCTGCACCCAAAACTTTTAGAAATATATACATTTTAGAGTTTAGAAGTTTTGCAATTTTAGAAAGTTAACACAGAGCAAATGCTTTCTCTTTCATAACACTCTAAGTAGAGTTGGGGAAAGCAGTTTATAATCGAACATATGAGTATTTCTGCAGCCAAAGATATGATTCATACAAAGAAGGATAACTTAAACTTACAACATCAAATTTTAGAGTACCTTAAGAAATCTTTCTTTCAGAAGGATAATAACAGTAAACCTTTACTGAGTATTGTTTGTGGTTTGACTACTAATGGATTTTCTAGGTACTAACTCATTTTATCATGCCAGAAACTCAGGACTCGAAAATCCTGTACTCTGGTTCCAGCAAGCTTACCCAATTTAAATATCAATTCAGAAACTCTGTTTAACAAGGCATAAACACCACTTAATTTAGATTAAGGAGAATAACTATCCAGATGGTTTTCACCAAATCCCCCAAGCTACTGGCAAATTCATCTAGTAAGAAGAAATTCATTTGACAAGTATCTATTGAGTGACTTTTATAAACAGCAAAACCTTTTTTTTTTTTTTATAAGCAGCTTATCCAAAAGTAAAAGAATATACAGAGGACAACAATTAATGTTATGGATATTTGTTATTTATTAATATGGTTCAATACATGGATATGTATTTATAACAGGTTTAACATCATTTTACGAATGCAATAATATATAAAACAATCATGTTCAATGAACATAAAGAGTAAAAGCCTAACGTAGTTAACTTATGAATACAGTCCTACTTCTTAATGCCAATGCCATATGGAAGCATTTCATGGTAAAGTTTGTACAATTATCTTTTTATAAAGTAAATGATTCTTTCATTTTAATCTGAGTAAATTACTAGTTCTAAGCAATGTATCCCAGAAGGGCAGAGTTCATTGATTCTTTACCTTTGTCAGATTTACAATGCCAAATTTCCTGGGTACGATTTATTATTTATTATACTTTCCCACTTGTCATCATGCAGTCCTCATCAGAATTTAGGGAGAATCTGCTTTATTTTTCATAAGATATCAATATGTTTTGTCTATTCACTTGGTTCTTTCATATTTCTAAAGTAAACTATTATTTCATGCTGGAACAAAATTATATGTTATAAACATTTGTATTTTAAGAACTGTTAGAGGTCCTAGACTCACACTTTGAGGCAAAATTATACACTAGTTCTAACTTTCTGCTACAAAGAGCATCATTTGTTTCATTTTAAATATTTTCAAGGAATTGTTGGCCGAATCTTACAAGAAACCAATAACAGATACATGCATTGCTTCATTTATATCAGAATGGATGTAAAAATATACAACTAATGTTAAAAAAGGTACTTGTATGTATGTGCATATATGAATGTGTAGCTGTATGTGTTGGCACATGTATGTTTGTGTGTATTCTTTTAATGACATTTTGCTTCAAAAACAAAGATTTAAGCTAGCATGCTAATGAAAAACCACAATTTTCACAAGTTTTTAGTTTTTCTTCACTCATAAAAACACAAGTCATAAAATAAACTTCTTAACATTATACACTGAAGAGTACACATCTAGATGATGAAAAATTAAACAGTTGAGAATTATCTTTCACTGTGAAAATTAAGTTATTTGGACTTGGATTAGTTTTAACAAAAAGAAAACAACTGCTGCTTCTTTAAATTAAACTAACAGATGAGAAAAAGAATTTCCAACTATTTACCCAATCAGGCAAGCATGTAGCTTGGAGCTTTTGGGTCCTAGGTTATTTAGAATACTGTATTCAACAATACCTGACAAATCTGTGGATGATTAAGGTCACACTGATGAAAGAATAACATACACTATGCAACAGGAAAAAATAAACACTTGAGATCAGCAAGGTTAATGCTGCATTAAGAACTGTTTTAACTGAGATTTTCTTCAGGCCATGGAACCATGGAGCAAATTCAGTGATTAAATATTCCTACCCTGAAAAAGTCTAGATTAATTTGTAGTCAATCATATCAGCTTCTAAAACTGGAAAAAAACAAATGATTAAACATGCACCTAGCTTTCCCTGGATTCTGGCATAGTCAGCCTACTATATTTTTTAAATTTAATTGTGCTTCCCAAATATTGTTTCATTTATTTACTTAATTTTTAGTCAGGTACACTTCCATTACAGAAAACAGAGACCCCTTTATGCTAGCTCAGTAAGAAGATATCCACATTCTGATATTGTGCACTGAGAAGGGCACAGCTTTACCTCTGTAGTATACTTGTCAAAAATAAATAGCCTTATGTGTGTGTATTTTTAAACAGCCGGGATTCCACTGTGTTGCCCAAGCTGAACTCAAACTTCTGGGCTCAAGCAATCCTCTCCTCTCAGCCTTCTGAGTGGTTGGAACCACAGTGCGCACCACTGTGCCTGGCCAGGAATGCCATTTTGATCATGAGAAACATATGACAAACTCAAGTGGAGGGACATTCAATAAAGTAACTGACAAGTATCCTTAGAGAGGGTCGAGGTCATGAAAGAGAAAAACAGACTGGGATGTTATCACAGAGTGAAGGAGAATATGGAGACGTGATAACTAAATGCGTTGTGGGATAATGAATTGAGTCTTGAACCAGAAGAAGGATATTAGTGGAGCAACTGGAAAAATTCACATAAGATTTGAAGATTAGTTAATAGTTTATATGGATGTTAATTTCCTGGGTTCAATGCCTGTACTTATGAAAGATGTAAATGTTAGTGGCAGCTAAGTGGGAGTTATGTGGAGCCACTTTGTACTATTTTTGTAATTTTTTAGAGGTCTAAAATAGCTTCAAAATGAAAACATAAAAAAATCCAGGTCACTTACTCTTACTATTGATTAGAGAGCTTCTACTCACACTTTATTTTAAAAACCTTTACAACTTTTACTTTAGTTTCAGTGGGGTACATGTGCAGGTGTCTTATCTGGGTATATTTCATGATGCTGAGGTTTGGGGTATGAATGATCCCATCACCCAGCTACTGAGCATAGTAATACATAACAGTTTTCCCCTTCTTCCCTTCACCTTCTAGTAGTCTCAAGTGTCTATTGTTGCCATCTTTACGTTCATGAGTATCCAATGTTTAGCTCCCACTTATAAGTGAGAACATGCAATATTTGATTTTCTCTTCTTGCATTAAATTGCTTAGGATAATGGCCTCCAGCTGCATCCATGTTGCTGCAAAGGACATGATTTTGTTATTTTGTATGGCTGCATAGTATTCCATGGTGCATATGTGCCACGTTTGCTTTATCCAATCCACCATTTTGGGCACCTAGGTTGATTCTATGTCTCTGCTATTGTAAAAAGTGCTACAGCAAAAATATATGAGTGCATGTGTCTTTTGGCAAAATGATTTGTTTTCTTTTGGGTGTATACCCTGTAGCAGGATTACTTGCTCAACAAGTAATTCTGTTTTAAGTTCTTTGAGAAAGTGTCAAACTGCTTTCCATATAAGTGTTCCCCTTTCTCTGCAGCTTCACCAACATCTGTTGTTTTCTGACTTTTTATTAATAGCCATTCTGACTGGTATAGGACGGTATTCTTTTGTGGTTTGAGTTGTGTTTCTCTGATGATTAGTGATATGGCATATCTTTATATGTTTGTTGGCCGCTTGTATGTCTTCTTTTGTGGGATGTCTGTTCGTGTCTTTTGCCCATTTTTAAATAAAGTTATTTGTTTTTTGCTTGTTCAATTAAGTTTCTTAAGAATTTTGGATATTAGATTTTTGTCGGATAAATAGTTTGTAAATATTTTCTCCCATTCTGTAGATCTTTTAACTCCGTTGATAGTTTCTTTTGCTGTGCAGAAGCTCTTTAGTTTAACTGGCTCCCACTTGTCAATTTTTGTTTTTGTTGCAACTGCTTTTGAGAACTTGAAGTTGGTTTGCTAGTATTTTGTTGAGGATTTTTGCATCTATGTTGATCAGGGATATTGGCCTGTAAGCTTTCTTTTTTCATTGTGTCTTGCCAGGTTTTGGTCTCATGTTCACACTTTATTAATGTGAAATCAGACACATAGAACACTGGGTTCATTTTGATAGAACTGAAATTTAAATAAAATGAGAATGTAGGATTTTTGCACTTGTATTCTTCTTCTGTATTGTCTTGTTTTTTTTTTTTTTGAGACAGAGTCTCGCTCTGTCACCCAGGCTGGAGGACAGTGGCACAATCTTGGTTCACTGCAACCTTCACCTCCTAGGTTCAAGCAATTCTTGTGGCTCAGCCTCCTGAGTAGCTGGGATCACAAGCATGCACCACTATACCTTGCTAATTTTTTTTTGTATTTTTAGTAGAGATGGGGTTGCACCATGTTGGCAAGGCTGTTCTCCAACTCCTCACCTCAGGTGATCCATCTGCCTTGGTCTTCCAAAGTGCTGGGATTACAGGGATGTACCACCATCCTCAGCCTTGTGATGTCTTTAAATAGCTATATTCAAGAGAATGACTTTTAATTTTGCTATCTTACCTTTTATTTATTTATTTTTCTGTTGTCTGTCTTTCTGCTCCCTAGAAAAACTGGGTAAATACAACACTCATGTTTAAATGCAGCTGCATCCTGGGTCCTAGAAGTCACAGATTCAGTAACAGGAATGCTAAATCTACAGTCAGGCATTGTTCCCTTCTTGGGAGGCAGTGTCTTGTATGGGCCACAACAAGCGTTTGGTTACGTAACTTCATGTAAGGTTGTATGGAGGTCTGTTCTGGTGGGAAGACCAGAATGGGCCTCCTATTCCAGAAAGGCAGCCCAGTTTAGGAATCATGCAACGTACTAAGATATTAGAGAGAGAGGCAGAAACCAAAAAACAGAAACCATATCCTTCAACGCTATATTATTTTATATTGACTAGCCTTTTTTAAAAAAAAAACCAAAATTTGAGGTTCTTGTTTGTTTTAGAGGTAATGACTGTACAAAAGAAAATAAGGAACATAAAAAATTTCCATAGGTTAAGTAATGTGTAGTGTATTATATGGTAACAGCTAATTATCACAAAACCTTTTCCTCTAATATTTTAGATTTTTGCTGTATACTTAGTATACAAACTGGAGAATATAACTAAATTTTCTTGTAAAAGTTATAAGGCTTTTCCTCCTAGTTGGTCTTTAGGAGTTTGAGGAGTCCTTAATATAAGTGAGTTTAAAATATGAAAAATATTTTTAGAATTAACAAGAAAAAGGAGGAAGAGAAAGACCACTGTGCAAGGATAAAATATACAACAGACGACTTTTTGCCAACAAAAGGTATTACATCTTTGTCTCTTTTTTCCTTTATTCAAAAATGCATTTGATAATATAAAAGTAAATCCTGAATGTATTTTTTTTTTTTTGAGCTAAATCCATACATTAATGAAAGCTAACCACAGTCCCATCACCTTATGTACAGGTAAAGCTGGGGGTGTAACCTTTCAGACCTTTTTCCGTGTATCAAGGTTTCAGTTTGCTCCTTTTTACCAGAAATCTTTATTCCATTTAGTCAGGAAAATAAACAACTAAACCAAAACCAAAGAACAAACTAAAAAAACCTAAAACTGAATATAGAAAATGTTGCTCCTTTATATTCCACTCTCTTTCATCTTTCTCAGATATTGCCTACGTGGGAGCACAAACCCAGTCAATATCATGGAAATGTAGGCTATGAAGTCTTTTTTTTTTTTTTCTTTTTTTTGAGACGGAGTCTCGCTCTGTCGCCCAGGCTGGAGTGCAGCGGCCGGATCTCAGCTCACTGCAAGCTCCGCCTCCCGGGTTTAGGTCATTCTCCTGCTTCAGCCTCCCGAGTAGCTGGAACTACAGGTGCCCGCCACCTCGCCCGGCTAGTTTTTTGTATTTTTAAGTACAGACGGGGTTTCACCATGTTAGCCAGGATGGTCTCGATCTCCTGACCTCGTGATCCGCCCATCTCGGCCTCCCAAAGTGCTGGGATTACAGGCTTGAGCCACCGTGCCCGGCCTATGACGTCTTTATTTATGAACTCTGGGTATAGGAGATTTACTGGTTTACAGTGGATAGAAAAACTAGCCGAGCTGTATTCTACAGTGATGATATTTAATTCATATCAAGTGGAATCAACCTGAATACTTAATTACACCATATTATAATAAATTAAAATACTGACCATGATTTTCTGGGCTGGTTGTTGATGAAAGGTGTGATTGCAGAAAAAATTTCAAATAAATTTATTCCTTAATATATCTTACCAAACTTAATAGAAAATGGATACAATTTTCTTGGCAGCTATTGACGTATGAAAAAGTATGTACTCAATATTATTTTGGGGATTCAGGGGCTCTTTACTATCTGGAGAAAAGCCGTGAACTTTTGCAACACTAACTTAAATATATCTATGTATTTGAGATGGTGACAAGAAGTGGTGGCAGAAAAGCATGGCACTATAAAGGATGATGTCTGGTAAAGACTAAGCAAGAGTCATCTTTGGTTTAAGTTTGCAAGTGGCATTACAAGGTCAAAATATGATGAACCTAGTAGGTCTTTGTCTTTATATTTCTAGTACTCTATAGGAAGGGCTAGCTACAAAGAAAGATTTGGGAAGCAACTATATGTGGAGGACTTCAAAATATGCATCTCCAGTTTTAACATCTAGAAGCCTGTGTTAATCTACCCATCCAACTATTTATTATCATCATTATCCATTTGAAAATGCTTATGTAAACATCCTGGACTCTTATAGTATAAAGGCTGACATATATATTTTAACCTCTCTACTTACCCCTTAAAAACAGTAAATATCTACTAAGAGAGAAATAAAGCCACCCATAACCTACACCTACAACATTACGAGGAGAAACAAAATACTATGAACTTCAGAAGTTATATGTAAGTAGGTATGTGAACATCCCAATCCAGTGCAGCCAGCTAGACTCAGAGTGGAGACTGTGCAGAAAGGAGGGTAGGGTGTAGCAGGTGTGAGGTAAGATGGGAAAACAGAAAAAATCATGCTCAGAAAGGTAAATTCCCATCCCAAGTGAAAAGATGTTTCTAACAAACCTGCTCTATTAGAACACAACTATGAAGAATTGAAAGAAAGGGGTTTGACAGTGAGCAGAATAACAGTCTTGGGAAGGCCCAGCTTCTGAAGAAGAGGGGGATGATGTTACTGGGAGAGGGGGGTGCTCCTTGGAGACTTGGCTCTGAAGGAAAAAAGTATGAAGTGAAAATCAAGTATCTGCAGATAAGTTCATAAGACACACCAACTACTCTGCAAAATAAAAATAAAAATTAAAAATTAAAATAAAAAAGACATCCACTGAGGAATCTGTACTTCACGAAAGCAACAGAAGGGGGTGCTCATGACCTAAAAAATTTAGTAATCCACCAAGTCCTTTACTTTTGCTTACACGAAACTTATCGCTGGTCTAGGAACAAAAGAAATTTCAAACTAAACAAACTAAAAAGCAGCAGACAATATTTATAGAAAAAGTTACTATAAGAAAATAATCAGAAAATGACAGCCAAAACAATTCGGCTAATGAAAATTTCTCTCAAGAGAAAACAAAAACAAAATTGCAAACAAGAAAGTTATAATAAAACCTAGAGATATTTTGAAACAAATACTTATAAATAAAAACACCACTTTGAATCACATATTTAAAAGCTTTGAACATTAATGGACAAAGAACAGACAGATAGTAAAACATAGTTGAGAAAAATGATGAAATAAAATTTAAAAAAATCTGAGATGACCAAATTACAAACTGCCAAAGAGAAAATAGAGTGAACTGAAAATATAAGGACTATTGAGGAAAGCCATGACAATAGCCAAGAGAATGTATATGAAATAAACAAAAAGGTAAAAAGAATCAGAGAGGTCAATAATATAGAAGGTAGGCAGAGGTAATCCAGCATATGCATAATTGGAATACATGAATAAGAAGAAAATATAATAGAACTAATACATAAAATTGTGATCCAAGAAAAATTTTCAGAAATAAAATAACTATATTTATATATTGAAAAGAGTTGCCATATAGCCAGAAAAGCTGTCCCCAGTCAATTCCAAAATACATACCAGTAAGACATTAGACTTTAAAAGGTAGAGAAAACATGGCTAAAAGATAAGCTCCTTACCAATGGAAAAATCAAATTAACATTAAATCTCAGGAAGAACAAACACATCTAGAAAACAGTGAAGCAGCATTTTAAAGACTCTCAAAGAAAGTGTGAGCTAAGAATTTTATATCCAGCCAAATTGTACTTCAAGTATTCATTATCAATCCCTACTATCATGTGTGCACACACACATACACACACACACACCCCCTCCACCATATACACAGTTTATTCTACCCAAGATCCCTTCCTGACACATAGCTACTTAATTAAACCAAGCTACTTCAACCAAGAGATAATTTGAGGAAAGGACTAATGGTAATCATTCAACACATTTAATTGTAGAGCTAAGCTTATATCAAAGGTAGACAAAGATAGAAGAAGAATATGTAAATGTCTTACGTTTAGACAATATGGAAGTAATATAATCAAAAAAGAGAGGAGAGGGAAAAAAAGTAGAATGGCCAATGAACTCATGGACTATTGCTTAGGCAACAGGTGAGAGTTAATGAATTGTATTTAAAATTGACAACTGAATAAGGGCCTTATAAAAGTTATCAGTACAAAGACAAACATTAGAACACAATTAAAAACCATCCAAAATACCAAAGTAAAATAAAAAAGAATAAAATAGGCTGCATAGAGAAATAAACAGTCATATTATAAATATGGGCAATAAATAAAATATGATGATCAAAACCAAACATAGAATTGAATGTAATTTATCTTTCTTATTAAGATTTTCTGTCTGGCTTATACAGAGAAACTTGACTCCATCCTGTAAAGATGACAGACATTTAAAGAAAGTGACTCAGAGAGCTAAAAATAAAGTTTGGGCAAAGATAGGCCTGAGAAGAAAAATAAAACAGAGTTTACAGTCTTCCTATTAGATGGAAGAATTCAAGTCAAAAGCATTAAATATGACAAGGAATCCAACTTTATAACAATAAAGGTCACAATTCATAGTGCTCTACAACAGTTATCAATATTTGTGTACCAAATAATATAAACCATCTTTACAAAACAGTAACTACAGGAGTTGTGAAGAAAAACACACTAATAAGAAGCACTTTGACTATTTTCAGTCTAAGACAGATAAAGTTGACAAAATTACAGATATGAAAGAACTAAATATCATAATTAGGCAGATCTTTTGGCTCTTACTCCCTTTCTTTCCATCCATCTTTCTCTCTCCAATTTCATACTACAATAATAGAAAATACATATCCTTCTCAAGTATGCATGGAACACTCTCCAAAATTGTTAGATTATAAAAATTCTTAAGTTCCATGAGCAGAAATAGTGCAAACAATAATCTTGACCATAATGCAATAAAATCTAATGTTAGTATCAAAATTATGATCCAAGAAAATTTCATCTAGAAATTAAGAACTTGAAATAACTCTTGGTCCAAAGAGGAAATGTAAACTGAAACTGCATATTTTCTAAAATGAATGGTAAAAATATTGAATAAAAAATCTGCAGCATACAATTAAAACAGTGACCAGAGGAAATTTTACAATATATAAACATGGAAGAATGGAAATAATAAAAGTAAATTCACAATTTAAAAAGCTATAAAAAGAACAACAAAGGAACCTCTAGAGACCACACACACACACACACACACGGAAAACAATAAAAGCAAAAATTAATATTGTACAAAATTGGCTACTTTTTACAAAAAGCAAAATAAACACCAGCTAGCTTAAGACTAAAAAGAGGTAAGTCATATACAATAAAGCAAGAAGTACCAAGAAGGAAGCAATAGTAAAAACAGCCAAGATTTGGAAACAACCGTAAGTGTCCATCAACAGATGAATGAGTAAAGAAAATGTGCTATGTATATACAATGGAGTACTATTCAACCATAATAAGGAATGAGATCCTGTCAGTTGCAATGACATGGACAAAACTCGAGGGCATTATATTAAGTGAAACAAGCTAGGCACAGAAAGACAAATGTCACATGTTCTCACTCAGTTGTGGGAGCTAAAACTTAAAACAACTGAACTCATGAACATACAGAGTGGAATGATGGTTACCAGAGGTTGGTAAGGGTAGCAGAGGAAGTGGGGATAGTTAAAGGGTACAAAAATATAGTTAGATAGAGTGAATAAGATTTAGTATTTGATTGCACAACAGGGTGACTATAGTCAACAGTATTTTACTGTACATTCAAAAATAACTAAAAGAGTGTAACTGAAATGTTTGTAGCACTAAGACACTTGAAGTGTTGGATATCCTGTTTATTCTCACATGATTAGTATGTGTTATTAAATTATCTCATGTATCCCATAAATATATGCACATACTATGTATCCATAAAAACAAAAATAAAGCAATACCTGGCACGAATGTACACTAACAAAATTTTAAAACCTGAATAAAATGGGTAATTTCTTAGGAAAATATAACTGATGGAAATAAGCCCCATTTTCTAGCTTGATTAGACAGGTTTTTAGTCAATTTACCATAGTAATCTCTAAGTATAAAAGAAACAAATGAAACAAAATGAGGCTGGGTGTGGTGGCTCACACCTGTAATCCCAGCATTTTAGGAAGTTGAGGCAGGGACATCACTTGAGGTCAGGAGTTTGAGACGAGCCTGGCCAACATGGCAAAACCTTGTCTCTACTAAAAATACAAAAATTAGCTGGCCATTGTGGCGTGCACCTGTAATCCCAGCTACTCGAGAAGCTGAGGCAGGAGAATCGCTTTACCTCGGGAGGGAGAAATTGCAGTGAGTCCAGATCGCGCCACTACACTCCAGCCTGGGTGACATATGAGACTCTGTCTCAATTAAAAAAAAAAAGAAAGAAAGAAAGAAAGAAAGAAACAATATGAGTACTAGGGGTAAATTCCTTTATAACCCAGGTATAGGGAAAGGCTTTCTTACTCTGATTCAAACTTGACCAATTTAACTACATAAAAACAGAAAAGAAAATCTTCTATATCTCAAAATACCATAACTAATACTAAAAGATAAATGATGAACTGAGAGAAAATATTTGTAACACATCAGTGATAAAGAGCTACTCTTCTTAACAAAGAACTTTTTTAAACGGAAGGGAAAAAACCTAACAACCTAACAGAGGAATATGCAAAAGCCAGGAATAGGGAGTTCACAAAAAGTATATACAAATGACCCTTAAATGGAAAACGATGTTCTACCTCCTTCATTATAGAAGAAACGCAAATTAACACCATATTGAGACATCTTTCTCTAACACACACAAAAGTTCAAAAGCTTGACAACACACTCTCAGACAAGGTTGAGGGGAAACTGGCCCTTCATACTTTGCTGGCGGATGGGCAATGTGGTACAACCTCTAGGAGAATTTGGCAATAGCTAACGTAACCAGATAAATTTTACCCTTTGACTCAATAATCTCTCCTCTGAGGAATTTCTCTCCAGTTTTATCTTCAACAATACTTTTTCAGCAAATAAACAAAGTTATTCAATGTGTCATTATTTTAACAGCAAATCATGGAAACAATCTATGTACCCAACCAGAGATGACTGGTTCAATGAACGTGGTATGTGCAGACAGTACAGAACTATACAGCTGTACAATTTGTGAGAAAGTCCCTATGATCTGATATGCGGTTATTTGCAGATCATACTGTTAAACAAAAACATTCAAATGCTCGTTTTTAAAAAAAGAACATAAGAAGGAGAGCCAGAAACTAAAGAAACTGCTTAACTATAAGAGGTGGCATGAACAGACGAGTGGGAGGGATTGGAAAGGGAATGAGACTGCTCTGAGTGTATCTTTTACATAAATGTTCATGTTCTCTTCTTCAAAAAATAAAATTAAAGATGAAAAATAACCTGAAATCAAACACAAACAATAGCAAATGAGCTTAAATGTATATAAAATTGCTAACCAGTCAAAAAATTAAGTCAAAATATTGAAGAAATGAGAGATTCTAGGACTAGGGTTTCATTACACAGCGACTCAAAAGGTAAAAGCATTAAAAACTCATTGAATTTGAAAAGAGAAATAATCATATTTATTCATACAAACTTATGGCATACACAAGAAATTTAGTTACACGTATATAATGCATAGTGATCTAGTCAGGGTATTAGGGTGTCTACCACCGTAGTGGTGGACAATACAATTTTAAGTATAGTCACCCATCTATCAAACACTGAATTTATTCTTTCTATCTTATTGTATGTTTGCACCCTTTAACTCACACCAACTTTTCTTCAGCCTCCCCTCAACTTCCACTCACCTTTCATAGTCTGTTAGCTCTCTTTCCATTCTCTACCTCTATATGATCACATTTTTTAGTGCCCACATATAAATGAGGACATATGAGATTTGTCTTTTTGTGCTGGTTTACTCCACTTAATGACCTCAAGTTCCATCCATGTTGCTGGAAATGACATGATTGGATTTTTTAAATTTATGATTATTATTCCACTGTGTATATATACCACGTTTTCTGTATCAGTTCATCTGTTGATGAACACTTAGGTTTATTTCATATCTTTGCTATTTTGAATGGTGCTGTAATAAACACATGAGTTCAGGTACCTCTTTGATATATTGATTTCTTTTGCTTTGGGTAGATATCCAGTAGTGGGATTGCTGAATTGAACGGCGATTCTATTTTTAGTTTTTTTGAGAAATCTCCATACTGTTTTTCATAGTGGGTGTATTAGATTACATTGCCACCAATAGTGTACAACAGTTCCCTTTTCTCTGCATCCTCACCAACATCTGGTTATTTTTATCTTTTTAATAATAACCATTTTGACTGGGTAAGATGATATCTCACTGTGGTTTTTGTATGCATTTCTCTGATGATTAGTGATGCTGATTTTTTTATATACCTGTTAGCATTTGTATCTCTTCTTTTGGGAACTGTCTATTCATATAATTTGCCCACTTTTTAATGGGATTATCTGTTTTTTCCTATTTGATTTCTTTGTATATTCTAGATATTAGTCCCATGTTGGATGAATGATTTGCTAATATTTAATTCTATTCAACATGCTGTCTTTCCACTCTGCTGCTTGTTTTCTTTGCTGTGCAGAAATTTTTAGTTTAACATAGTTCACTTTTTCTTCTTTTGTTTTTGTTCTCTGTGCTTTTGAGGTCTTAGTCATAAATTATTTTCTTAGAACAGCATCCAAGAGAGTTTCCCCTAGGTTTCCTTTTAATATTTTTATGGTTTTGGGTCTTATGTTTAGGTCATTCATCCATTTGAGTTGATTTTTGTATACAGTGAGAGATAGGGGTCCAGTTTCATTCTTCTGCATATGACAATTTTCCCAGCACTATGTATTGAAGAGGGTGTCCTTTCCCCAACATAAGTTTTTATTGGCTTTGTCAAAGATCAGTTAGCTGTAAATATGTGGCTTTATTTCTGGATTCCCTATTCTGTTATATTAGTCTATGTATCTATTTTTATACCAATACCATGTTGTTTTGGTTACCATACCCTTGTAATCTATTTTTAAGTCAGGTAAAGTGATGACTCCAGCTTTGTTATTGTTGCTGAGAATTGCTTTGGCTATTTGTGTTCTTTTTTTGTTTCCATATGAAATTTAGGATTTTTTTCTAATTCTATGAAGAATGACATTAGTATTTTGATAGAGAATTCCCTGAATCTGTAGATTGCTTTGGACAATGTAGTCATTTTACCATTATGTAATATATTTTGTAAGATTTTTTTTTTTCCAGAAATATTCATTGATAACCTACTGTGAGCTAGGGACTGTGCTGGGCCCGAGGATAGAGTGACAAGTCACAAGATCCATGGATCAGATAGTTTCAGGCAGAGCCAGCCAATAAACAAATAATTTCACTAATTATTAATTCATTACAATTTATAATATATGCTACTAAGAGAAGTACATGTATATTTTACTCTACCTAAACCCTCAGGTAATTAATTTATGAACAGCTTGGAATCACAGGCTATTACATTTCATAGGCATAATTCATCACAATTGATTTAAGTAATCCTAATGCAATAAGTCAGCAACACATTTCTCAATTGAATATTTTGGGGTGAATTCACACAACAGATCTTATTTTTCTAGTGGAGCAGTCTTTTTAAATTTAATGAATTGGATGTTTACAAGAAAATCCTACTGTTTAAAATCTCTGGGGCCAACTAAATATTAACATCAATACAGTAAGGATTTGAAAAAATGAAATTTAAAATTTACCTTTATTTTATTAGACAAACTGAATTCTACTTGGGAATATGCCCTAATTTCATTTTCTATTTAATATGCAGCCTTGAAGCATTGTTTAATTAAAATGCCACTTAGACCAATGAAACGGATCAGACTGAGCACAAACCTAGGGATGCTCACTAAAATTTGCAGATAAGATTAGCAAAGTCTATGACAGTGCTGTCTGAAGCATCTCCCATAACACCGGATGTAAGCAGCATCATGACAATTTTACATGCTACTAAATAGTAACATCAGTTTTGCTTTTGCTGTGAAACACACGGATCTTGACAGACCTGAATGCTTTATAGATGAGCAAGCTGGGCACTTGTCAAATTGGGGTGACATGGGGTGTCATAGATTCCCTACTTTATTCTACCAAGCTCTGTTTTCCTGTTAGAACAAGGAAGTAATCCACAGACATTTTTGAAACAGATGCATGCAAAGAAAACTCAATAAAAGTACTGATTGTCAACATGATTTGGGTGGAAAAGGAAGAGAAAAAAGCTTCCACTTTTTTTGTGTTGTGGAATTGTTTTAAACATTAACACAGTGGACAAGCTGACCAACCTCACGGTGCCCATCTTATCCTTGTTCCAGGTGGAGATAATATACAATTTTCAGCATTACTTATCACAGACAGATCACAGAGTGTCAAAGGCACTGACAGTTGAGATAAGCAGGAAAATGTGTTTCCCTTGGCATGAAAGGATGACTCTTTAGTGTGTAACTGTAACAATTAAATTTCTGACTCCCCATTTGGTATTAATCTAAGGCACCATTGCTGCCTATTAAAATTTAGTGAAAGTGATGTCCAAATTCAACCATTAAATTGTATTTATATAGTCAGATGTGTATGTGGGGTTTCTCAGATGTTCTTTACCAAAATAATTTCCTCTCTAGATTATTTTGGATAATCTAGGTGGAGATACTGAAATCACAATTCTTTCCATTTTGGCAATACAGTGTAGTGAACGTTGACTTGAAAGAACATAAGAATCTTTAAATTTGAGGAGTAAATGATGTAAATGTTGAATGATGTAAACGTTACAAATATACCTTCATTTAGGTTATAATTAATCTTGAATCATATAACACCACCCTTATAAAAAGCAACAAAGTATCTATTAACGCACATTATAGTGGGATCTGTTTTCGTATATGAGCATCCACTTCAAATATGGTCTTTTGCTTAAAGAGGGAAGTAGTGTGATTTTAGTACAAATCCTAATTTTCCTGATTCAAAGAGAGCAATAGCTTCCAATAGTAAGCCCCTAGCACAAACAGTGGGCAGGATATTTCTTCCAAAGACCTGGCCATTGCAATTTATATGAATCTCTGCCATTTCAGCTCCATCCCATCTCTGCAGCATTCTTGGGCAGAAGGACTAAACATCAGGAATAAGAAATGTAATCTCTTCTTAATGGAATACAAAATTCCCTTTGATAAAATTATAAAATACAAGAGTGATATATATATATATATATACACAAACACACACACGTCACTATTTTGCATTATTCTCTATACAGCATATACACTCTATCTATAATAATGCAAAAATTTAGAGGATTTGGAATTAACGGCATGCATTGCATTACTACTTTGTTTCATGGTAGAAGGAAATGAAGGTACATGGAAAAAGCTGTGGGTAGGATTTTCTAATGTTCTCCACAGTAAGTACATCTGAAAAATATAAAGGGACCTGGAATAGAAAACATGATGCCTGCTGTTCCTGCAAGGTTTCCCGATGCCTAAAACATCAGGAAAATTCTTGGAGCGCACTTCACCCTAGTGAAAAATGTTACCCTTATAAAGCTGTCAGAGTCTGTCTCAGCTTCAGTTACCTGGCATGTAAAGAGCCAGTCAATCCCACAAATTAGGCAAGCCCTGTAGGCTTGTCTAACATATATGCCAGGCTTTCAGGAAATGTTAAAGGCCCAAGTGGAGCTGTGATTTGTACCTCTGGTAGCAACTGGACTGTGTGTATATCATATTGAGCAGTGACAGTGTGATGTGATGCAAGACTCAGCAACTTTGGGAGACTCTACATGCAAACACGAAAACTATTCAACAGCACTGGGACAAGATGGGTAGCCAAATAGACAGCTTTTGAGGGCCTCAGGCTTTAATATACGGAATCACATAATTTTTGCCTTGTAATGGCATTTAGAGGTAAAAAGCACTAAAAATAATGATTTGTACCTAGAACATCACCAACTAAATTGTCATTAATTCATATAATTATTGGGTCAAGGTGTCAGGCTACATTTTAAATTTGGTCTCAGGTTCTTTTGAGTTTGCATTTTCAAAATTAACCTTGATAGATTGGTGTGCTACTACAGAGACAATAGTTTTTTAAACATATGAATGTACTTTTTAAACTCATACTTCCTTGGGTGTGGCTTTTCTCCTATTTAAGCAGACACTTATTTTAGGAGATTTTGGTCTGCTCAAGTGGAGATGTAAAGACAGAGTTAGAAATCAATGTTTGACATTCATGCACCTTGATTGGGGATAAGACTTGGAGGTGAGGACTCAGGGTGTGAAGTCTTTGCAACTCTAGGCAAAAGATAAGCACTGTAACATGAACAGGTGTAAGTCATACTACAGCAGAGACCAGGAAAGACAGCAAACAGCAGGCAGACCACAGACCCACCCTCATCACCATAGGATACCTATTCCTCTTATTGTTTGGCAGCACCTCGGATGGAAGAGGAAAGGAGACACCAATTAGGGGAAAGGCCTGACAGGGAATTTGAACTCGAAAATTGACAAAATATTTGTACCCTTCCCAAATAATGCTGATTTAAAGTAAAAGAGACAGGCAAGTCTTTAATTAGTAAGCTTAAGTTTTCTTACCCTCCATCACCAGCAATGAAGGCTTCAAACAAGATGATATTAATTACAGAAAATAAAAACGGGCTGGATGCAGTGTCTCACATCTGTGAACCCAGCATTTTGAGAGGCTGAGGCAGGCAGATTGCTTGAGCCCAGGAGTTTGAGACCAGCCTAGGCAACATGGTGAAACCCCATCTCTATAAAAAATACAAAATTAATTAGGTATGACGGCATGCACCTCTAGTCGCAGCTACTCAGGAGGCTGAGGCAGGAGGAGCACTTGAGCCCAGGAGGCAGAGGTTGCAGTGATCCGAGATCATGCCACTGCACTTCAGCCTGGGCAACAAAGTGAAACTCTGTCTCAAATAAATAAATAAATAATAAAATCTATTCTTACACCTGAGTTGTAGTTTGCAAATACCAACCTGGCTATTAAATAGCATGACGTAAAAATCGAATTAGATATTTAGATAAGTATACTTGACAAAAACATTACAGGCTTTGGGGTCAGACAAATATGATTTGAGTGTTGGGTTTTCTTGGATAAGCCTCAGTTTATTTATTCTGCATGATGTTATAAGGAATAGAAATACAGAGTGCCCTACATGCTTGGCACTCAATAAAGAGTAGGTACACCGCTATGATTATTGCTACTACTGTTACTGTTGCTCCGCTGTTATCATCATCATCATCATCGTTGTCAGTGGTAGTAATCATAATAGCAGCAATAGTAGGACTTGATGGAATAGTGAGTGATGAAGGAATTGGGTCCAAACTTAGACTGTGTGGCAGGTAAAAATCACTAGTGTATGTGTCCCATAATTGTTGAAGGAAAAAGGCTTCCTGGAACTACCTGAAACATGGAAAACAGCTAATAACACAGTGTAGAAAATGAGGATTAGAAAATTATTAAGTAGGAGGAGACTTTATTCTTTTCTTCCTGGGGGAACTTGGCTTGAAGGGGTTGTGATAAAGAGAATTTACCTAATCGTTAAATTGACATTAGCCATTTGGCCTCAGAAATGTAAGAAGGGGGCCGGGCGCAGTGGCTCAAGCCTGTAATCCCAGCACTTTGGGAGGCCGAGACGGGCGGATCACGAGCTCAGGAGATCGAGACCATCCTGGCTAACCCGGTGAAACCCCATCTCTACTAAAAAATACAAAAAATTAGCCGGGCGAGGTGGTGGGCGCCTGTAGTCCCAGCTACTCGGGAGGCTGAGGCAGGAGAATGGCGTAAACCCAGGAGGCGGAGCTTGCAGTGAGCTGAGATCCGGCCACTGCACTCCAGCCTGGGCGACAGAGCGAGACTCTGTCTCAAAAAAAAAAAAAAAAAAAAGAAATGGAAGAAGGGATCTGATATATGAAGAAGACACTGACTAGTAAAAAGGGATTCAACTGGGGTGCATTTACAAAACCACCTGAAAGCAAATACAATTCTGTTTGATTATATTTTCTATTTCATATACACATACGTGACTATTTTTAAAGATATTACGGTATGGCCTTTTTAAAGAAAAAATATACAGTAACAAGCAATACAATTATTTCATTAGTTTACAAATCAGAATCACATTGGTACTACAAATAGAGTCCATGAAATAACAACTATAATTAAGATAATATTTTCATTAGAACATTCTCCTTGATCAGGTGACTTTTTAAAGAAAAAATTTAAGGGCCGGGCGCGGTGGCTCAAGCCTGTGATCCCAGCACTTTGGGAGGCCGAGACGGGCGGATCACGAGGTCAGGAGATCGAGACCATCCTGGCTAACATGGTGAAACCCCGTCTCTACTAAAAAAATACAGAAAACTAGCTGGGCGAGGTGGCGGGCGCCTGTAGTCCCAGCTACTCGGGAGGCTGAGGCAGGAAAATGGCGTGAACCCGGGAGGCGGAGCTTGCAGTGAGCTGAGATCCGGCCACTGCACTCCAGCCCGGGCGACAGAGCGAGACTCCGTCCCAAAAAAAAAAAAAAAAAAAAAAAATTTAAGTAATTAAAAAATATATTTCTGCTCAAAGATCAATCAATTATTGCTCAGAGATAATACTTGAAAGTAAAAGATAATTTCAGTGCTAGAAAAAGGATATTTTCCAGTTGGAAAATAAAAGATGAGGAAGAACATGAAAGCTACTTTATCAGTGTTAATCAAATTAACATGTACTCAAGCAACTTAATAGAGACACAAATTAGTTCTAAAACTGCTGTGATTTATGAAGCTCTGCAGTGAGAAGCGAGAGTTGAAAAAAACTCAGTAGGACCAGATGCCACAAGACAGACTGGAAAACGCTCCATGGGAGGCAAAGAAAAAGAGAAAACAATGAGGGACACAAAGAATGTACTATTCCATGGAGAAAGGGGACTATTGAGTTCTGAAGAATATGTTATGACGGTCTGTTTTCTATCTGCTTCGTGGTGAGAAACTTGAAGATAGGGAGCATATCTTATTCATCTTCGTGTTCCTGGAACCTACTGTTAGGTGCTCAACAGGGACAGATGTTAATGGAATGAATGAGATAATGTGTCTGCTGTGGCACTGGGAGAGATAAAATGTTGTACCTTCCTCAGAAGAGCAATCTTAGACATATATTTGGGCAGCACAAGGAATTTTGGCTTCTTGTGATATTAATACCTTTGTTGTGATTTTATGCTCTTTAATAATTAATTCAGTTAGGCACTCTTATGGTGAGAGTGTTTGCTGTTTGCTCCACATTTCAGATATTTCCAAAGTGTGCTGGGTTGGGGTAGAGGAGACAAGAAAAAGTTGACATTGGCTATATTCTATAAAGCTAATTTCCTACCCTTTGATTGCCCTAACACATATGTTAGAAAATCACATATGGATTAAAGGAAATGTTTTAGTAAAAACTATGGACAAAACAATTAGAGGTTTAGTTACATTGCTTTTGGAACATACATAGACTCTTAGTAGCTTTGTTATTTCCTCATGTGGACACTGTGCTTTTAACAATCAGACCAATAGTACTATACTTTATTGCTTTTTACAAAATCAAGAATGAAATAACAATACTTTGTAACATTCCAGAATTTTCTTAGTTTAATTTTGTAAGCAACGCCATATTGTATACTTTCAAACTTTTTCTTTTATATTTGACATCTAGACAGAATCTCTCATTACTGAGACAGATCCCAAATTCCTCCCAAACCATTTTTCTAAGAGCAATATATTTAAACTCCCATTAGACATAGAAGTTATTATAAATGAAGGTGCCCAATATCATACTTCCAGCAAAATACAAACAAATCAATAAAAAACTCAAGAAAATTATAGAAATGGAAGAGATTTTCAGGTATTACTTGGTTTGTTTCCATTTCTCCTATCAGCTTTATATACAGCACAGCAGAGAGAAATATGGATCAATGCTTTTGTTCATTGATAACGAATGTGAACATCATAAAATTTGTATTTATTCAACGTTTACTGAATACTGTGCGAAGAGCTGGGGATTTACATTTTTCTGTGTAAAGGGGTTTATACTATAGTTCTCTGAAGACACATATGTACGTTCTTTATTTTAAAATTATTTTATTAGTATTATACTTTAAGTTCTAGGGTACATGTGCATAATGTGCAGGTTTGTTACATATGTATACTTGTGCCATGTTGGTGTGCTGCACCCATCAACTCGTCAGCACCCATCAACTCATCATTTACATCAGGTATA
>NW_012121154.1:8779270-8848836 GCF_000951035.1 Colobus angolensis palliatus | reverse complement strand
AGAGTGGGAGAAAAGTTTTGCAATCTACTCATCAGACAAAGGGCTAATATCCAGAACCTACAAAGAACTCAAACAAATTTACAAGAAAAAAACAAACCACCCCATCAAAAAGTGGGCAAAGGATATGAACAGACATTTCTCAAAAGAAGACATATGTAGGTTCTTAAGTTGGGCATGCTGTGGTAGAAGTGGGGAGAGGTACTCAAATGAAGGAATGGCCATTTACAGCAGGCATTAGAGTAGACAGTAAGTGCTTCATAGGGAAGTGACCCTTGAGCTGTGTTGGCAATCTTTACCTGACAATTCTTACTGGCAGGGGGAGGGGGTGGGCGGCACATTGCTCTATATTTAAAAAGAAAAAAAGGGGGGGTATTTAATTTCAATAGTGCTACCTAGGTTCCTACCACAACACATGTAGTATATTATCTTTTACATTTTCCATGCCCCTTCTGACCTCACCTCAGTTATTTAGCACCATAGTACTAAACTTAGCAGTAATTTATATAATTTATTGATGCTATATATCAGACACTGATCTCATAAATGATTGCTTTACATGAAACACCTGATCTGATCCTCAAGACAACTCAGTGAATGGAAAACTAACTTTTCCAATATCATAACTAAAATTTCTTTGGGTGAGGGTGGGAGATGGAAGTGCTGAAATCCCTTGAAATAAGCTTTCTGGGCCGTCTTTTCTTAGGATTCCTAAAGTTCTAAATAGCAGTAAGAAAATGTGGAGAGCCACAAGCAAGGAAAGACTTGGTCACTGTATTCAACAGCCATTATGTATCCAGCTTTTATGAGGAATACCCCAGAACTCTGAAATTCTCTCCACATTGCTCTTCAGTCAGAGTCCAAATTCAGCATTCCTAAATCCTTTGGTATTGAATTCCTTGTACTATAGATATAGTGAATATATGCTCTGGTTATACAGAAAGATATCAACATACAGTTAAGTCTGTCAGCTAGCATTAGAGTCATAATTTAATATTTAGTATTTATGCATTCACACAAGTTATATTCATGAGGACACTTAGAAGAGAAACATTTAGAAACTTTAAAAATTTCTCTGGCATTCATATGATAAGGAAATATGGATGTATTTGGAAGACTGTTTCATTTTATTTGAATTGTAATGCCATCTGCCAAAATTCACTCTCTCAAAAAGTACTGCTTTTGACAGCATGAGAAAGAAACTTTGTGTGAGGAATAGGCATCTATTTTTTACTTAATTTACAAAAGACACATTTTGTTTGTATTCACAAGGGCATTTTGCAAATCAATTTTGCCCAATTAATATGTCATTCTGTGACGATGACAGAATAATCAGATTCTTGAGTTCAAATTCTTTTCAGTTTTAACTTTGCAAAGCATGAAAAAATTATATGGCAAAATGGAAATTCACTTTCTTTCAATTTACAATAATGCCATCTTTCCTCTATAAAGATGACACTATTGGCATCACCTAGACATTCACTTTAGGTAATTTCTAGTAATGACTGAATTTGTGTTGAGTCATTCTTACTTGATTCCCACTGCAATATAAAGTTTGTATTATTTGTGAAGTGATAAATAGAATTTACCCGAAGTTAGTGATTGTGGGAGAGAAAGAAACAAACTAAGTTTCAGAGGAATTGGCTTTAAGATCCTCAATTCCTCATAAGCAGGTAGTGAGAGCTGAGCTGAAACTGGCCAGACATCTGTTCAGTTGTTTGACAGACACATAGCATCGACTGTGCATTTAACATGCTAAATAAGACAGAAGGGATACAAGAGAAGATACGATCCTTGCCTCAAATACTTTACCATCTACTCGGAGAGGTAAAAGTATCCACAGGTAAAAGTAGAAATGGATCTAAAAGGCATATTTATGCATGAAGGTGCAGGTATGACTAGTATACATAAATATTCTAAATATTGTTTCACAATAAGGCTGTCTTAATTTAAGATGTCTTCATGACTTTCATTGATTCTCAGGTAGAATTATGAAGAAGGCAAAGAATAGAAGTGGGGGCTGTTTGGGGAAATTGATGAGTTCAGGTAAAAGCTGGGGAAAAGTGTGTGAGATAGATAATTTTGCAGAGAATGGGCAAAAGTGGTGTATGTAAATTTTAAGATAACTATCCTAGTTGGAGTAGAAGACTTGTGTTAGAAAATAATAAGAGAGGCCGGGCACGGTGGCTCAAGCCTGTAATCCCAGCACTTTGGGAGGCCGAGACGGGCGGATCACGAGGTCAGATGATCGAGACCATCCTGGCTAACACGGTGAAACCCCGTCTCTACTAAAAAATACAAAAAACTAGCCGGGTGAGGTGGTAGGCGCCTGTAGTCCCAGCTACTCGGGAGGCTGAGGCAGGAGAATGGCGTGAACCCGGGAGGTGGAGCTTGCAGTGAGCTGAGATCTGGGCACTGCACTCCAGCCTGGGTGACAGAGCAAGACTCCGTCTCAAAAAAAAAAAAAAAGAAAATAATAAGAGAAAAGACTGTATATATAATATGGATCAATTAATGGAATGTTTTTGAATACTAAGTTGAAGAGTCTGAAGTAACTGGAAACCATTACAGGGTCAAAAAGGGGAACAACATAATTGCTTCATTTTAGGAAAGACTTATCCAGGCACTTGTATTCTTTTTTTTTAATTTAAATTTTATTTTATTTTAGTTTATTTATTTTTTTTGAGAAGGAGTTTCACTCTTGTTGTTCAGGCTGGAGTGCAATGGAGCAATCTTGGCTCACTGCAACCTCTGCCTCCCAGGTTCAAGTGTTTCTCCTACCTCAGCCTCCCGAGTAGTTGGGATTACAAGCATGCACCACCATGCTTGGCTAATTTTGTATTTTTAGTAGAGACGGGGTTTCTCCTTGTTGGTCGGGCTGGTTTTGAACTCCTGACCTCAGGTGATTCACCCGCCTTGGCCTCCCAAAGTGCTGGGATTACAGGTATGAGCCACCATGCCCAGCCTGTATTCCTAATATTTACATCATTAGTACATAGCACATATCCATGTCCAGGACAGTGCGTGGAATATAATGGTAAAGTAAACGATTAGAACCAGGTGAATGGGTTATTCAAGAGGACAGTTCTCTTTCTGTGGCTGAAACACAAGTGTGTTACACTGGAGTTTGACTCTTTGATTTGCAGAATGCTCCATAGCACAAGTCGTAGTTGGAGGTGGGTGCTGCTTCTCATCTACAGAAGTTGAAAAGGCCAGGTACTTGACTTCTCTGGAAACGTGGGAACAAAGGCATGGACCTGTGGCCTAGGTTTGGGCAATCAGACACAGCCAGATGGGATTTTTACTCTGGAGCTAGTGATGCAAAGCAGAGGCAACAGTGGAGAATGTTTTCTAGTGGCAGCAGAGACTGCCACAGTTAGATTCTGTGAGCAGTTGTGGCAGTTTGGCCAGAAAGAGCAGTGTCTTTACTCAGCTGTCCTTGGGGGATAACCCTGGCTGGAGTATGGCTATGGAACTTCTCTTTGTTTTTTTCTTTTTTGTCCACAACTGGTTTTGCCACCTTTTTTGTGATTCTGTAAGTTACTCAGTGGCCTTTCAATAAATTTGTTTTCTTCATAAATCAAGCAGAATCCATTTTTGTTGTTTGCACTCAAGAACTCTGATAAAACATCCAAGGCAGGCATGCCATCTGGGGATAATGACAGTAGGCAGAGAGAGAAAAGGACAACAGTGAGAGACATTGACAAAGAAGAGTTGACAGAGTTGGTAACTAGCAAGACATTGCTTTACTATTCTGTTTGCAGTAGTGTGTGCATGACATTGCCTAAGGATAAAACAGAATGAAAAGAATTATTTGCAAGGATATACCCTAACAGATTCATAATAAACTGTTTGCAGAACATGTGAATATAATGTCTGTAAGTGTGACATTTCTTCAGAGGATAAACTGGGGAAGGAAGTGGTGGTAAACATAAATGATTTTTTTAAATTAAAAATAAATCTTTCTATAAAGGGAAAGAGTAAAGTTAGAGAACCAGGAGAGCTGGCAGTGTAATTTCATTTGAGTTCAAAGGCCCAAGAACCAGGTGAACTGACGGTATAACTCCCATCCCAAGGTCAAAGCCCTGAGAACCAGGAGTTCCGATGTCTGAGGGCAGGAGAAGATGGATAACACAGCTCAAGAAGAGAAAGGGTTAATCTGTTCAGGAAGCACTTCACAGTCACACCCAGAAATACTGTTTAGCAACTATCTGGGCATCCCTTACCCCAGTCAAGTAAACACATAAAATTAACCATCACATCACCCTACTTAAGACTGCCATAGTAAATACTGGACAAATGCAAATCCATTCATTCCCTTCCCCTACTAGGAGAGTTTCGGTGCTTTCCCCTTTGCTCTCAGACAAAGCCTAAACTCCTCAGAATGACATTCAGAGTCTGCCATGACCTGCCATGGTCATGTCTTCCCAAGGGCATGTCCTTCGCCACACAAACCTTTCGTGCTCAGGCTTCCTTGCAACCCTTCGACTCCTGGCTTTTGCACATGTTTGCTCTGCCTGGAGCCTACTTCTCACCCACTTCTCCCATCTAACTCGTCTCTCTCCTCTACAGTTCAGCTACATGTTTCCCTTCTTAAAAGTGTCTGCTGACCACCATTCTTAGCAAAATAGCCACTGCAATATTTTTATAACTCTTGGTTCAAACATTGTAGCCCTTAATACTTACAGGACAATGGTTAATTCTCTCATTTTTTTCACCATTAAACAGAACTGTGGGACTACATTACTCATTGATCTTTGCACTGCTATTTCTCAATGATTGTTGTATTCCCAACATCCAAGCTTTACTCCAAATACGTCGATATGTACAGTCACAGTAATGGAAAGAGCACACATGACTTATGAAACCTAAAAGATTTCCACAGCCATACTTTAGCTAATTTTATTATTAACAAGGAGTTCTTTTTTCACAAAGTGAGAGAAGGTCTAAGGTCCATTAACCCGAAATGGATCTACAACGAAGCTGGATCTTTAAGATACAACATATTTTTGTTTCCTAAATGTTCAGTGGTCAAAAGCCTAGGTCTTATAAAGGAGAATAATGTATTGAGAAACATTCTTGGCTTCAAGGAGAGTCAAACTTAAGAAAACTGTCTTGTCTTCCCTTCAACTTTAGAGTTTCATAGATAGGGTCCTTTAGTGAGTCTTGTTTAACGTAAGTCACTCTTACATTATGGGAAAAACAAAAAAGAAAACAGAAAGATAAGCACAGATTTTAAAAAGAGGATAAGATATAGTTAGAGAAATAGACTGGAAAAATATCCTAAAATTTTAAAGTCCAATGGGAAAAGAAGAAAAAGGGGAAAGCAAGACAAATGTTCAAAAGCGTGGAGAAAGCTGTAGCTCATGGTTGCTGAGATTCAGCCCCAATAGATTAAACCCCCAAAACTGGTGTTTCCTTCAGCTTTTGGTTTCTTTACCAGAATTCCTTTGTCTTCATCATCCAGCTCCTTAAGGTCACAAAACATCCACAAGTAATCAGCTATCTGAATAGCAAGCTGAGCGGGCAATCTGCATTTTATGTACTTTTGCAGCTTAATGTAGGGAGGAGGTGGAAATGTCCCAATGCAGAAACCCTATTCTGTAATTGAGCATTATAGGTATTTTCAGTTTACTTAATATAATTCCAACTTTGAATTAACTTGGAATGCTACTCTAAGAGAAAAGTTCTAAACCGGTGCTACTCCTTTTTCTATTTTACACTATAAATTCAGTTTCCTTACACAAAATTTTTTTGGGAGATTTATCATGAAACTAAAAAGAATGGCAAGAATGTGATGAATATATAGATATATCTTAAACGTTTCTTTTGGGTAAAGTGGATAAACGTTTCTTTTTAGGCATGGGACTAAAAATAGATATTATCCAAGATCCAGAGAAAAGTTCATGGAAAGTCAGGTCGATCCTTACAAGAATGCAGACAATGTTAACTGTGAAAAACAGAACAAAACCTTTTTGTATGAGGCTGTGTGTTCTTGGATGCAGAAACCATATGTTTGTCGTTCATTGTTAAATCTCCAGCTCTAGACCAGTGCCGGGAACATAGTAAGCACTCAAGAAACATGAGTTGAGGCCGGGCGCGGTGGCTCACGCCTGTAATCCTAGCACTTTGGGAGGCCGAGGCGGGCGGATCACAAGGTCAGGAGATCGAGACCACGGTGAAACCCCGTCTCTACTAAAAATACAAAAAAATATTAGCCGGATGCGGTGGCGGGCGCCTGTAGTCCCAGCTACTCGGGGAGGCTGAGGCAGGAGAATGGCCTGAACCTGGGAGGCGGAGCTTGCAGTGAGCTGAGATCGCCCACTACCGCACTCCAGCCTGGGTGACAGAGCGAGACTCCGTCTCAAAAAAAAAAAAAAAAAAAAAAAAAAGAAACATGAGTTGAATAAATCAGGCTACAGGGCAATTTGGAGAGGGTGTACTTGTAGTTTTAAGGCAACCCTTTTAACATAAATGTTCACATAGCCAGTATAAAATATAATCTTCATAAAGCAAAGCGGTTGTAGATAAGTAGAAACCAGGTAAAATCATACCCCATTAAAAAATACCCTCCCATGTGATTCAGGAAAAAAAATCCAAATTCCACACAGGGCCCATAAGGTCTTCCATTCTGCCAGCCTCCCTGACTTCCCGTCATACCACTCTCCTCTCTGTTCTCTATACGCCAGCCACGCTGGTTTTTTTACTTTGTGTTCTCTGAATGTGTCAAGTGCAGTCCATTTTTAGGGCTTTTACCTCTGCCCTTTACTTTACTTGGAATATTCTTCCTTAGATGTTTTCATAGCTGGCTCCTCATCATGCAAATCTCCTTTCACATATCCCATGCTTACCTTGCCTTCACCATGCTATCAAAAATAGCTACTGCCTTTCCTTCCCTTTTTCCAACACCTTGCTTTATTTTATTAGCATTTTCTACCATATAACATTTTACTATTTATTTTCTGGTTTTCTCATTCTAATCTTCACTTGAGACTCATGGTACTTTGATACAAATGAAGTGGTCTCTTATTCAATCAATGGGTAAATGTGAACACTTAGAAATACACAAAATGCTGTAAAATGATTCCAAAGTGAAGAGGGTGATGTGATATCTGAAAGGATCATGGCACATAAAGAATGCAGGAAAGAAAAGAACAGAGAGTGAAATTTCTGTTCTTGAACCTATGAGAGAGCATTATATTGATTAGCTCAATATCTGGCCGAGAGGTACCCTAAATAAATCATGCATAATTTCATTTAGCTTCCTAGTTGGAAATTTAGCTTTTAGGTACAATTAATTTCAATGTGAGCTTAGAGCATTGTTGAACTTGATATCCCAGACCCTGATAACTCTATAAAATGAATATAAAATGGTAGAAAAGGATGGAAATGGTTATTTTAATAGCTGGCCACAGAATTTTCATGAGAATGTTTATATTCAGGAAACTACCTTAATAATGTTCTTTGGTTGTAAAAAGTAAGACCTTAGAAGCCTTACTTTTTTAAAAAGAAACCATAAAGAGGAATGGTAAACTGCTCTGCATGAGAAATGAAGATAAATTTGGAGGATAGGAAAAAGCAGCAGAGAAGGATTCAGTCTATAAAAATACACTGGTGTCAAGGTGGCCAAAGTAATTGTGAAAGTAAAAATGTAGAATGTCATATTTGAAATTCCTACACACACACACACAAACACACACACACACACAAGCTGTCTTACACTGCTCACACCATCAATAAGTTCCTTTAATGTATTGCTTATAATGCCTTATGTCACAGGTTTCTAGGAATCAAGGAAGCAGGGTTGAGTTGCATATCTGTGTTGGCCTGGAGAAGGAAACAGCCATGAAAATTGAAGTATAAGTGAGATCAAGAGTTTGGCAGGCAGGAACTTAGAGCTAAGGTATGACTTTGTGAATGTAATCCTCCAGGAACTCACAGAAACCTGAGTTAGGGCTCAGAAACTAGAAGTCTAACATTTTATAAACATTTACAGACTTCCAAGATTGAGATATAAAAAGCAAGAAGATGGAGACTCCAGTTTCACCTCTCACATGACTTCACTGCTCCTCAGGACCAACAATACTCACATATCTATCATGATTGCAGGAAGGAGTTCCATACAATACCAGACACGTTTGTAAATATTAAGAAGCCTCAAAAAAATAAGTAGAGGGCAACATATTGTATTTTTCTGTCCTCTTTTATTTCTAATTTATAGAGCACTGAAGTTATTATATTCACCTCTGGTAACACTATAGGGTAGCATTATAAGGTAAAAATTAAACACTGTCTATAAAATATAAGGGTCTAACTACAGATCAAAGAGGGAAAAAGAGAGGCATAAATCCTTCAGGAAGCTGAATTATATGTGTGTGTGTGTGTGCTGTGTAAGAAAAGGCCAAAAAGAGAAATTTCCTATCTATGCGCTGTAATCAGCTAGAATATTCTTCAAAAGAATGTCAAAGTGAATCAAATAATCCATGATCAAAGACAAATCAGAAACTGAAACAGCAGCATTGACTCAGTTGACTCAGATATTATGAGAACAGCTGAAGTGACTCGATGGTGAACTCATGCGGATTTTTTGTCTGAATCTGGAAGATGCTTATTGAAATTGCACCTCTCGACTTGACTCTTAACTGTGCCTCATAACATCAACTGTCTAGAAAATATCTTGTCAACTACGAGTCTACCATCTCTTGTTGGACATATATGGAACTCCTGTAATATCTTGGTGACCAAGAAGGCCTTAATGTTCCCCCTAGCTTGACTCAACTTTAGACAGGTTTCTTCCTGACTATAGGCCCCTGATCTCCCTTTTCTTAGACCATTTTTCTTTAGAAAACTTGCAAATTGTAAATTCTTTCTTGCCCTTTTGAGATATAAATCGTCTATAATCCAGGAATGTCTTTTTTTCACAGACTTGGGATCCATCTCTCTGAAATGTAATAAGAAAGGTAGGAGCCCAACCCTCAGTCTCAGTGGAAAGGTAGGAGCCTAACTTCATAAGTACTGATTAGCAAACCCAAATGGCTTAATTACACTGACAAAATTCACCCCTCCCACGTCCTCCAGTAGTTTTCCACCAGCTCACCCTAGTGTTTAAAAATCCTCCTGCTTTTTGTTTCAGGGCACTTGAGTTCAATCTCCCTTATTGCAATGATCCTGAATAAAGTCTTCCTTGCCTGTTTAATTGTAAACTCCACGCAGTGCAAATTTTCTTTGACAATGAACCAATCTTTTTTCTTGTCTTTCTAAATTTTCTGGTCTCCTGATACCAGGCAATACTTTCCAGTTACTTTTAAATCAGTAAAATGCTTTTCTTTCAAATATGAGATTTAGAATAAATCTCTAAATTATTCTAATTTTTAGAATTATTTAGATAATTCTAAATATCTAAGAATATCCATTTTTGGATATTCTTGGCAATGGATATTCATGACAAAGCTAGTGAAGGATAGATGCAATAAAGAACAAAAAATCCACAGTGCAGAATATGAACATTTAGGTGATTAGATAACACCAAGGAATAGTTCAGTGAAAATACATTCTAAAACGCTTACATTCTACCCTGAACAACATGCACATGCACGCGGGCGCGTGCATACACACACACACACACACACACACACACAGAAATACGAAAATCTTTTCAACCTAATGCTACACACACATACAACATGCTTAAGGTTGAAAACTTGAAACATTTCTCTGCCAAGTGTAGAAATCTTCGTGTTACATGTTGTGAAATACACGAGAATGTTTTTTAACACAGTAGGATTTCATGTATAGAATGCTAAGTGTTGATATTCTGGTAAGAAGCACTATTTGCATCAATTGAGGTAATGGGAGCTAGTAGTTTACCAAAAAAAGGCATGATATTGGCTAGGTGCAATGGCTAATGCCAGTAATCTCAGCATTTTGGGAAGCTGAGGCGGGTGGATCACTTATGGTCAGGAGTTTCAGACCACCCTGGCCAACATGGCGAAATCCCATCTGTACTAAAAATACAAAATTAGCTAGGCATGGTGGCACGTGCCTATAATTCCAGCTACTTGGGAGGCTGAGGCATGAGAATCATTTGAACCTGGGAGGTGGAGGTTGCAGTGAGCTGAGATCGCACCACTGCACTCCAGCCTAGTTGACAGAGTGAGACTCTGTGTCAACCAAAAAAAAAAAAGGCATAATATTTACAATGGATAAAAACACAAGCGCATTAACACAGTTCAATCACTGTTAATCAGTGAAGCAAATGTTTAAGATCCAGAACTCTCAAGATAAAACACAGCAAAAAAAATAACAAAACAATTCAAAACAAAAACAAAAAACCATATAGGAACATATTTGGTTTGTCAGTTTTTCTCTAAGTAGAAAAGATAGTAACTTCTACATTTTGTTCCTAAATACCCGACTGCATTTGCTTTGTGCAGTTTTCTGCCTCAGCATTGTTTTTCTGATGATAAAACCTGACTTGTAAATATAAAATGTATTGACCAATACCATCGAGCTTGTTTGGAAACAGCAGATTCTCTAAGATTCTCCAGGGAAAATCTTTCACTTCTTTTTCTTCTGTTAATAAGGGCAATTAGAAACATAATGGTCCATTGTGACTAGAGCCTTCCTAGTTAAACTCAGCAGCAGGAGAAAGCAATGTTTCTAGGTTCCTCTTCCAACATAAACACTCTATTATCTACTTACTTCAGTCATTTTAAGTACATTCAGCTCAAATCATCTCTCACAAAATAGATTATAATATATTGTCAATCTTAATTAAGTAAAATTAGTTATTTAGTGTTCAGATCTGATTTTTAAATCAGTTGTTATTGAGGCTTGGAAAATGAACGCAGTGAAATTTAAAAAAATGCATAATCAGATCTTGTGTTTTTATTCACACAATTTTTTAATAAGAGAAAAATGGTCTGGAGACAATTAGGTTCATGAAAGTGGTCTAGTTAAATCACTCAGATGAGACTACAATTCTGGGCAATATTTGATGATGAGCAGCGTTAATTCTGAGACAATTTTAGCCTACTAATGAGATCCGGGTCCATCATGATATTTTTAGGTTGGAAGTGACACATGACATTATTATCCACACATGATCGGGAGAAATATTTTTCAGTAGGAGGGCTAACTTATTAGCAATTAATGTTTAAGTAGTTTTCTGGGCATTTCTGGTTCAGGGAAACAAGATTTAAGTTTATGTACATTACTTCCCATGACATCCTACTGCTTAATATAATGTCAGTTCTGAGAACCTTATCTTTCTGGCTGTCATAGTCAAACGTAAACCAGGGCATAAGACTAAGGAGAGCCAATTTCCTTTTTCTGTATATTTACCTTGTAAGTTCTTACATGACAATTCATGTGTCAGCCTCTACCTAGAATGGTTTCTCATTTCCATTCCCTTAAAAAAATAGTAACCTTTTCTAACTCTCAGGAGCCTTAGCTTTGTGAATCCACAGGATTCTTTTAGTCTCCTTAGCAAAAAAACTAAAATTCCCGGAGACCGAAACCACCACCACTAACCAAAAAATCTGTATACTTTGGGATGAGGAAAACAAAATGGAAGGATAGACGGATCCCCAAGCGGTTGGGAATCATCAATATGCATCAGCAACCATGACCTTGCCACAGGTATTGAGGATTACAATCTTTCAACTCCTCGCAAATGTTAAGATGAAATCACTCAATATTTTAACTTGCATTTCTTTGGTAATGGCTTGGCTACACATTTTAAAATTATGGTTACTAGACATGTGAATTCTTCTCTCCCTCTGTCTCCTCTCTCTGTCTCTCTCCCTGTCTCTCATTTTGTTGAACAAACTTTTGTGCCCTCTTAGTGCTCTGTTCTTTTTAGACAGTTTTTTTACGTAAGTTCTTCTATGCTTTTTTCACCTGTTGTTATACATATTCAGAAGTTTTGTTATCTCTTATTTTTATCTTTTTAGATTTCTTGCTTCACTTTTCATTTGAGGAAGATTTTATTTATGTACTTATATTTCCTTCTTCTTTTACTGCGTAAAATTTATTACAGAATAAATCAACAAATGTTAGTAATTTAAGTTTTATAGAATTTATAATAAATGAGTATTTTCCCTTCTTTAAAAATGGAGACAATAATACTTACCACAGAGGACTGAGGAAAGTATTAAAACACCTTGTAGGGTGTTAGTGGGGTATGAGTAAGCAGTTATAACATTCTATCCCTTTCTCCCTCCTTCCCAGATAACAGGTTAGAAAATGGCTTTTTTTTCAATGTGTTTCCACTTGTCTTGTTGAGTCCTATTCGTCCTCTGGCATGCAGAGGTTCCTCTCTTCTATGCCTTTATCCTGCTCCCGATCCTCACAGATTCAACAGAATTACTGCCTCTGCTCCCACGGCATGTTCTATTACAAAGATTCTCTTATATTAAAGTTATTTGTTTACATACCTGTCTCCCATTACTATGTATTCCTTGAGAAGTCCAGCACTATGCTCGACACCTAGGCGTGTGTGTGACGCACACACCCATGCATGTGTCAGTCATATTCTTTCCTCTAATTTGTTCATTTGGAATTTTCAACTAATATCATGCTATACAGTCTTATTCCCAATGGTGTTACAAAGTTTAAGATAATATTAAGTATTTGCTGTTGCATTTCAGTAGTTGGTTTCTTCCTAGGCTTTTGATGTGTGAAGCTGATGCCAGATAAATAAATCTAAAAACACAGATTAAACTTATAAGCCAGCCAACTAATATTAACTCTTGGTCAAATTAAATAGCAAACTAGTCAATAATTACAAATGAATATTAGTAACTTCATGTATTAATCATTGTTAAGCATATTAATAAATTTATTCTCCATATACTTAGGTATATAAAACATATGAAAACTTTCATGCAAATATGTACTATATGAGAAAATATCATTAAAGGCAAATTTTAAAAATATATTGGTGTAATTTAACATACTACTTATCAAATTTGATTTTATCTTATTAAGTTTTTTTCTATGATATATTTGTTTTAAACAATCAAATTAACTTGCTAATGGTTTCTTCCTTCACTGAGGAACTGCAAAGAATTGGGGTTCTTTGACTTCTAAGGAACTGGTTCCCACAAACAGCATTTTTTCCTAAAATTTTGGAGAATTTCAGACAACAAATTTGCATCAGTTTGCTAGAGTGGAATATAGATTCCACTTTTTAATTTATGCAAGCTTAGCTTCCTTTTAGGTTAACAAGCGTTACTTACATACTATTTTTAGTCCCCAAATTTATGTTAGATACTTTCTGAGACATCTCTGAAATAATTTCATTCTGAAAGAAAATTATTTTTGGTTCTAACAGTCATTTCAGTGTGGATAAAATCAGTGAGTTAGGCACAAACCTTAAAATAGTTATAAGCCACATTGGAATGATAGTGTCCTGTCTTTTGACCACTTTCTCTATGAAATTAAGTAAGCTTCACTTCATTTTAAATATGCTTCATATTCAGAACTCACCCAAGAATATTTCAAAATATACAAGGTAATTGTAACTCAAAAGGACAGAATTTTAGCTGACTCTTTTCAACTTGTATACTACATATGTCAAGAGCAGTTATGAAATACTAGAGATACCTGAACAACTATAGAAAATCTTACAACATTACCTATTAGAATTTCACCTTAAACATAAACCTTTCCAGCTTTTTTAAACCAAAAATATTCTTAGTTAGAGAAAGACACTATTCATCTTAATACACTTAAAGTAACAGACTATGCCTTCACAAACTCATATTTTTACACATTTAAAAATTCTTAATTGTGAATAAACCTTACACATGGACTTTTTTGCATTTCTATGTTTGACTTGCAAAAGTCTATTAAACACAATAGACAATTGTCTACCAAAAACAATAAGCCTTTTAAGTTAGTATCTGTACCACGTGCTTAGAAAATATACCTTTTTGATAACAAATATACCATAAAATGCAAAGAAATGGGGACCTGGTGAATAATGTCATAAAATATCAGAATTTAATTTACCATTGTCTTCATTCTGCGGACCATAGAAAAAGTGCCTGTTTAGTTATTAGCATATATGTAAAAGTTTGAAAAATACTTATATGTCTAAATGATCTTTGTTGAACATGACCCTTCATCCTGGACATTCCAATGTATTAAAAAGACAGCAAACTATAGATATATTAATGAACAAGAAAAAAGTTGAGACTCTTCAAATAAACATTTTAATTCTCATTTATGAGCAAAACAGTCCATGACCTGTCCTCTGTCTTTTCCATGCCTCCAGCTCTATTCTAACACAGATGGTAGTAACTTGCTTCGAATAAATAACAGTATTTAAATTTAATCTTTGTAACTAGGAGCTGTATTTCCGACCTTGCTTCGCGGTCTTTATACGTAAGTTTGATTGTGTTTGTAAACTTTAAACACTTACACAGGGCATGCATTTTTCCTTTAAAACGTGGACATAAAATTAATCACATATTTTCCCCTTTGGACTAACAAAACATAGCACAGCAAAACAAATTGTGATAGAAAAAATATGATTTTAAATGGTCTCTGCTGGCTGATATTTAGTGATTTATGAGTTTCCTATGACATGAAAGACAGAATGTCATTTTCCTTGGAAATGTTGATATTAGCCACTCTCATAGGTTGCTGTAAGTCTGTATTATGATCAATTAGCATTCCTTTCATTTCCTACATTATCTAAGCTAGACTTTACAGTCAGCCACCATGATAGATTCATGTTATTCTTCTCTCAGGAGAGCCATTTTCTCACATGCCAAACACTTCGCACAGCTGTAAATTTATTGTAGCCATGGTAAGGATAAACCTGTGAGCTCTAACGTAAACATCTGGAAGAGTGAAAGGGATGCTTAATGTCTATTGACATATAATACTGCATAGCTTCCTAAATTCATGAGCATGTTATAATGTTCATTGTCACTATATAAGATTATACATGCTATAAGCATTTTCTAAGTGTTTCCTTATTGTGCTATAAATCCATGGACATGCAGCCCAAAAAAGCCCATAAAATCCTCTTCTGAAGAAGCAGTGATAACATCCTAAATATTCAGATCCAGAAAAATGTGTTTTTCACATTGATTTTACAAATACACTTTCAGAAGCAATCATTAAGGTAAAATAAGACTGTGAACATATTTTTGAAATAAATCTTCCACAAACTCAATGCAGGTGCAAATTCTTTGCTTAGAGGAAAGGAAGGATCTGAAGTCATGTGGTCTTTCTCCTTTAGGGCCAAGTCAGATTTGGGTTCTGTTTGCAGGATGCTCTACTCACTGAGTTCAATTAAATATGCCTCTGTCACAGGACAGTGTGCTTAGTGAAAACAGGTGATTGGTGTACATTTTTACTCTATATTTAACTTTCCACTAGGTCCCTAGACTTTGAAAAAGATCAAGTAAATTAAAAGTCATCTTTTGTTAAAAGGTGTTTTTTATCTTCTCAAATCCAAGTTATAAATAGAAAGTTTTTGAAGTATTTTCCTTTATGGATCTCACAATATTACAGAATCCCCCTCATGTCATGAGGCTAATGGACTCAAAGGGAATGATGTTGATCTTCAAAGCTTTCCAGAGGAGTTGAGTAATGAATTAGTCAAGTTACCAGCAAATGGGTTTGGGGTTAACAAGAAATTGATCTATCAAGTTGCTGCTGCTGCTTCTACTTTTTTTTTTTTAATTCCAACATATTTACTCAATATTATTGACTTTAACATCTTTGAAGAGGGATGTGCATATTGACAAAAATACAAGAAAAGTCCATTGCAGCTAACTGAAACAAGTAGGAAGTAAGTCAGGGCAGGGTGTCTTTTATTGAGGTGCATTTATGTTAACTCTAATCACAGGAGCTGCAGGGCTGGTTTTCCTCTAGGATGCCAGAGATCATTTCTGTTACCAGACCCCTCCTGGGAACCTTGTACTTTGTTGCAGGAAATGAGCCAAGAAGCATATTATTTATTGAAGCAGGGGAACCTGACATGGAAGGGATAGTCTAACTTTTCTGCCTTAAAATGCAGACCATTCCAGACATCTCTAGGTAATTTGCAACTCCCTCCCCTCTATCCTTATCACCCAATTTCATACACATTTTCTCTGTCTTCTATTTCTTCTATAAGAAAATTATATTTATTAAAAATATAAAAACAGAATATATTTATCATATACAAATTGACACTCTGAAATATTGTACCATTGTGGAGTGGCTAAATCGAGGTGGAATGGCTAAATCGGGCTAATTAACATATGCATATACTTCTTGTTTGTTACAGTGAGAACACTTAAAAATCTGTCAGCAATTTTAAAGAAAAAAGCACATTTATACCTTATCTGTCTCAAAGCAATTATAATGTGTTGTAAACTATCTACTTATTGGTTTCTCTCCTTCACTGTATAGTGAATTGGGGATGGGAGTGAGGGGCAAGGTCCACAGCCTGCAGTTTATCTTTGATACTCAGTACCTGAGAAAAGGAGGGAGGGAGAAAGGATGAAAATGATGCTGGTTAATTAATTAAAGATCTCTTAGAGGCTTACTACAGTACCTACAGTGCACTGCTTCTTAAAAAGTGTAACCCTGGTCAGTTAGGAAGCAGGGACCTGTAGGATCCAATCTGGCAGTCTTTAGCCACAAGTGGCTACTGGGCACTTGAAAGGTAGTTGGTTTAAATTGAGACGTGCTGAAAATATAAAATACACATCAAATTTGGAAGACTTTGTAAAATACATAATGCAAAAATTTAAAAATAATTTTATATTGATTACATGCAATGTTTTTGAAATAATGAGCTAAATCAGATATATTATTAAAATGCATTTCATGTTTCTTTTTACTTTTTCCAACATGGCAACTAGAAAATTTGAAATTACATATGTAACGGTAGCTTATGTTGTATTTCTACTGGACAATACTACTACAGACCATCTATGAATTTAACTTACGGTTAGAAGGCAGGAGAGTAGAGGACGAGGTTAGAATATCAACAGAGAGACCAAAGACAATTATTATTGAGCATCCAATAAGATGGGCCCAGCTATACACTCTTCTACATTATTTCATTTAACCCTTGTAATGATTTGCTTTTCCTGTGGGTTTTCATAACACCTCTCTATCATAATGCTTTTTCATGATGTATTCAATTTGTCTATCTATGCCTATTTATATCCCCAACTACATTATAGGTGCCATAAGGGCTAGGACCCTGTGTCTTTTTTTTTTTTTTGGGGGGGGGGGTGTTAAAATCTCAACATTCTGCATGATTTCTAGAGCGTAGAATGCTCAATAAATTTCTGTTGAATGAATAAATAGATGCCTGAAAGAACGAGCAATAAATTACTCTCATTTTATAGACGAGAAAGTGAAGTCCTGTAGAAGTCAAAGAACTTGCCTCAGCTCACACAGTTGTGATTTAAATCCACGCCCATCAGATTCCAAAGCCTGTGCTTTCCCACTGTGCTTCAGGAGCATCACAAAAAAGATCGATCTATTCAAAGCTAAATTAACTTCGAAGAACTGAGAGGTAGGACTAGTGAAGAAAATAAAACCATCAAGCCTAATCCATTTACTCTTGAACAAAGACCTTTATTACACACATTGCTCCCACCCTTTGGTACACTGTTTTAAAGGGTCAGTTTTTCAAAATCCATGTTTAAAGTCTCATTTTCAATATTTGTTAAATGATAAGATGAATGCCTGAAAGCTATCATAAAGAGAGTAGTGTGGATATAGATGAGATATGCAGATTTAGGTACATGTTTCTTGAAGGAAGCTTTTGCACATACTCCCAGACCCCTCCCTGACCCTCGTCTCTGGCCCATTCCTAATAAAACAACTAAATTATTTTGTAATTTATTTTAAGTTACAAAATAATTTAGTTCTTTAATACACATCAAATTTTGAAGACAGTAAAATACATAATGTAAAAATCTAAAAATAATTTTATATTGATTACATATAATATTTTTGAAATAATGAGTTAAATCAGATGTATTATTAAAATGCATTTCATGTTTCTGTTTACTTTTTCCAACATGGCAACTAGAAAATTTGAAATTTATAAATTTGTTATTCAATTGAGCTCTTTTTCTCTTAACAGGAAAATAATATAAAATGTTAAGTAGTTTGTTATATTTGATCAGAAACAGTAGAAAAGAAGAAAAGTTGTGTACTGTGCCCTGCTGTGTTGGGATCCTGAAAGGACTGTCATCAGCTAATGGAACATGGATTCCATGGAAGGAAGAGAAGCTGATGGACTCAGTTCAGGACCCCCGGGAGAGCTAAGAGAACAGTAAGGGGAGCCATGGGTGCTTTCACTTTGTGCTCTCACATCCTGTTGCTTCCACTATTTGAAAACTAAAATGTGTGATACAGGCATAAGTAAAACAGGTATTGAAATATAAGAAAGAGTAGCTGGGGAAGACTTTACAGAATAAGCAGGATTAAAACTCGACCCTGCTATAAATAATCTGCTGTTGTAACTATAGTAAAGTTTTGAATAGAAATATCACATTTTACATCTGCAATGCAAAGTCACCAGAATGAATGTCTTGATTCTCTATGACACAGGTTACATTTGAAAACATGTCTTTCTCCCCTCTTAGATTAAATTATCCTAGAAGGCCAGGGTTGTGTTTCAATCATCTTTGTTTCCGTGGCAGCATTTCACTTTGCCCCCTTTTCCACAGTATGGATCCTAAATACTTCGGCTTAAAAAAAATCAGTCTCATTCAGTAACTATGAATACTCTTCCATTTGATTTCCACCACCTGCCTGGTATATAGTTGATGCTCAGTACATAGTTGATGAAGGAATAAATAAATCCAGAATAATTAAATGATGGGAGAGGGATACATTAATTGCCCTTCTTTAAAATACACAGGATGCAAAGCTCAGGGAGAAAAAGAGTAAGATGGGAAGGGAATCACTACCTGAGGGAAAAAAAGCAAGTGAAGAATTATGGCAGATTCTGTGGGAGAGAAGACCATGAAAGATGATGACTAGGCAGTATTCAGTCAAAAGGTCAAAGATAATAAAACTCAAAAAGGGAATATAATATATATAAACCTTTGTAATTGCTAGGGAGCTAATTTATAAATATAAGCATAAACAATGTATTGTCATTAGCATATTAATATAATTAAAGATGTTATTGTTGATGGTCAGTAACATGCCATCAACAATGACAAATGCTTAATACTGAACAAATACAAATATCCAGAAAAAATAGCCTCAGAGAAGTATGCATTATTATTACAAAATAGTATGTTACTTAAAAAGCATTTCAGCAAAGAGAATTTGGCCATTGACTCACTATGAGACTGAATTTTTTTTCTTTTAAGTATTAAAGAAATCAGCCCTATGTAGCAGTCCCATTTTCAAAGCCAATCAAGGGAGGGTTGAGTGATATTATCTATAATTTGGCATAACACAACTTCACAACACAGCATTTCACTTTACATTATGCAGTAAAATAGCATCTCGTATTGTATAAATTGAATTCACTTTCAGAAGATATAACCTGGTGAACCTGGGTTATTGAACTGAGATTTCTTGCTTTATCTTTGAATTTTTCAGTGTTAAAAAACATGGCATCATTAAATGCAAGAATGAACTTTTCTTAATACTTAGAATGGTTGTCATATACCAACAATAAAATAATACACATGTTGTCGCTAAAGTTTGACAGTAGGCTAATAATAATACTGGCATTGACCAACTCGAATTCACTCTGTCACAAGCTCAAGAAAAAACAAACCAGTTAAAACATAAGCATTTTTTTGGCAAGTATTTTCTGACAAAAGTGACAATTTATCACTTAGGGTGATTTCTTGTGCTGGGTTTGTATGGAACAACCAATAGTCTTCATATTTTCCTGTGGAGCTTTAGTTGAAATATACATTAGAACATGATAAGTTCAAGTAAATTTTGGTCCTTTGATAGCCTTGCAATCGAAATAGTTCTTAAGGTACTGTGCATAAAATTTTGTGTACAATTATGCACATCAAACCCTGATTCTTGACTTTATTTAAATGAATAAGGAGAAAGGAAATAATATTCCAAGTAAGGTTAGATATTACCACGTTGGACATTATAATAATTTTACTGGGCTGCAAATCAGTATTATATTTTTAAAATGGCAACATAAATGTTGGTCCTAAGGCTTTGGAAATTTAAAACTGTTTTCTTTATTGTAATAAAATCTTACATTAAGTGGAGATAGATAATTGTTAAGTGCAACTTTAAGGCATAATAAAAGAATAATATGTTTATCGCTTTCAAGTCTACAAAATTATTGCAACTAATCAAGTGTTATCTAAGAAGATTCCTCTTCCAATGCATTGATAAAACTGTATAATCAATGAAAAGAGTCATTTCAGCATTCCTTGAACAACTGATCCTCTAAGAAGGGTTATGACTTAGCTTTGGCACTGGGTGCAGGAGCTGCAAGAGTAAGAGCCAGCAGGTTCTCCTTGAGGAGATTCACAGCCTGTAGTCAAAGAGGAAGCAGTAGACAGATAGACAAACAGCCGTCTCTAATGAAGTTGGCAAGAATGATCATGGTGCTTGGGGAATTACATGAGGGAGGGATTCCTTTTGCCTGGGGCACTCCAGAGGCTTCACAGAGGAGGTAATGGGTCACATCTGAGTTGTGCTATGCAGAATGAGCTGGAGTTTAGATGTTAGAAAGGAGAGATAAAGTAACAAGTAATGAAATTTAAAATAAAGGAAGCAACATGACCAGCATTAGCAGGGTGCAAAATGTTACTCTGGGAAATGGCAAAGAGTTGCATGGAAGTAGGGCAGGTTCTAGTCACTGTTTCTCTCACCGGGTTGAGAGAAAAGGGCAGTAATAGAAGATGAAATTGCAACATTAGGTTAGGCAACCATCCAAGTTGTACATGTACAAAAAAGCACTTCCAAAATATTTGAGAACAGTTTGTTATCTGAGGGAGAAAATACTGTTTTCAAGCTTTTAAACCTAAATTGCTTCATAAGACCTCCTATTCAGAGAAGGATCACAAATGTGAACTGCAGCTGTGTGTTTCTCTTGACGATTTATAAATTTCCAATTTATGAAGCCTAAAGTATAAACATATGAATGCTTCTGAAAGGTGGCTAACCACCATCTCTACTCTGTCTTCCTTCAGAGACTGAAAGCCTTCTCAACAAATGGGAACCTTTTAATATTTCAACAATTTTATTCTGTAGGCAAAGGGAGACAGGATTTAAAGGAAAAGCCACTGTTATCTGAAGTCAGGTGCCAGGTAGCTGTGTGACTTTGACAAAACCAGTTTTCTTCTTTGGGTTTCAGTTCCCTCACCCGTAAAATGAGAAAAGTTGTATTAGATAGTCTTTTAAGGTTCTTCTCTTTCTAGGTTTAGCACTTAAACATTTGAGGACTCTGATCTGTGTAAAGACCAATTTGCATGTCCAAACAAATGACACTGGCCTTATATATAATTCAGGTCAGCAGAATTTGACAAAAGATTCAATCCATTAGTGGAAGAAAATGGTGTCTGAAATTATCCATATTCATTTATATTTCACAAGTACACAGATTTGCATTTAGAACATGATGAGAAATGGCAATTATCACAACATTAGAGGAACATCAGAGGTTTGGGTGAAGTAGAGTGGAAGAACAGGAGAGTAAGTTCAGCTCTGCATATATTGACATTAAGATCCTATTAGTGGAAATGCCTAATAAACACTCGGAAGTGTGATTCTGAAGCTCAAAAATATTTTACTCTGGAAACAAATTTGAGAGTCATTCTACAAGGGGTTACTGAGGCAATGGGAGTGAATGAGGAGATCTTGAGGAAAATATGCAGTCTTGAAAGAGAAGGCAAGGGAGAAGCAAAAGAAGATGAGAGGCAGGAAAACCAGAAGAGAATGTGCCGGGAGGCTCTTGGGCAATGGTATTGGTCATGGGGTCAATCCTGTCACATGCTACACACAGACCAAGGAAGAGAAGGAATTTTTGGATGTTGCAATTCCAGAAGACCAGAGAAAAATCTTCTATAAATGTTTCAGTGGAAAATGGGAAAACAAGATTGCAGAAGGCTGGGGACTTATTTTAATTTTTACTCAGAATCCATGTTGTATTTAGACATAACGAAGGATTGTCTGGCTATTATAAACAGTAAATTCATAATGGCAGATTTTTAAGTAAATGGGAACATATTCCAATCATCACAGATTTTTAGTAAAAAGCTACATAAATAATAGCAAAATATTAACCAGAGGTGCAAATTTGAGCATCTTTTCCTTCAGTGTTTTACTTCTGAAGGCAACTGATATATGGAAATAATTATGTACAAGAGTATTCACTGAAACATCATTTTAGTAAGTTGAAAATGACATAAATGCCCATAAATAAGGGAAAGGTTAGATTGAATACAATAAAATATGAATGACATTGCACAAAATATTTAGTGGCATGGGGAAAAGAATAAGGTATAATATAGACATATTACTTTATAAAAAGAAAATCAGAATATCAAACAGAATATCCAGAATAATTGACTAATTTTGTTTAACAAAACCATGAAAAAATACATGCACAGAGAAAAGACTAGAAGGAAATGCACTAAATATAAGGGTAGTTGCTCTGAACAGTAATATTGTGGTTGGCCTTTATTTTATTCTTTGTACTTTTTTATTTTTTAATTTCATATAAAATAAATATTATACTTATTAGTAGGACAAAATTCAGTAACTCCTAATTTTAAAAGACCAACAGAGGGGACAAGAGAAATAACACATTAGATTTTTTTCCTCAACAACACACACATGCTGTTGTACACATACATGCGCATGTGCACGTGCGTGCACACACACACACACCCACCCCTTCTTTTACCTTAGAAGAGGTAGAAATACACTCTATTTGCTGCTATGGAAATTGGGCAGACCCAGCCCTATATCCTCTTGGTTTGGTGAATAAGTGACTTCAGAGCAAAAATAGGCTTGGCAATTGTTTAAAACTAATGCTATTTAAATGTGCTTTTAATAGTACTCAAATGGAAAATACATGAAATAGGTAAATACTAGACATTGGTAAAATCTCTCTTCAGAAATTCCAACTGATAATTATTTCAGACATTTAAATAATGAGTTTTCAGTGACTCTATTATCTAAAAACTGTGTGCCCTGATTTAACCTAAGTGAGACAAGGATAGAGCTATACAATAATAGATTTCATAAAATGGTCCAACTTAGCAAGTCATGAAACTACCTATCAGTCTTTGAAAAATTTCTTAATGCCTTTATTCATACACCCATCCGAGAATTATTTTAAGGTTTCATTTAAAGCCTGTGCTGTGCCTTCCTTTATGTTCAGCTCATGATAAACAGGAATAAGATTAAGTTATATCTTCATAATTAATTTATTTGGTCCTAAGTAGGAAATCTCAAGACCTATAGAGTTGTATAAATTCTCATTGACCTTAATTACATCTAAATGAGCCAAGCTGCACAGCTGTGTAGAGCACTGAGGTGTAGAGAAGGTGTCAAAATAGGACAGTCTCCAAAATTAGGTAGTATATTCCAAAAGGTTTATAAACTAGACAAAAATGAAATAAAGACATTACGCCAACTCTGAATACCGAGTATATTAGAGAGATTTTAAGAACAATTCTGTCTGTCTGTATATATACACAAAATGCTTTTACATAATGCCCTAAGATCGAAATAATAAGTCTAGGTCGATGGAAGGGAAATATTATTTAATTTAGCATGAAATATATTTTCTCTGCTCCCATTTTCTGATTCTCAGGTATCAAATGGAAAGAGGCATTTCTGGCAAGTGTCTCAAACCATCCCTAAGCACACCAGGCACCACTCAGAAGACATCCTCAGCTTCACACAGAAGAGCAAGTAGATTTGTCAGCAGTGGTGGTAATAGAGTAGATGGGGTTGGGGCTTTGTGGTGAGAACATTCGGAATATGGAACCTATGCAGAAGTGGCATCTTTTAAACGTCTGTAAGCAGATATTCTGTCAGACCTTGAACATGAACCACAGTTACTTTAAAAATGATCGAGTGAATTTTAATATTTCAACATTTCATCTTTGCAGCTGGGACACAGTCCAATCCTTTGTATGAGGATGAGGCATTATAGTTCCAAGATGGATAGAAATTTCAAGGAGGCAAATCTACTGATGGAAGTGGGTAGGGTGACTGCCAGTTCCAGGGAGCAGAATGGAGCAGAATGGACTCTGGAGGTTGGGTAAAAGTGAGCATGGATTTCCGCTGCACGAGGCATGAACTGGCCAATATGTGGTGACAGTGAAGGTCTGAAGAAACAACATCAAGGGAGTTGCTGACAAGGTATAACATGGTCTGAAATGAAGTGAGTATGTTGGAACAATGAAGATTAGCTAGTGGAATTCCAAAAGAGGGATGCAAATGATTCCTATAGACAATGGTATGATAAGGTGGGGGTGCCATAGGATAGGTGAATGAGGCAGTGATACGGCAAGCCAGGGCTGATACCAAAAATGCAGAAGGTATCTATGATGAAAGAGAAAATTGGTTTAGGGTTACATACTAAATACATACAATTTATGTTACATAAATGACTGGAAAATAAATATTGAAACTTAATTTAATAAAATGTGTTAGCACTATATAAATTATTTATATGAAATCATTGCATTCCAGGGCCTATTACGGTCAAGCAAAGTGTTTTATTCTATGTAGGTTTCTTAAGTTATAGTAATTACACTTTATGATGTTAAGTTCTAAAACACTTTTTTGCCTCCTAAATAATTCTAAACTTGTGAGAATCAAAGGAAGTAATAGTTGTAAAGCATTGAATGTCTATGTCCCTCCGAAATCCATGTGGAATCGTAATCCCCATTGTGGTAGTATTAAGAGGCTGGGGCCTTTTGGGAAGTGATTAAGTCATAAAGGCTCCACCTTTGTGAATGGAATACATGTGCTGTAAAAGAGGCTTTGTAGAGCGCCTGGATCTTTCATCTCTCCCGCCATGTGAGGTCACAGTGTATGTCCCTTTTCCCCCTTATGCCAGGTGAGGACACCGAAGGTGTGATTGATAAGAAACAGGCCTTCACCAGAAACTGAATCTCATGGCACCTTGATCTTGGACTTCCCAGCCCCTAGAACTGTGAGAAATAAATTTCTGCTGCTTAAAAATTACATAGTCTAAGAATTTTGTTATAATAGCATGAATAGACTAAGACAGGTGGTCACCGAAAACCTCCAAATATATCCTCATTTTTCTTGCAAATAAAGGATAAAATCCTAATAAAAGAAAACAACAAGATCAGGAAGTATAAATTCATTCTCTATTATTTCTGATAAGTAACTAAATAAAGCTGCATTGAGGAAGGACCAGAGTGAAGATTTTGCTATCTATCATCTAATTTCCTGAGTTACATATAACTGAAAGACTGTTATTTTATTTTGAAGCAAATTAAATAAAGACTCCTGAAGTGATCCATTCTTGCTACTGACAATCCATAAAATAAAACCATTTTCTAGAAAAAAATTATTCATTGCCTCTGCTCTGAGCTGTTCACTCATGATTGACAGGTGTGTGGGGGAGCAGGGGGGAAGGAATTCACATTCACAGACCTCTCTGATAACCTTCCCTGAGCTGCCTTTATCCCCTTCTCCAAAAGTTTATCAAGCACTCCTTCTTTAGTGCCACATCTACAATCTTTTACTTAGTAACTATAATACTTAATATTCTACAATATACTACTTATTTTCATGTTTGTTTCTAATCGAAGACCATGAGTTATTTGAGAGCAAAACCAAGTCTTATTCATCCAATGTTTCCAAACTATTGCACAATACATAGTACATGAAAGGTGTGCTTAATAAGTGCTGAGTCATTTACATGTATTATTTTGTTGAAACAATTATCCTGGGGGACAGATATTACTGTGCTTATTTTAATGATTAAGAAATAGGATTCAATAGGTTATATAAATTGTCTATAGCCACATGGACTTCAATAGTACAGTTTAGATTCAACACTTTTACATTTTACCCATTCTAAAGTGAATTTTTCTTCTCATACTTAAAAAACTCTGAAATTGGGATGTTTCCCCATTGATGGCAAGTTTTCATTGCTGCCTTTCAGGTAACAGTTGTGATGTGGTTCTCATTTTTGTGTATTTGAGGACCTAGTCATGGCTCTCCACATTGTTTTCACTCCATTTGAGTTAAGGGTATGCTTGGAGTTGCACTTGATTGAGCTTAACTGTTGTTTACAATGTCTGTCAAGGGAGAATTTCTTGAGCCCAGGAGTTTGGGGCTGCAGTGAGCTATCATTGTGCCACTGCACTCCAGTCTGGGCGACAGAGTGAGAGCTCATCTCTAAAAATGCAGAAAAATATGGCAACAGAAATGCAGAACGTAACTGGATACTAGTGAAACAAATATTCACAATTGTAAGAATGGCTGAAATTCTATATTTTCTTGCTAAGCAATAACCATATGCGTTTAGAATATATCAAAGGAACATATACCCACAAATAGATAAAACTGTGTTAACATTTTTTTTTGAGATCAGTTTGCAGGATGGAGGGGCACTAGAAGGCAGGAAAGGTGAACATAGCAGGAAAACTCAGGGCATTGATGCTCTCAGCTGAAAGGAGAACAATGGTGAGGGAGAACTACCAGCACAATTCAACAGAATCTTCTATGATGATGGAATGCTATATAGTCTATACTGTCCAATACAGTAGCTGCTAGCACATGTGGTTATTGAGCATGTGAAATATGGCCAGCGAAAATGAGAAAATGAATTTTAATTTCATTTTGGTTAACTTAAATGTAAATAGCCACATGTGCCTAGTAGCTGCTCTTTTGGACAGTACAGAACTAGATAGTGCTGTGCAAACCAATCTCCTTCTTTAGGGAAGCTGATGATCACTAAGTCTGATGGCAAAGTGAGTTTCCGTCTCATGTGAAAAGGGCAAATATAGCCATTTCACAATGTTGTAGGAGGTTAATGAGATGCTTTATGGAATGTGCTTAACATAAAGCCTGGTACATAGTAAATGAGAAGAAATGAAGGTAGTAGTAATAGTGAACATAGGAATAGTAGTAGTTGTGATAATTATATTATTTTTGTCTTTGCTGACAAACAGCAAATAAGGTCTGAATATTGCAATAAACAGGAGGTCAGCAAGAAATTGCCCCTGCCAAAATGATAATAAATTGCCTGGAAATTAGAAAGTTCATTATAGACAGTTAGGCTATACATAAACTCAGAAAATGTTGATCAGCCTGAAATTTTCAGAAGGTGAATTACTGCACATGCAATGTTTCCAGATATGTATCTGCATTTAAAAAAAATCTAAGTTCTAGTGTCTTGGCCCCTCATCTAATTTTTAAAAGAATTCCAGATTAGTCCTAGCATACCAGAGTTCTAATAAGGAACGTTCTTTTTTACAAACAACAAAGAGGGATATTTTGTTTGCCAAAGGGAACCTTGGATAAATACTAATAAGAAAGGATGTCCTTGCTGAGCTCATACTAAGGGCAAGCCTGTGTTTTATAACTGGTGTGTAGCCCTTCAGAGAATTTACTGGCCTATGTTAATTAGTTAATATACACCGAGCTTGTGTGTGTGTGTGTGTAAGGAGACACAGGACTAATAAGGACAATGAAGATTGGGATGGGGTAACATAACATCTCTGGTCTAGTTTAAAGACACTAGGGAGAAATGAGTTAAGAAGAGAAGCTGAAAGAGCTGATTTCAGGAAAGATATCATTCCCTGAGATTGAGTCTGGGACTAAGCAATTTTTTTTCTTTTTTAAGGGAAAGGGCCCAAGAGAGCTAAGCATTTTTTCAACCTTTGCAGAGAATCCAAGGCCACTTAAACATCTGGAAAACTGGCAGCCTTGGGATCAGTGAAAGGTAGCACCTTAAGCACACACCTTAGCAGTTTGATGTATACTATCTGAAAGGGCTGTGGTGAGGCTGCCTCAAGTAGAGGACATGGATAATGGGACACTCAAGTAGCACAGGAAGAACTGAGTTGAACTTGCCTAGGGAGTAGCACTGAAGAACCACCCTATTTATAACATCCCAGAAACACTTGTGGGGGGTTGAGGTCCTCCTGATCAGATGAGTTCAGTATAAGCAGGCATTAAAGTGACCTAATTTGTCCTCACAGGATAGTGATGCCAGAGGACATTGGGGTACACTAGCTGTTTTGTTACTTTGGAGTTCCTGTTATTATTCAAACCTTTTTGAGTTTCTGTAGTTGTATGCCACAACGATTTAGGGTGGAGTTAGTCCAGGGCAGCATTGGCACCAATAAAGGGCTGTTTGTTGAAAGCCTGCTCATCATTTGCCTTTTTATTGCTACCAGAACAACAGCAACTAGAATCACTAAATCTAACACTTGAATAAAGGCTCTTCAGAGGGCTTAACAGTGGCAATTACCAAACAGTCCACACCAACAGTTCTTGGCAGGAAGTGAAGAACAAGAAGTAAAGAATTACTCCATGAAGTGAAAAATTTGGGAAGTGCTTCAAATAGAAAATATGTAAATTTACAAAATGGGAGGATCATCAGCACAAACAACTGTTCTCTTGAGAAATAAAAATCCAATAAAGTTTAAGAATATACCCAGCCTCTTTCAGGAGCACTCTATTCAAAATGAAACCTTAAACCATACTGGGAGATAAACTGCATGCTTATCTGTATTGTTTGACTCAACCGACAATGGTTGAAATGAGATTTTTTTTGCTTTTTCTGACGAAGGCCATATTGATTGAAAGTCCTATTTCATTGACAGTTTCCAATTCTCTGGAAACAGTCAGTTATCATAAGGACAGACAGACAGATATTGATTTCCTTCCATCCCTTCAATTTAATGTTTCAGTTCTGATGATCACTATGCCAAAATTTTACCTAGCAGTGCTCCCCATATCCTGGCCATGTCATTTAATTAACAAAACTGAGAATACTTAGCTTGGCCATGTAATTTGAGTAACAAAAATGAGAAATGATTGTCAACAGTATTAAGCAAAGTTCATGAAATGAATTATTTTTGCATGATGACTTTGAAGAATAAGAAGGATTAGAAAAGAGAAAGAAAGGAAGAAAGTTGGAGTTGCACAGGTCAGAGGTAACCGATCAAAAGGTAAGGAGTACATAAGGTCTTCCAAGTTTAGTTGACAAATTGGACATAAATAAATCACTAGGACCAGATGGTATTCACCCAAGAGTTTGGAAGGAACTGAAGGATGAAATTGTGGAGCTGTTGGCCAAATGTGGAAACTGTTGTTGCAAACAATCACCTTGTCAGAGTCCTGTGAGATTGCTGATGGGATTCCCATCTGTAAGAAGGACTCTAGAGAAAACCCTAGGAACAAGATATAGATCAGCAAGACTGGCTTTCCAGGCATGAAATGATGAAAAGAATAACAAAACAGGGTTAGTGCCACTGAATACCTTTATGTAACTCACTTACCAGGGTAAAAGCTGCATAGTTTGGGTAAGAAGAAATCATAACACCACTATGGCCTTATATGAGTTCTCTGAGGTAGTAAACAATAATTGTGTGGCCAAATTGTAGACATAATTTACTTTTCTTTTTAAGGGACTTTGAAAAGATTTACTTAAAATTGCTACTGAACAAAATATATCTGAGTTAGCATGAGGTTACTTTCCGTCACATATAAAAAACTAACAATGATCGACAACACAGAATTTGGTCGGGCATGCTGACTCACGCCTGTAATCCCAGCACTTTGGGAGGCTAGGCAGGAGGATAACTTGAGCCCAGGAGTTCAAGACCAGCCTGGGAAATATGGTGAGATCCCATCTCTACCAAATAAAAACAATTAGCTGGGCATGGTGGTGAACACCTGTAGTCCCAGATACTCAGGAGGCTGAGGTGGGAGGATTGATTGAGGCTGAGAGATTGAGGCTGCAGTGGGCTGTGACAGTGCCACTGCACTCCAGCCTGCGTGATCAAGTGAGACCCTGGTCTCAAAACAACAAAACCATAAACAAAAACAACACAGAGGTCATAAGGAACATTTTCCTTGGTGTATGCTATAGGAGTTGTGAGACAGTCTTATTTTCATAAATGGATTTGTGTAGAAATTTTAAATTTATATATCCTCCTAATTTCTAGCCAGCAAGGATGCATCAATCCAAAATGCTGAAAGTGGGAAATTTCAGAAGGATATTTGAATAGGAAGAAATATGTTGAGCCAATTTCAATGTGTATTTCATAAGTAGACTTAAAACTTGCCTCTCAAGTAGGTCCTGGTAGTCACTGTAGTTTAAAGCTCTAACAGAACTGAAGATGCCATTAGGGAGAATGCCTTAGACAAATGAGGAGCAGCTGCAGGGTACAGGGCTTTGCATGCAGAATGGAGCAGAGATGAACTCACACAGAGTGCCTATACCTTGTGCCAGCTGAGGTCCATGTGTATTCTCATTTGTCACACTGACTGTAGATGATATCATAAAACTTTGGATCCCATAATTAGCAATACTGTATTATACACTTAAAAATTGTAATAATAGATCTCAGGTTAAGTGGTCTTATAATAATCAATAGACCTGATGTTTTAGAAAATATATATTTCTACAAAACAGGCAAACACTTGTTATAAGTGTTTTTCATGACAACATAAATCTTGCCTTAGTTCTTTTTACATATATCAGTTGACCTCATTATTTTCTCTCTCCTTAGGCTAATTTTCTATTTTCTATTTCTAGAAGGTGAATGCAATGTGTAAAGGCAAAAAAAAAAAAAAAAAAAATCTACTCACGTGACTGACATGAAGTGAAGAGAAATGAACTTTCTCAAAGTCATATTGCTTCGAGGGAGTAGAAATAAGATTAAAAACCAATGTCAGTTTGACACTAAATTCTGTGCTCTTGAAAGGTGGTCATTAATGTCTAATTATTTGATTTAAATTTATTCCCATTAAAAACCCTAGTCTTGCACAAAACAGAATCCTGCTTGTCTGATAGTATTGTTCCAGCTGTTACTACTCAGGCATCTTAGTCTCACACTTTTTGCTTTCCCAAAGAATCATTAACCGTTTCCAAGTTAAGCTTCCTTTAGGTCAGTTCTGAGAGCTGAAAAAGGAAATAGGTTCAACAAAGATATAAACAATTAGTTTTCCACCTATTGTTATTATTTATTAAAATAAATTTAAAAACATTTTTGTTTTGTTTTGAATCAGAATGGACTTTCAGAAAATGTTCACGATATGGTTTGGCTGTGTCTCCACCCAAATTTCATCTTGAATTGTAACTCCTACAATTCCCATGTATTATGGGAGGAATTTGGTGGGAGGTGATCAAATTATAGAGGCAGGTCTTTCCTATGATCTTCTCATGATAGTGCATGAGCCTCATGAGATTTGATGGTTTTAAAAAACGGGAGTTTGCCTGCACAAGCTCTCTCTTTGCCTGACGCCACCTACGTAAGATGTGACTTGCTCCTCCTTGCCTTCCACCATGATTGTGAGGCTTCCCTAGCCATGTGGAACTGTAAGTCCAATTAAACCTCTTTCTTTTGTAAATTGCCCAGTCTCAGGAATGATTTCTTAAAGTCTTTATCAGCAGCATGAAAACAGACTAACACAGTAAATTGGTACTGAGGGTGGGGTGTGACTGAGAAGATACCTGAAAATGTGGAAGCAACTTTGGAATTGGATAACAGGCAGAGGTTGGAATAGTTTGGAGGACTCAGAAGAAGATAGGAAAATGTGGGAAAGTTTGGAACTTCCTAGAGACTTGTTGAATGGCTTTGACCAAAAGCCTGATAATGACAGCGACAATAAGGTCTAGGCTGAGGTGGTCTCATGGATATGAGGAACTTGTTGGGAACTGGAGAGTAAAGGTGACTCTTGTTATGTTTTACCAAAGAGACTACTGGCATTTTGGCCCTGCCCTAGGGATTTGTGGAGTTTTGAATTTGAGAGAGATGATTTAGGATATCCGGCAGAAAAAATTTCTAAGCAGCAAATCATTCAAGAGGTGACTTGGATGCTGTTAAATACATTCAGTTTTATAAGGGAAGCAGAGCATAAAGGTTCAGCCTCACAATGTAATAGAAAAGAAAAACCCATTTTCTGGGGAGAAATTGAAGCCACCTGCAGAAACTTGCACAAATAACAAGGAGCCGAATGTTAATCCACAAGATAATGCGGAAAATGTCTCCAGGGCATGTCAGAGGTATTCATGGCAGCCCCTCCCATCACAGGTCTGGAGGCCTAGGAGAAAACGGTTTTGCGGGCCAGGCCAAGGGTCCCCGTGCTGTGTGCAGTCGATACTTGGTGCCCTGTGTCCCAGCCACTCTAGCGTGACTAAAAGCGGCCAATGTACAGATCAGGCTGTTGCCTCAGAGGATGGAAGCCCCAAACCTTGGCAGCTTCTATGTGGTGTTGAGTTTGTGGGTGCACAGAAGTCAAGAATTGAGGTTTGGGAACCTCCACCTAGATTTCAGAGGATGTATGGAAATGCCTGGATGTCCAGGCAGAAGTTTGCTGCAGGGGTGGGGCCCTCATGGAGAACCTCTGCTAGGGCAGTGTGGAAGGGAAATATGGGGTTGGAGTACCCCACACAGAGTCCTTATTAGGGCACCACCTAGTGGAGCAGTGAGAAAAGGGCCACCATCCTCCAGACCCCAGAATGGTAGATTCATGAGAGCTTGCACCGTGAGCCTGGAAAAGTTGCAGACACTCAACACCAGCCCATTAAAGCAGCCAGGAGGGTGGCTGTACCCTACAAAGCCACAGGGGTGGAGCTGCCCAAGATCATGTGAACCCACCTCTTGCAACAGCATGACCTGGAATGTGAGACATGGAGTGAAAGGAGATCTTGGAGCTTTAAGATTTGAATACCCTGCTGGAATTTGGACTTGCATGGGGTCTGTAGCCCCTTTGTTTTGGCCAATTTCTCCCATTTGGAATGGCTGAATTTACCCAATGCCTGTATCCCCACTATATCTAGGAAGAACTAATTTGCTCTTGATTTTACAGGCTTATAGGCAGAAGGGACTTGCCTTGTTTCAGTGAGACTTTGGACTATAGACTTTTGAGTTAATGTTGAGATGAGTTAAGACTTTAGGGGACTGTTGGGAAGGGATGATTGGTTTTGAAATGTGAGGACATGAGATTTGGGAGGGGCCGGGGGCAGGATGATTTGTCTGTGTCCCCACCCAAATCTCATCTTGAATTGTAACTCCCACAATTCCCATGTGTCATGGGAGGAACCTGATTAGAGGTGATTGAATTATGGGGGTGGGTCTTTCCCGTGCTGTTCTCATGACAGTGAATGAGTCTCACGAGATCTGATGGTTTTAAAAAACAGGAGTTTGCCTGTACAAGCTCTCTCTGCCTGACATCATTCATGTAAGATGTGACTTGCTCCTTCTTGCCTTCCGCCATGATTGTGAGGCTTCCCCAGCCACATGGAACTGTAAGTCCAATTAAACCTCTTTCTTTTGTAAATTGCCCAGTCTTGGGTATGTCTTTTATCAGCAGCATGAAAACAGACTAATATAGTTCAGTTCAAATTGAAAGATATGGAAACATAGGCATATGGAAAATGTGTTTGCTTGAGGTCACAGAGCTTATACATGGTAGAGTTGGAAATGGTAGGAGGAGCTAGACATCTGTATGCACTCACTGTTGGTCCTTTTCTAAGGATTGGTCTGCTGATATATAGGGTAAGACTCTGTAAGGCCTAGAAGAGATCAGCTGCTACAGAGATAAGAGATGAATGGTGAAACCAAAATCTGTATAGTGCTAGAAGATTTTGTAGTCCTAGCTCAGTCAGAATGGAGAAACCTCACAGAGTTTCTTGGGCAATAAAGGTATCTGAGATATTAGAAAGGCCACAGCTTAGAAATAAGAATGATTCCTTAAAGTAAGAGGCATATCATTGGGTTAAGTTCAAAGTCAAAATATACTGCCCTAGCCAATAAATAATTCCAAATCTGACAAGGTCAATAATCTGCTAGTAGTTTAACTCCCTGCCAGAACAAACTGAGCACTCTTTAAGGAAAACTAATACACCAATTCACAGTATAATTTTAAGAAGTGAAAAAACCCCAAAATTGTGACCTGTAGTTAAGAGAAAAATCAGTCAACAGACATTAACCCCAAAATGATTATAAGTTAGAATTAGCAGACAAGAACTTTAAAGGAGCTTGACTACATTAAGGAAAGTATGACCATAATGAATGAACAAATGACGAATCACAGAAGAGCAACAACAGTTGTCAAAAGGAACAAATGTAATTCAGAACTAAAAATTATAATATTCAAAATGAAAAATTCATGAAATTGCATTAGGATGAAGATAGAATAAAAAGGGCCAATGAATGTATAGACAAATCATTTCAATTACACAGAGAAAAACAATTTTAAGAAATGAACAGACTTCAATGGTCTGTGAGAAAATATAAAGCAGTCTACCACACATGTAATTGAAGCTCCAGAAGGTAAGGAGACAATGTTCCTAAACAATCCAAATTTGGGGGAAAACATACTTAAGAGATTCAAAAGCTCATTGGATCCCAGACAGGATTAATATAAAGAAAACCTAACCTAGGCACATGATGATTGAACTAATGAAAAGCAAATATAAGGAGAAATTTTGAAAGCAGCCAGAGAAAAGCAACATATTATATACAAATAAAAACAAAGAATGGAGTTTGTATGTGTGCAGATGTAATACATATGACAATAGCACAAAAGACATGCGGGTGGCAAATAGAACTCTATTATTTTACATGAAATAATACAACATTAACTCTAAATTGTTGCAAGGATGTATATTGTAATCTTTAGAGTAACCACTAAAAACAAATGACAAAAGCCATAGCTAAAAATTCAATTAAAAGAGGAATTCAAATTCAAGACAGCAGAAATAGAGGAAAAAAGAAATAAAAAACTAATGGGGCAAATAGAAAGAATAACAAAATAATATATCTAATTCCAACCACATCAGTAATTATATTAAATGCAAATGGACTAAATATTTTAATTAAAAACCCAATATTACCAGGCTGGATAAAAAGGCAATCCAATTATATGCTGAGTATAAGAAGCACACTTTAAATGTAAAGACAAAGATAAACTGAAAGTAAAAGGATAGAAAAAGACAAGTCATGCAAACAGCAAAAGAAAGCCATATTGATAGGGGACAAACTATGCATTAAGACAAGAAGTGCTACTAGTGATAATGAGGACTATTTCATGGTGATGAAAAGCTGGATTCATCACAATTATGCATTTGTACATGCCTTATATCGTGACTGCATGACCCGAAATGAATAGAATCACAGTCAGAAACAGACAAATGTACAATCATAGTGAGAGATTTTAATACCACTCTTTCAGTAACTGATAGAAAAGACAAAAATCAGCCAGAATATGAATTTGAACAATGCTAAATGAAAGGAAGCTTACATTTATTCTATTCTATTAAAATTTAATTTACATAAACTTCCAAATTATATCCTATTTCCAGTGTCTCTGTATTAGCTGTATAATCATATCTACAATGTTTTTACACAACCTTTGATTAGTGAGTACTGTATTTTGTATTCTGTATTCTGTCAGTGGTTTAAGACTCCTGAAAAAGAATTATAAACTGGGCTGGTCTCGGCCAAAAGACAACTGTGAGGTAGGAAAAATCTGTCTCCACTCCATGGGAATTTTTTATCCTAAGCCATCTCCTATGAACTTCCAGACACAACCCAAACGTGTAAATGAGAAGTTCTCAGAGCCCTCCTTTTATTCCCAGAAAACAGCCATGCATTGTAACAGAGTCTTCTGTAATTATATTTAATGATTATTTAGTTGCTATTTAACAAAACATTAAATCTAATAATGGGCACTTCAGGCCAGGACAGAAAAGAGGTCAAGTTTATGGAAAGCCAGTGAAATTGATGTTGCTATGGAGGAACTGGGAAAAGGGTAAGAGATGGTAGAAGAAGGTGGGAGCAGGTTCTGGTACTCTCCTTAAACTACATATGCTTCTTTATAAATACGAAGCCATTATTTGAAAATATGCTTATATAAAATTTGTTAAATGCAAATGTTTATCTTGAAAATAAAAATCTTTGCTCATCCTTGTTCCAGTTATGAATTGACCTGATTATTAACTATCCTGTTAGGATAATTTTAGTGTCTTGGAGCTAGAAAGTGAAGATAAAAATATTTAAAAATTGACACATAATTTCCTACACAAATTGGACTTTTCATGGTTTGTCAGAAAGTATATTTTAAAAATTCATGCTAGAGTCCTCCATCTCCAGGTCCTCATCTCTGAATACCTACAAACACATGCAGCCCATTTACGGCTGGTGCTGTTACTTGCTAACTGCCTGCCATGCCCAAGCACAGAGACCCTATAAAAAGCCTGACTTGGCCTCTCACCTTCCATTGGAATTACCTCTGGTTTCTAGCTTATTAGTTTCACACCTACATTTCTCTTCTCTTCATAGGCTCAACTGTAGGACAAAAACTCACCAGTGCTGTAGGTCGCTGCCCATCAGACTGCTAAGCTATTTTCCAAGGGACAAGTGAGTCAAGCTTCAGAGACACAGTAGCCTAGTTCAGCTTGTGGATCTCCACATTTCTGGGACAGGGAAGCACACTCCTGTATACACATTTACCGTATAGTGTAATGGCAGATATAATGCAGTGTTACTAACAAAAAGTGACTAAAGTACAGAAGCATTAAGGTAGCACTTCAAAGCACAATTATCATCATAAAGGATCTAGACTGTCTTCGAAATAAAAGACATGAACTTTATTATTGGTTTCTATAATGAGTACAGGTGGGAGGCCATCCTGTTTCAAAATATAAAGTGGGAAAAGGTATTCAAAAACCACAAGCGGCTGCAAAACTGTTTATGTTAATAAATCGCCACATTGTTTTTTATAACTGACCCAAACATCATCAAAACTCCCATCTCCTCCTCATTGTTTTCTCTGGTCCTTCTTTGGTGCTATTCCTGACAGATCATTCTTTTCTCCTTTTCTGATACACACTTTTAGGCTATTCCAAGCACTTGTGAGATGGCTTCCTGGGGTGAGAGGTAGGCTGAGGAGGGCTTAGAGGCAGGGGTTTCAGAAGACAGTAGGGGAGGTAGAATTTCTCCCCTGAAAACTCCGGTGGAAAAAATGGATTTCGTTCTTCTATTTATTTTTTTCCTATGAGAAGCTAATAGATTGATAAAGGGATTAAACCGACAGCCTTAGCCTCATTTGCACCACACAGTTTAAAAAATTAGAATAAATATGTATTTTTTCCTCTAACTGCTGCTATACTGCTATTTTCTTAGTAATTTAAATGCCATTATTCAAGACATTTTTTTCAAAAGGCACAAAAAAGAAGGCTTTTTCTAATAATGGTGACTATATCTAATAATAATACTTAATAATCTAAATAAAATATAATTTTATTTAGAAATAAGCAACTAGCTTTGTATAGCACTTGCTATATGCCAGTATGTTTGTGTTTTATTCATATGTATTTTGACCTCATGAGTACCCAAAGATGTAGGTATTATAAGTATTCTCATTTTTATAGATCAAGAAATCAAGGCATTGAGAGGTTAAGTAATTTGCCCAAGGCCACATGGCTAGTATAGCGATGGAGTTGGGATCTGAATCAGGCATTTCAGATCCAGAATCCCTTTTCCTAACCACTGCGTTACATTGCCCTTCTTAAGGCATGCTCTAGAGTGGCATTTCCCACACATTAATGTGTGTGTGAATCATCTGGCTATCTTGTTAAAATGCAAATGCAGATTCCAATTCCGTATTCAGCATTCTGGGGTGAGGCCTGAGATTCTGCATTTTTAACAGGTTCCCAGGTGATTCTGGTCACTGAGTTACAATTCGAGAAAAATATTACAATGCTCAAACAGTATTACTGTCTGTTCTGGAAAAGCTTTTTTTTTTTTTTTTTAATAAGAGGGGGCCAGGATTGATGAAAGAGAATTACTTAGGAATTAAAAATCTGCATGTAAGGATGTGTATGTATTGTACAGCTAAAAAATTTTAAAATTTTATTTTAAGTAGGCTTAATACAATCATAAAATTACCTTAGATGTCTGAGTGCAATTCTAATTTAAAAAGTTAAGAAGTATTCCAGAAAACTTATTAAAAATAGAGAAAAACACCCCTCCATTTCTGAATATACTTAGTCTTCAAGTTTTCAGGTTTTAATTATAAACCATTTCTTCTGATAATGAAATCAGAAGTTTATTACTTTCTTTCATATTTGATGAAAGTAATAGTATCCTTCAACACCCTTTAAACAGTTGTTATAGGAGGAAATCCCACAGATAAGGCTGGAAGTGGACAAAAGGGAAACTTGGTAACTTTCTGAGCTGGCAGGGACATGTCCCCAAAAGTGTAGTAATTTGTCTGTTTCCTGAGATTCTCCCTAAGCAACCACTAGTCCTTTAGCTCTTGAAATCTTTAGGCCTTCGAGTTCGCTGTTAAAATACAAATAATGTGTTTACAGTTATCACCGCAAAGGCATGTCTTTCCAACCAGGATCCCTAGTTGACTCAATTCTCTAAGTCCAACAGGAGGGGTTACTAGTGAAAGGCAGAAATTCCTGAGAGAAAGTTCCATCAAGTTCAATGTGTCAGACTTACAATTTTGCACAGGTTTGCCTGAGCATATATTATTTAATTCACTTCCCAGAGACAGGTATTATAGACTTACAGCTTCTCTATGAACTGAAGTGCCTGTTGGAATCAGTGAGGTAGGCTGTGTGTATGTGTGTGTGTGTGTGTGTGTGTGTGTTTGCGCGCGCTTTAAGCAAAAGAAAACACCTACTTGGTTTATGAATACCTTTATTACATTCCCTGCTGATTCAATGAACTTTTGATTAGCCTCCATGATTACTAACTTCATTTAGGAAAATATGTATGTGAGTGGTTCAGTAATTATTTGAGACATTTGCAGACAGGACTTTCAAAGGCTGACTAAAGGTGTGAAGGCAGATCACAGCTTGTCCACTTTCTTTTGACTTTCTTTAGAGCTAATACCTGCTAATTAGAGAGAGCAAGCAAAGCAGTGGTTGGTAACTCACTTTTAAAATTCAATATGATTATCCTATGGAAGCAGACTGTCCGTTCTCAAAGGCTAAAGGAAAGCAGTTCTGACAATTTCTTGGGTATTCTATCGGCTTTGCAAATCACATTAGCAGTTTTACATGTAGGTGTTTAATCAGAAGCTTATTCCAAAAGTGTTTATGCAACCGGTCAGTCAAAAGCAAGAGAAACATAGTCTTGGAAGAAAAAGAAAATGCAGACAGTAAATGGCAAAGTTGATCCCAGAATCTACGGCAACTATCAATGCCATGACCTGGAGACTCTCAGCATGTAGCTTGCATTTTGTTGTGACCTGAAACATTATGTGTCTTAAAGTTGTCATAACGTAAAGCTGATGGATTGAGTGCATATGCTCACTTAAATTCTTAAGCAGACTAGCAATGTTTTTTTTTCTGAAGGTGTCTTGTAAATAATACTAGGAGGAGAAAATAGACATAGGTAAAAGCTAAAAGCCATAAGGAAATTACCAAAGATTCCATGAAAGAGAGCTTTGGCATCATGTAGATACAATTTTTAAATAGTTAAGTGAACTTTCCTATTTCCCACAGACCGTAGCCAATTTTCAAGACCATCAAATAAGAATTATATCAAATCTTAAGTGTTCAAATACTTAAAGAAAAGTATAACTGAAAGAAAATTGATTTTAAAAAATCAGGTAATTTCTTCATACTACATGTGAGGCAGTAGGTTTTAATATTAAATTATTATTTTTTTTAATCTGACAGCAAATTTGGCTGATATTCTGTACAGCTAGATATTCTGTACATCAGAACACGTAACCCAGCACAGACCTTACGGAAAAAAAAAGTCAGGTAAAACTAGTTTTTCTCTTTACCAAAAACAACTTATACTTGGCCTCACAAAAACAGAAGCATAATTTTGAAATTAATTAATGTTATTAACTACTCTGATATTTAGATTGAAATAACTGTAAGGCTGTACAATTAAAACATTTTTCAGATTCTAGTTCTAACTATGCTTAAACATGCAGTAAACAAATGCCCCACATATTTCATATCTAGTCAGTGAAACCCATGTTTTGTCATGATTAAGATTCTCAAGAATATAAGCGACGTGTGATTTTTTCAAATGTCCTAAAACATGTCTTTCTTCATTGTTGATTTGTGTGATAATTATGCCTTGTTGATTTCTTTTGAACAGAACATATTAGTATTTTGTATCTAATTAACAGATTTAATAATCAATTACCTCTGGTATAAATGAGAATTCCTCAAATGATAAACAGAGTTAATGTCTAAATAGAAACAATCTACCAGATTTATTCCAATTGTTTCTTGTATAGTTTAATGACCTCCTATGAATATTTACTGTATTGTGCCATATAGTTTAAAAATTACACAACAAAATGGACTGAAAATACAGCTCATATTAAAAAAAAGAATAACCTACTTACTATGCATATATAAAGCACTCATTTTCATTATTAATGGTATTAGCAAGGGGGTTAAGTATAAACACAATGTGACAAATATCCGATATCAGATAATGGTAAAATCTCATTTTAGTGAGAAACTTTAATACATCCCCTAAGACTTCACCAACCATAACTAATAATGTATAAAATAACCTGGGTTGGTGTTTTATTTGCTTACAATTCCCATGTTCACTCTTTAGAGTAGTTGCTTATAAACAGCACAAAAGTCCAAAGATAGAAGGTGGTCAAAAAAGAATTACCATTATAAAGTCCAAAGTTTTTCTCTCTCACAAGACATCGAATAATCAATGTTTTCCCTTACCATTAAAATCACACATCTGAGAGATATCTATTTCCTTCTTTTCTCTTAATAACCCAATTACAGCTTAACTGCCTAAGTAGTTTTAACGGATACATTTAGCATTGGACAGCTTTGGGGGAAATGAGTGGCTATTGTGTTTACTACTCCTCACTTGTATAAAATATACCTTTCAAGCATTTAAGGACACCTTCTAGTTGTTGTATTGCAGGATTTGGTGATTCAGTCATTGTTCATCTTATCTATATTCTTCTTGGTTTCATAGGTTTCAATTTGTTTCCTCTCAGCCTTCAAACTTCAGGACCAATCTTTCTATTGAAAACTCTTCCTATTTCTTTGTAATTTTAAATATTTCCTCCCCCGAATTTTCTCCATTTACATTCAGTGTAGTAAAGGATGTCCCAAGTGGAACAGCATAAAGTGGTTTGTCTGACTGACAGCATCTGGTGGTTTTGCAGGAAAGTGTGTTTTCTGTTTTATTTTCAAGTCTTCGGGATGGCATCAGCATTCATGGGTTCTCTCAGCTGCAGAGACATCTGGCTTAAGAGTCAGTAGTGTAAGGTACAGAAAAGTACAAAATATTATTTAAAGGGAGAGAAAAAATTTTATTCTGATTCTCTTTTCACCAGTTTTAGAGCCAGAATGTGATTGATTTAGATTCTATGCACACACAGTCTAACAATATAAAATGTGAGGATTTTTTATATTTTAGGCTTCCAGAGGGCCAACTATGATACAAATATAATCCTTAGCTAATCACTGAATGAATGATTGAATGAAGCATTGTACCACAGTCTCGTCTAGCCAAATACTATGGTCAAGTGATTACTATGCCATAGGAGGAAAATATGTATCGATAAAAATATTCTTCCACGTTCTTTGCTTTTTGCTTCAGTTGTTTCCACAAGCTCTCTTTTTTCCCCACATATAGATTCATAGATTAGATGATGCCAAGATCAAAGCCTAAGTACTTAGCTCTTTAATGCTTGAGCAGATTTGGCTGAATTCAGGCAGATATTCTGTACATTGGTAGAAATAGTTCTAGATCAGAACCGTGGTATAGATCATCTCAATTAAACAAATTACAATGATTGTATAGAGAGGAGAACCTGGAAAACGGAATGAAAAGGTCTTATGGAGGAAAAATAGAACCATATATTCAAATTGAATGGCTACATAGAAGCCTTCAAGGGCATCAGGAAGTCGAAGTATGTGTCTAGCTTTTGGAGAAGAGATGACAGACTGCTGGGATAACTTACAACAGATAAAGAGATGGATGAAAACAGGGTAGGTGGTTCACTGGCTTGGGCAGCTCTCCCTGGCAAGGGAAAAAGAAACACTTCAATTCCTCCCTCTTCTTCATAGGTGAAGGAACATTTCTCTAGTTTCTGATGGAAAGGGAATAAAAGAGGAGAGAAGGACAAACAGGGATGACTCGACTCTACTCCATCTCCTATATTATCCTTTTACCCACACATAAAATGAGACAGTGGAATTTAGAGTAGGGCAGTGAATGGGTTATTTTAGAACAGCATCAAGAAACATAGTGGGATAGAAAGGGTAAAACTGAAAATGTTGGAGATACAGAAAAATTGGGGAAATGAATGGAAGTACAGATATATCAACTCTTGCAGAAGGAAAAATAAAGGTAAGGAAAACAAGAAAATAATCTTTGAAGCGAAATGAAAATGCAAGGCTGAAATCTGACTGAAAATCTATCCATCCTATGAGGGAGTTGCTGGCTGGCTGGCTGGCCATTCGATCACTCATTCCCTTACGGCCCACTGCTTCCTGTCCCCCTGCATGGACCAGACAAAGACCTAAACTCAATCCCTAAATGCCTCACCAGTTTAAGAGCTTGGATTCTGGAGTCTGCCTTGGGTTTTCATCCCAGATCTGCCACTTTGGCACCTGTGTCATCTTGGACAACTGATTTAACCTTTCTGTGCTTCAGTGTCCTGATCTATAAATGGGGGTAATCTAAAGCCCTTAGCAGCTAGGGACAACTGGGAGAATTAAAAAGAGATAATGTGTTAAGAAGGCCTAGCACAGTTTCTAGCTTATAATAAATGTTCACGAAATGCCAGTTAGCATTATTATGCTCTTCATTGAACAGATACACTTTAAGAAGAGTTGCTCTCTCCCAAACCTTGAAATTAGTGGCATAGACACTTGGTCAGAAATTCAAGTTGTTAACCTCACTCTTCATTCCTGTGAAGGACACTGCCTTCCTTTAGAGAGGACCAATGAATTTCAGCTGTGCCTGCTTCTCACCAGTGGACAGCTCTCTGCCAGTTTTCCCAAGATTTCCTTTTAGTCATCTCCAGCAGAGCCTACCCTGGTACATTCTGTGCTACTTTTAAAACTCCATAAGCCAAGAAAACAAAACACACGTAAGTGGGCTCACAAGCTGAGAACTGCAAGCAGAAGTGATTGGAACCCACATGCCTGCAGGCACTAAAGCTGCAAATACCACCTTGTTCTAAAGTTGTGCCTGAGGTCACAGAAAATCCCAAGAAAGGCTCCTGTTTCAGCCATAAAGCTCCCAGCACTCACATTCATACTCGGACACATTAGATACATTTGCCTCAACCAGCAGATTGAAAATCTGGAGCCCGGAAAACAAACAACGCCTTGCTAAAGGCAAAATAAACAGATTTCTATTGGAAAGGGGATTTTTTCCTGCAATTTTCTGCTGTCCCTTGCCTAAAAACACATCCAAGTTGGTAGGTACTACAGAAAGATGACAATGTACTTTCCTCAAGGGTTTTGCACATTCTCAAAGCAGAGGACAAGGTCAAATGGGAAATAGGGAAATGCCATTTTGAACCAGGTCCTTCACAGAAGTAGGTATCTGGAGATTTTTCAGGGAAAGATCCAGGGTCAGTGCATCAGTTTCACACCCTGGAGGTTTCTTATTTTTGGAAAGGTACAGGTAAAGAAGTTGGCCCATAATCATGTTTATGTTTACACAAAGGTTCAAACTGGTCAAGGGGCTGCATTTGCTTAATAAGCCCACTCAGGGTTGGAGAGGAAGACCCTGCTTTAGAAATGAGCTTTTTTTGGTAGGTTCCTGCTAGTGAGACAAGAGTAACCCAATTAAACAATTCCCGAGAAAGCCAAGAGCAATGAAATGAAAACCAATGAGGTGAAAGCCACTTGGATCATTCAGGGATGAGGCTGCCAAATCAGACATAGAGAGCCCTGAAGAGAAGAAATTTTAATGAGGAGAAAGTCCTTGCAACAGACCTCTGTCCTCAACTTTCAATTCTACCTGGAACCATTATTAGACAAGTGGTCTGAGAAGTTTATGCATTTGAAGAGTTTGAGGCTCCTCACCTGGGAACTCAAACCAAACTTTCATGCTCATTGCTAAGAACAAATAAATTAAAAACAAACAAACAAAAACCCAGAAAAGTTTCTTGCCTATCTCACTTTACATGATTTCATCATTAGCTTTCATTATTTGATTTTTCCTGGTTGATCCCATCTGGCAGCACAGACTGCTTATTATAATTGCTCTCTCATACTTCTCCATCACAGACCTTCTCTAAGGCAACACCTCTGTGTGAGCCTACGACCTTCCCCTGGTACATCACAGCTCATAGCTCCCAGCCGCATCCCCAAGCTGGCCTGTCCTCAGAAGCCAACAGATGACTTTCAAAACCCAGATCCAAATAGTCTGTTTTGAGATATGCCTGGGGCCTGGGTAGTTAGGCTGGTCCATTGCAGTGGGATGGAAATGGCATTTGGGAACCAACTATGATTGTGGGCTGGCGGGGGCATGCAAAGATGCCAGCAGTACTCTCTAAGGCTGATGTATACCAAATGCACAGCGGAGTCAGAGTGATGACACGGGATTACTTGAGAAAGGTTTAGATGGAGGTGTGGGAGCCTGAAGGACCCAGGAAAATTCCCTATCATAATGGAAATCACACTTCTTGCTCCTGTTAGTGACAGGAACGCTATTGCTCTGTGCCAGTGAGAACATTCTCATGGTATGTCAGGCAATGCACGAAGCATCATGGCTGCCATTCACAGCTTCTTCTTAGTCGTGTCTGTACCACCTCAAGAGACAAGGCAAATCACATGTGAGCAGGATCTCCTTTCAATAGACAAGGTCTTGTCCTTTCTGCTTTCTACTAATTTGACTAATGAAAGCATTCTGGAAATAGGGGAAGAAGTCACGAAAAAGAATTTGTACTTTGCAACATTTTCTTCACTGAAGGCATAATAGATTCTAAATAGAAAGCAGTGGTACAAACCAGGGCAAAGTCTGCTTACCAGAAAAGACTCAGTTTGAAAATAAAATTTTGCTTCCACTCACATGCAGGAAATAGGGCCTGGTACTTCATTCACCTCTCAATCCAGCCTCTGTGCCCACATCTTGACAGTAGATGAGAGTCATGGGTATATGAAGAGATAATACCAGCACCAGGGTAGCAACACTGAAGCCAATTGCATCAGGGTAAACTGTCCTATAAGGCATGACTAGAGCGCTAGGAATAAATTTTCAGAAGATAACATGACATGACCACTGAGTGTTCTCTTAGCATTTGTTTTACGTTCCCAAGTGACATACCATGGTCCATAGCACTTAACTGTGAACTTAAGAAAGGGGCAGTTATGAAAGTTTATAATTTAATATATAGGCAGAAAATAATTTTCCAAATATAACCTTTAGAATATAAATATAAGCTTCATTTACCCTTATCATTGATTGTATCTAATGAAAATTCTTCCCCATAATTTCTGAGAAGTTTCAGAATGTCAAATGAAGTCATAAAATGTCAAAAATCACTCAGGAGCACTACCAAAACCAACAGTTTGTTATTAGTTGCTGTTTATGTCACATGTAATGTTACTTTGTTCCCTTCATCCTTGGTAGCAGTGTTCACATGGTGCTATCAGACACAAGGTAAGGAATCACCTGGTGAGAATAAAGCAATCAGATAACCACTGAAATGTTTTTGAGACGCTGATGTGTAATATTATCTTCTGTATTCTGATAAACTCTATACTATCAAACTTCTCCACTCACAGAATTTTCCTAAAAGCTTAGTCACACAAAAGTCAATCCATGTCATCAGTACAAAAAAAAAAAAAAAAATCCTGAGCCTATTAGATTCCTTGAGATACGAATTTTATAAAAGCTTAAGATGTGAATTCACTTGTATTGGTGACAAGTTTGTGTGTTTACGCACTCCACATCATCTCCCAAATCAGCCTCTAGAGCTTTAATATGTGAATCTGGTATGAGTTCCCTGGCTAAGTCACAAAGTCTGCAAGGACATTTCACCAAAACACTTCACCAGAATATAGGCAGAAACCAGCTCTGATATTCAGCATGTGTGTGCTGCGGTTCCTTTATGAGCATGCTGTTTTAGAGTGGAGATGCTAGAAGCAGAGCCAAAGTCATGAAAAATCCAGTGCTGTCCTCTCAGTGATTCTGTACTCCCTCCAAACCTGGGTTTTGTCTTTAATTTCTCTTTAACGAACCACAGCCAAGGAGCAGCTGGTACTGTTTATTCACTTGCTGCACCTGTAGTTGTGCTTTGCAAGGCACAGAAATGGATTTGATCCACAAAACATGAATTTCTGGAGCCTGGAGTTTGCCCCATCATTCATGGGCGCACAATACATCAAGAGCAGGAAATGGGAAAATGGCATCATTAACGGGCTGTTAAGGCTGTTCTATTTTGCTTGCCTTTAAAATTAATCTCTTCCTGCTCACTACTCAGTGACGAAAACATCTTCCTCCGAATATGAATTAACTGCAAATGCATCAAGACATCTAAGGTTTATAATGTAACTACCTTGAACTCCCTGTTCCTGGTGAACCTGAGGAGTAGCTGGAAGCCCACACTGCCTTCTGGGTTACCCAATTTATGTCAAAAGTGATTTCAGAGTCTGCCATTCTGAACACCCACATGCAACTGGAAGCAGTTTGGCCATTAGCACTGAGTTAAAGAAGAGTGTTTGTGCAATTTTCAGTTCCTTGGATGTGCCTTCATAATTTCAGAAGCTGAAGCTTGTATGTTGCCTGAGTCTGTCATTGTTTCAACAAGCATTTATTGAGCACTCAAGTTCTTTGATTCTGAGGTCTGTGGAAACAGAAATGTTCCCTGTTTTCAAGGAACTTAGAGTCAAGCTATGAGGACAAAAGATGGTGCCCAGAGCAATTACAGTGCCTAACTGTGTAAATAGTAATTTTATGTGCGGTAGGATTTGAGCGATAAGATAAAGATGACAAAATAGTTGGCAAAGCCTTAATGTAAGAAGTGGGGCAGACCTTCATATGACAGGATTTGGAGAAGTGCAGAGTAAGATGTGGGACTGTTGAGGAGGGGGCCCAGCAAGAGTGAAGTCATGGAGGGCCCCACAGCACACCACACGTCACCAGGCAATACTAGTAAACAAATATTCACTTATTGAAGTGAGCTAAAATTAAAGCACACTTTATGGCTATATCCTTGTTTTTTGGCTTCTGAAATGTAACCTCCAATTCTGCCTATTTTAGAACTCTATTTCTCACTGCTTATTAAGACATTTTCACCCAAATTGCTTACATCCCCTAACCTCACTATGAGCAGGATAAATGTATCATCTTTTCTTTCTGAGCACCTCCTTGAGGTTTTCTCTCATTGGTTTTGACATTAGTATTCTCCAGTGTCATAATCTCTATGGCTGCTTGGTCCGGTAATGGGAGCCACCACCCACATGTGGCTTAGTGGGCACTTAAAACGTGTCTAGTGCCACAAAAGAATATTTTGGCTATATTGGACTAAATAAATATTATTAATTCAAACTATTTTTTATTTTACTAGAAAATTTAAAGTTGTATATAAATATAATGGCTCCCATTATATTTAAAGTCATATTTAAATATAAATATATTCACATTTAAAATTATATTTAAATGTAATAGCTCCCATTATATTTCTATCAGACAACCCTGCATGGGATCTATCTGGATTCGTACCTAGATAAAGCTAAGGCTTGATCATGTAATTTTTCTTCTTCCTCCTATAATTCAGGCATGCATTCATTTATTCATTTAAGGTAGGTGCTTTCACTTTCCACATTTTACAAACAAGGAAACTGAAGTGAATAGAGGTTATAAAGCTGCTGAAGTGTGGCGTAGGATTTGAACTCGGGCAATCTGACACACACCCACATGTTACACTGTAGTAATTCCTATGAGAAACCATGAGGGTCTGGGCTAATTGAAAGGTGGTGGGTTGGAAAAGAAAGGATGAACTAAAGAGACACTGTGAAGGCAAAATTAATACATCCCATTGGCCAGTTTGCTATATGGAACAAGGACAAAGAAAACAAACCTGACTCCTAGCTTCTTGGCCAGGAAACACATATCAACAAACAAATACATAAAAACACATAGAAAACATATAAAAGTATATGTAGGGGGAGAAAGATGAATTTGACAGTACATTTTAAGGAACCTGAGAGAGGATGGGTATGGTGGCTCATACCAGTAATCCCAACACTTTGGGAGGGCAGGGAGAGCAGATCACCTGAAGTCAGGAGTTCGAGACCAGCCTGGCCAACATATCGAAACCCTGTCTCTACTAAAAATACAAAAATTAGACAGGTGTGGTGGTGGGTGCCTGTAGTCTCAGCTACTCGGGAGGCTGAGGTGGGAAAATTGCTTGAATCCCCGAGGCTGGGGCTACAGTGAGCCGAGATCTTACCACTGTACTCCCACCTGGGCAACAGAGTGAGATTCCATCTCAAAAAATAAATAAAAGAAATACCTGAGAGAAATCCAAGCGGAAATGTCCAGTAGGCAGCTGGATACATAGATGTGGGACTTGAGGGACATATTTACATTGGATATATCCATTCTTACTTGTTAATCTTCCCCCCATCATAATTTTGAATTATAATTCATGGTGTAAAGAAACATAGTTGCTGACTTGAACATTCAAGATCCTGCGTAATTTGGTCTCAAGCTGCCTAAGTTTTCTACTGTTTTGCTCAACACACACTTTGCTCCAACCAAATTGTATTACATACATAACCTTGATATTAGTTGCATTCTCTATACACTTGAAGATTGGGGTAAAAGGGATCTGACCTACCAAGCCACAAAATGTGGAATCTATGACTTTCTGTAAGATTTACAGAAATTTGTGAGGTAAAGCAGACAAAAGGGTTACATTATCAGAATAACTTCAATTATTAAAAACTTTCAATTTCCATAAAGAGCTCTGCCAGCCATTAACAGATGGCAATAGCAATTACTTGTGTGGAGTCACTTTGGATTTATGCACAATTAGGGATTTTGGTTACCTAAGCTGTCTGCAACTAGAGGAGCATCTGTGATTAGTTTACAGCTCCACTTACCTTCCTGCTAATGTGGTCCCTCTTTTACAATTAGTTAACAGCTCCATTTACCTTCCTGCTAATGTGGTCCCTCTTTTACAATTAGTTAACCCAGTCACGGAATTCAGTTCTCTTTCTTAATTTTAAGGGGGGAAAAAAAAGAAAAAAAAAGAAACTACAAAACCCAAACCAAACCAAAACAAAAATACTACGACCAAAGCATCCCACCCACACAAGACATTTAGTAGAGGAAATGAAATACAGAGGTCTGGGTAGAAGGAAGTACTCACACTACAGGAATGAATAATTAACATTTCCAGTTAGATATGCCTGTTGCAGACTGTCTCTCAGTTTTAGCTTTAGCCTCATATCTTTTTCATACTTTCTTCTTTTCCTCTCATCCTCCTAGTGGCAAATCACAAAATCTCCCATTTCCTTAACCAAAGTAATTCACCTCCCTCCAGCTCCTAGCCCAGCCACAGTTTCAGGGATCCCTCTGCATACTTCTGCTAATCCAGAGCTCCAGCAAAATAAAAGGGATCACTCCTTCTTTAGAAGGCAAGTATTACTATGAGCCTTCGCTACACAAACTCTCCTTCCAAAGTCTTTGCTTCCCCTGTTTCTTGCTCAATTCAATTCAATGAAGCAGGACTCCATTTCACCTTCCCCATCTGAACATACTCTCCTCCTCGACAGCCCTTACACTGCTATGGAGACCTCCATTCTTGTTTGTGATAGAGTTATGGTGCATTTGTTTCACATACTTCCTAGCTGATTGAAAGTCATTTGATGATAGGTTCTGTGTGTCTTATGCCAATCATCATCTTCGTACAAATTGGTTAAGCTGACCTCCAAGTCTGTACACATGGAAAGAAAGAATAAAATACCGATATACATTTCTCTTATTTCATTTTGGGTAAACCCACAAGGTGATCCCTAGATTGACCTTCTTTGGAGATGGAAATGGTGAATCAATAATTCTGTAATCACATATCTGAAATCCTATCTATGCCTGTTATGCCTCATAAGTGGATTGCAGATTTGCATGGGAAACAGATTGTGCTTTGCTGCTGCATTTACCCAGTGGATTTGCTAATAATTTAGGAAGTCTAGCAAATATGATGCAGTGTAACTTGTAATATTTATTTGCTCTCTCGGCTGTGATTTTAATCCCCTAAATAGCAAGCTCAGACAACATATTATTGATATGCTTTGTGCTATTTATCAATATTTACTTAGATTTATCTTGGAAAAAATCCAAATGGGGGCTATTTAACATAACTGAGCATTAAAACTATTTGATTTGGTATTCACTGTTTTTGAAAATACATGTTAAACAAACAGAACAGTTATTGATGCAAACCTGTTTGCTCCTATCTATAATACAAGATTAGAAAAGGCAGTTTCCTCATTCAGGAAAACGTTCGTTAGTTAAAATACCATTTGTTTACTTTCTTTTATTTGAAAGTACATTTTAAACAAGTCAAATAGATACCAAATGGCCTGTCAGTTAACTTGATACTAAAGAACAATGCACGGTTTGTATCTTATGTCCAGTTTTTGCACAGTAAGTATGTGGCCTTGTGTCTCCCTTCTTGTTGACAAATACTCTTTCTCTCTAGACTCTGAAAACTACTAAGCACAGTCATATTAATGAAAGCATATTTCATAACTTAATCACTTGAGCTCTGTAAAATGTGTTTGGGTGGAACATTTTTGACTGTTTCAGAATCTCTGTAGGCTTATTATGACATAAAGAAATAGCACACGGTAGTGATGATTTACATTTGGCAGTAATACACTGGGGAGTTGTACTGCAGAAATGGGGTCCTATCTTGGACCTCACATAGTGGTAGCAAGTAGTGTTTGAAATTCAAAACTCTGCTTCTGGGTTAGGCACACTTGGTCTTCCTTTCTTCTCACCTACAAAGTAGCACAAGCGCAGAGCCTAATCTTTTCAGTTCATAATGGTATCCCCAGGCTTTAAAAATGTGCCTGAAACATAATAAGCCCTCTATAAACAGGTTCTACATCGATAAAAACTAACTGACTCATTCCACTATTATTTTTTGATTATTCCTCTGTTATAACATGTAACTAATCCTGTATTATTAAAGCCACTTTTTTATTTTTCTCTTTTCTAGATGAAAATCACTAGATATCTTCTGACCTGTTTACAACCATCATAAAAACCTCATGAAGACTTTTAAAACATCCAATAATTTTCTTCCTTTCTATGTCTTTGACTAATCTGTACATCAGACTATGCAGTCAAGAATTATTTGAGTTAGTGTGAATTGACTCTGGAATACAGACAGCAAAGATGTCTCAAAGTTAGACTCCTGGCCTTCAGTTTGACCAAATGGAAGAACTAATATATATATATAGAAGGAGTGGGTGTGGGAGGAGAAGATCTTCCGAGATTTTCTTTATTTTCATATCACTCCATTGAATGCAGGTGCTATTTACTTGAGCACCACTAGAGTGTAGACTCTCACATGTTTTTACTAAGGCCATTTTGTGGGATGGAAAAAAAAAAGGCCCACTCACTATTGCAGCTCCTATCTACCTGGTGTACGTCAGGTTTCAACTCTCTGTTCAGGGTTGAGCTTTAGTCAGAACACTGAACTGGAATCTTCAGTAAACTGGGATAATGTGCCAAGGTCAGTTTACAAATTTAGTAATCATAAACAACTCAGTTAGTTGGCTATATGTATATGGCTTTAAATCAAGTTGACACTCAGTATTAACCATCACAAATCGTAAGTGAAAACGAAAACTTATGGAATAGAGAGCCACACAGAACAGTAAAAGAAGCCTTCCAATCTTAGATCTATTCTGGCCCATCAGTAGGTCCCTCGCAATTCATTAATGGGCTTTAGGTCGAGTTTTAATACTCTCTAAGGTAAAAGAAACCCATGCTCAAACCCAGCAATCTTTTTCTGTTGCTCTGGCTGGGCAGAAAAAGAGGAAGTGACATGTGTTACTTAATTGCATTTCTCATGAAGAATAAATGCTTCATTGGCCTAGGATTTAGATTCATCAAAAAACTGATTAGTATTATTGTATTGGAGAGCTAGCTGCTGCTTCAAATAAATGTTAAGTGAGGAACAAAAAATTGTTTCATAATATGATCCTGATGTAGTTTATTTTATATTAAGTGCTTATCTCTTGAAATTTTAACTTTGAACTTTCTACTGTTCTGTTTTCTTGGCTCTCCCTCAATTTATATGTATGTGTGTATACTGTGTATACACATATATATGTGTGCACATAGTGTATACACATATATATGTGTGCACATAGTGTATACACATATATATGTGTGTACATATAAACAGGTAAATTTATGTTTATATAATGTATAAATGTAAATATTTATAAATATATAAATTTATATGTATACGTATGTGTATATATACATATATATGTAAAGTAATGTATAAAAATAATTAAATATATGTAGATATAGTACATATAATACTATGCATTAAACTCTTTCTCTATTCTAATTCCCTTGTCATGATAAACTGGCTTTATCTGGGCAGGGGGCAAGAAGATCTCCTTGGGTGGTTACATGGTTCCCAGTGCTTTTAGGAAAATGTCTAAATTTCTTAATGTAGTTTAAAGGCCCTGAGTGGTCTGACCTAATGCTCTAGCTTCCACTTTAGTCATGTATAGTGAATAATCTAGGCATACTGAATCTCTTTCGGTGCCTTGCAAGCAGATAGTATCCAACTATCTGCCTTCCTCAACCAGAATTTTTGATTTTTTAAAATTTTAAATTATTAGGAGTTATTATGTTTATATGCTGTTTTTCACCGTAATTCACACAATGTTGAAATTAATCAATGATTACAACTATGGATTTTCTATCCTGAATTTTTTTATACTGATTCATCTTTTGGCTGGCTGCACTGTAAAATTCAGAAAGATTGTGAAAAAAGGGACCTATGTGCTGTATACTTACTTGCTTAAGCAAGTCTGTTGGTTGATATATATTCTTCATACACCCTTGAAAAATAATTTGGATGAATACAAAATTCTTGGGTCAAATTTACTTTACCTCAAACTTTAGTGGACATTATTCTACGGTCCAATATTGAGTGCTGCTACCATGAAAGTCTAGGTTCACCTGGCATTTATTCCTCCTGATATGCACATATAATTCCACATTCTGGAAAATCATAATAATTTACTGGGATTCACCTTAATATTTATTTTATATCAGATTTTTGAGATCCATCTCTCTTTATTTGTAAGCTTAAGTGTGACAATTTCAGGAAAGTTTTCTATTTCATTTATTAATGCATTTTCTTCCTTGAAAACATCAATTATACATGTGTGAGGTATACCTTGTTTCTTATATGTATATTCTTAATACAATTTTCTTTTTTCTTTTTTATATTTCTTTCATATATTTGTTTCCTTAAGCCTATATTGTCTTTTTTATTTTTAAAAATATTTTTCATGTTACTTTTATTGCCTCTAATATTGCTTTTAGATTATTAGTGTTTTTTCCTCTTCTCTTGCTTTTCCAAGCTCTGTCAGTTTCTATTTTGTGTTTCTTTTGTCTTATAATTTTCTTCTTTAAAATCTAGTAGGTACTTTTGAAAGATTTTTTTTAAAAGAAATTATGTTTCTCTGAATTTTTTGAAGTTGAAATACTATATTTTTTATGATGGTACTTTTCTCCTTCACATGTATTTATTTATGGCAGTTTTTAATGAGATACGAGGAAGGAGAGTGGAATAAAAATGTGTTTACTCTGTCATACTTCAGTAGATGTTCTTAAGACTTAATTTTAAAAATTTTTAAAGTTTTCTGTGAGGTAAGTGATCAACTTAAGCTGGCATAAATATGATGTGGGACTTTCAATGGTGATCAACAGATCCTTGAAGGACATAAAAAAATGAGAGAGAGGGATGTGAACTGAACAGAAGGATCTAAACTGATTAAAAATTTCACTAGTTTCTCATAAAAAGGACTTGTCCATAAATACCACTGAGGCAAATAGTTATGCGTTACCTCAACAGCAAAATGGATACATCATCAGGCAACTTTTTTGTTTTCTTCATAAAGTATCAATTAAAGGAACTCTACCAGATTTTGTTAGCAGTAGAAAGCTATGCCTTGGGTCCTGCATGTCCTCTGCAGTCAAGTTCTGATGTTCAAAGTGGGCAGACCAGAGAAGCAGCACTCTTTACAGATGGTCATTTTAAAAGGTTCATGATATACTCACATATGAACTAAAAATGCTAACTTGTTCATAGTTTTCCCAAGGTTTTGCTCTTCAAATGAAGCTTCAGCAATTTCATCTTATTTTAGGCATTCCAATTATGCTCATAAGCATGAAACAACCAGGCTGCAACCATATATCAGCAGAAGAGTTATTAAACCCATCTAAGTTGTGACTATTATACTTAACTTCGGGTCAAACCAATCAACTGTGGCCCATTTATAGGATGCATAGTTGGCAGTTTCTCAGAAGGATCAGTCATTTTGATTATCCTATTCAAATGATGGTTCATCAGTTACAACAAATTTGTCATCAGAATGATTTTGGAAAGATTGTAGCACTGCCCAGGGAGAGACTATCTGTATATTCAAATATAGGATAATATTTGATATTAATAATACTGATACATGTTATCTGTCAGAAGTGCAGCTAGGGAAATTGATTTGTTTTTATTTATTAGAGTCTCTTTTTAAAAAATTGACACACAACAATTGTAAACATTCATGGAGTACAGTGCAATGTTTTGATACATGTATACATTGTGTAGAAACTAAATCTGGCATTTGGCATATTCCTCACCTCATAAATTTACCATTTTGTCAAGAACAAATGTCATGTTAAAGGGATTACATTTTTTTGTGTTTCGAGATTGCTAAAGAAAGCCTCCCTGGTCTCAAATATAAAATGGCAATAATTTTACTAATCCTATGGGAATTTTGCTAGAAATTATGTGGGAATAAGGTCTATAAAGGGTTTAGCATATTGCCGGACTCATGATAACTGTTAAGCATTGCACCGGATACCCAGTGGGGATCTGGAGGTCAGCGGGGGAGGTATGGCTGGGAAGCATGTCAGTGGCGTTTCAAGTGAAGTGACATTTGGGCAAGTTGACTAGCTCACCTGGGGACACATACAGAGCAAAAGAGAAGAGGCCTAAGATACCATCTGAAAAGACTAAGAGGAAGAACTAGCCAAGGACATTATTGCAAGAAAGAAATGAATAGATACAAAGCTGTTGCCATTCTGGCAGGTACTTAAAGTCAAAAGCCTGGGGAAATCCTTCAAAATCTTCTCTTATTTTTTGAAATATGCAGTGCAATATTGTTAACCATAGTTACCCACTATGCAATAGACAAAACTTACTCCTCCGAACTGCACCTTTGTACTTGTTGATCAGTCTCTCCCTACACACCTCTCTGCACCCTTCCCAGGTTATTGATAACCACTATTCTCTTCTCTACTTTTATGAGATCAACTTCTTTAGATTCTACATATAAGTGAGATCACGCAGGTTATTTGTCTTTTTGTGCCTGGTTTATTTCATTTAACATAATGCCCTCCAGTTCATCCATGTTGCTGCAAATGACACGATTTCCTTCTTTTTATGACTGAATAGATTCCATTGTGTATATGTATCATATTTTATTTATCTACTCATTCACTTATGTACACTTAGGTTAATTCCACTATCTCCATAACTTGCCTACGGTGAAGAATGCGGCAACAAATGTGGAAATGCAAATATTTTTTAGACATGCTGATTTCATTTCCTTTGAGTACATACCCAGTAGTAGAATTGCTGGATCATACGGTAGTCCTAGGTTTAATTTCCTGAGGAACTTCCATACTATTTTCCATAACAGATAGACTAATTCACATTCACATCAACAGTGTAAAAGAGTTCCTCTTTCTCCACATCCACACCAGAAATGAGGGGGCTCACCAGCAAAAACTGATTTATTCACAGGCATCTGGAAATGAGTTACTCTGAGCTAGAAGGTACTAAATCTGAACTTGGCATGCTACTCCAATCCCACGGCCAACACTTCTATCATTCCGGCCCATATTCAAATAGGTCATGAGATATTCGGACGGACTTAGCTTTCAAAAACAACGTGCCATTTCAAAAAATTCTCTTAAGACAGAAGTTGGATCCTCAAAATGAGACCTTCTCATGTTAGCCCCATTCTCCATATTTTATGCAATAATTTAAATATGTATATTCGCAAGCTTATGTATTTATGTGTAGGCTTATGTGCACACGAAAACATACACAGACACCCATACCCACCTCTGCAAGAAAACTGCTCACTGTGTGTATCATTAAGACTCAACATGAAGAGGTTAGGACAGATAACTAAAGACAAGCTTTATCAAGGAATCAGTGACCCACAGAGAAGTAACACACAGTGTCTTGTAGAGTGAAATCTTTTACCTTGCCATTTAACAGCGTGGGTGATTCAGTAGGTGAAGATATGGGTCAAAGGGCATCTGATCCGGCTTAAAAACAGTCACTCAATCTGATGGTTACTAGGAGATATTAGACATAAACATTGTTATCTCTCAAACCTTTGTTCAGCTCTGCGACATCATTCTGCTGCCCTGGTGCCCCTTCCCATCACTATCATTGCTTCTGTGGCTAACCTGATAAGGTCTACAGGGACATGTGTAGGTCCCTGAGCACCTGCAGCTGTTGAAAGGAGTGGGACGAGAGAGTTATAAGAGAGACTGTATGTATGTTTGAGCCCAGAAGAGCAGTATTTCTTGAATTTTGGTCATTAATACATTACCATCAGGATTTTTGTCATATCTGCATGCCATCTGCACTATTGTTTACTTAATATTTTTCTTTGAATTGATTCACAATTAAGGTTACAAAATATAAACAAGAAAACTTTGTACCATTCCATAAAAGGAAAAACAGCATGTCTCAACAGAAAGGGCAAATAGCAATAAATATAAATATGATGGAAATAAAACAATTGGACTCAATTTTGACTCAATACCATTGTCTCCAAAAGTTCTAAGCAGAGTCTTGCTCCATTAGTTCAATTCCTGCCTGTAGCTTGGAAGTGTTCCAATATTAAATACTGATTTTGTATAGACACAAGTACCTAGTTTTGTGGCCTTCCTGTTCTTCCTATCTGAATGCGTGTGGCTTCAAAATTTTTTTGAGGAGCTTACTGGCCTAAAAATTATACTTCCTAATACTTAATCACAATGAGGGTGCTCATTTGCTAAATATGACAGTTGGTAAGAGTTTGGTATAGATATTACCACTTAACTGAGACTTTCAGACCTGAGGTTTGGGATAACCAGGTAATGAGAAGAGAACTAAAAGGAACTTTCTCACTTGTGATCTTATTTAATCTACAGCTGCAGTTTCTTTGCACTTCAAATCATCCCTTATAGTACATTTTCCAGACTTTTGATTAACACTGTCTTAGAGGATTATGTCTATAGCAGCAGTTACATAAATGAATCTTCATACTTTTCTTGAATAATTATGAACATATTTGATTCATTTAGGATGATAGCCTTTGTAGAAGTTAATGGAATTTTTTTTGAAAAATGTGAGAATATTCCTTTAACATGACTTTCTTCATAATTACTTCCTAGTTATCTTTACAATATATTATTTCCTCCTCCCACGTTATCAAATCGTACTAGTAAGAGGGCTGTATTGTCATGAACAATAAAAAATATTGATGCATAACATTTGTATGATTTAAACAATACTAACACCTTTCAATCTTGGGAATTCATTAAAATGCAAGACATTTTAGGATATATTCTTTAGAATTATTTATAATCTTCACACACCCTCAGGACAGAAAAAAGGGGAAAGAAATGTCTAGTTAGAAATATAAAAGACAGGAAGTTATTCATATCTTGAAATTGCCCCATTTAGGAATAAATTAATCAACTCAAATAAATGTTCTCTAATTTTGCTTTCATTAATAAGATGACTAAGCTGGATACAGCATGCACAAAGCACATGCCTCATTGTGATGAAAGTGTTTTTCAGACAGGATGCTGAGGCCTCTAGGAGTTAAAAACATTCTTAGGAAGACTGTGTGATTAAAACAGATCATTACTAACTTGAGGGTGACAAGAACATTTCTCATTTTCTCTTAGTTTTTTTTCCTTGCACCTTTTGTCACTTTTGTTGGCACAGATAGCAAATACAGTCTCAGAACTGGAAGGAGAGTAATTTCCACAAGGTGACAAAGTGATTAGTGATGCAGCAGGGACTTGGAACTGAGGTCATCCCAACTCTTCATCTAGTTTGTTTTCTAGCATGGGCAGTCATTAGTCTACTCATTCATTCGATACTTGGTCTGGCATAGTGATATATTCAAGCAATAGTGAGAAGAACAGGGACTTCGAGCTTCCTGCTCTAATTGCTGAACCATGATACATGTTGTAATAGTGATATGATTTCCACATAATAATAGGGCATGACAAGTAAGAAAAGACAGAAAGCGGCAGGTAGTAGTAGTGAAATGTTGACATCAAAGTCGTTTCTAGAAGTATCTCTACATGCACCAACCATTCAGAGTTGCAGTGAATTCACTGCTTTGCTGAACTTCTCTCCATTAGTTTAGTTCCCACTTGTGGCTTGGAAGTATTCCAGTGTTAAATATTGATTTTGTGCAGAGTAAGTGCCTATTTCTGTGCCCTTTCTATTCATCATATCCCAATGTGTGTGACTTCAGAAATTTTTTGAGGTGCTTGCTTCCTTAAATAATATACATTTCTAATACTGCATTAGAATGAGAGGGTTCCTCCTGGTGTTTAGAATGCAAAGAAAAAACAAAAAGCGAACTGCTTTTTAATCTACTTAACATTTGAGTGCCTTAGAAGAATGCAGTGTCAGTCTCCAAAGGGCTTTATAGTTCTTGATGGTGGAGACTGAGCATAGAACTAGTAAATTTCAGAGCTTTGTGTGAGAAAGACAGAAGTAATATGAGTAGTGCTTAGGAGACCAGAGGCTGGAACCTCCCTGTTTGGATTTGAATCCTGACATTGCCTCTTAAATAGCTAAGGAATCTTGGGCATGTTATAGTCTACCTATGCCTCAGTTTCCCAAGCTGTAAAATGGGGATAATCAAGGTATCAGCCTCATAGAGATTTGCTGTGAGGATTAAATGAGTTTCCGTATAAAGCACTGGCAGTTGTCTGGTACACAGTAAGTACTACATGACTGGGCATTTTTAGCAACACTGATGGATGGATAGTAAAGCTTCTTTCCTGGATCGAGGCTTTTGATATGCGAATATATGTTGTATCATTCAGAGGGTGACATGCAGACTTTTCCCACATTATTGACCATGAACTCCCCTTTCTGGAGGATATCATTATAGGACTAATATGCTTGGGATATGTGCTTGAGGCATTTAAAAATACTTCACAATGGCGAATCACATCCACCACAAGATCTTGACTTCAAGGTTTCCTTTATTTCCAAGATCTGGTTGAATCCTGAGGGATACTGATGTAACAATATCTTTGTAATACAATTGTGTTGACTATGATGTTGATGATAATAACTAACATTGCTTGGGCCAGGCACTTTACTGAGTGTGGACTGTGTCCTATTTCATTTACTCCTTACAGCAACTCTATGAGGTATTATTATCCATACTTTAAAATGAGGAAATGGAGACTCAGTAGGTAAAATACCTTGATTAAGCTCACAAATTAAGTAGCAGAATCAGTACATAAATCCAGTTTTATTTGACCCCAAAGCCCATACTTCCAAGCAGGAAATGGTACTCTCTCCCTGATTTTGATGGTAATAACCGGGGGAGTGATGGTAGGAGTAATGCTTATTAAAGAGTTTTGAAAACTGTGGAGCACAGTATGAAGACAGGGTATTATTAATAGCACTAAAATTATGCTTATGATTATTTTTGTTTAATTCTAGGATAAGAAGACTATACTATCTACTTGCTAATAGTTTTGAAAGGTCCCTAAAATAAATAGTTGAAAACATAAAACCCACAGTTCTTAAGTATAAAAATGTACTATTTTCTGGGGAAAAAACTAGTAAGTAGTGTTTAATTAATTTTGATAATAAAGACATAATCTTTTCACAGGAGACTTTGTATGTAGAATGTAAAAAGCAACCATCCCTTTAAGAAATACAGAGAAAAATTTAGTTCAACAGATATACCAGGGCACTAGATACCAGGTACACAGGCTATAAAATGTCTAGTAATTTGAAAATGCCTTTTGAATAAATAAAGTTACTGAAGACTAATACAAAAATACATAATTTTGATGTGAACATTCAGATGTAAAAAAGTTATGTTAGTATATATTAGCATCTTCTTAAAATTTAGAAACTAAGGTCATTTCAGTCTCCTGCATTTTATTAGCTGATTGGGTTTCTCCTGAAAAAAAAAAAAAATCACAATTGCTTTTATGACAAAACTAAAGGAATAATTTTTGAAATTTTTTTCCTTGTAATGTATATATCATCATGTTCACCATAAGTTGAAATGTTAATAGCCTCTTGCCTCTCTGTTCTTTGTATTCTCTGAGGTTTTATTTTTAGTTTTCAATGGGTAATCTCACAATGTCACAGCTCTCCTGACTTTGCCACATCCAGACCTAAATCTGCCAGATCTCCTTTGCATAATGAACAATGTGAATATTTCTCGACACGTACAGCAGTTAAAATACCCAGGTACTGCAGGGACAGGTGCAATGCAAATACACAGATGGAGAAACTGAAAGACTTCATTAACATCATATAATCTCACTAATGATCAAGTCTTTAAGGGAAGCTCTTTCTTCAGGGATAAAAGGAGAGAAAGCAATTGAAGCAGTTCTCTACAAAGGAATCGCTGTTTCCCCAAGGCTCTTGGCATTAGCTACCTGCCAGAATGGCAAAAGCTTTGTCTCTGTTCATTTCTTTCTTGCAATAACGTTCTTGGCTAGTTCTTCCTCTTAGTCTTTTCAGATGATATCTCAGGCCTCTTCTCTTTCGTTCTGTATGTATCCCCAAGTGAGCTAGTCAACTTGCCCAAATGTCACTTCACCTGAAACGCCACTGACATGCTTCCCAGCCATACCTCCCCCGCTGACCTCCAGATCCCCACTGGGTATCCGGTGCAATGCTTAACAGTTATCATGTGTCCGGCAATATGCTAAACCCTTCAGAGACCTTATCCCAAATCATTTCTACCAAAAATCCCAGAGGGTTAGGAAAATTATCACCATTTTATATCTGAGACTAGGGAGGCTTTCTTTAGTAATCCGGAAACACACAAAAAGTCATCCCTTTAACATGACATTTGTTCAAATATTTTTACAGATCTCCTTTGTCCTGTTCCTCTTTTTCACAACATTATTTTCCATTTTTTATTGATATATAATAGTGGTCTATATTTTGGGGATGCATGAGATATTTTGATACATGTATACAAGTATAATGATAAAATCGGGGTAATTGGGATATGTATCACCCAACACATTTATCTTTTGTGTTGACATGACTGATATCATAAATACAACCTCCACATCTGGATGAACATGTCAGAGCTGTCACTGTACCATGTGCACCAAACTGACCTGCCTACCATTTTCCATATATACCCTGACCAACAGAGCATAATGTGATCACTCTGTCACATGAGTAGGAAACCGATAGGATCAACATACTTCAAGGTGTTTTTTTTAATTTTTATTAGCGTTTGCATCAGGGTTTTGATACATCGAGGCTTTTGATACATTGAGCTTATGATCCATAGAATCTACCAAGAACTTCCCCCCCATTTGAACCATTTCTTAAGGAGATCCCTTCCTTTCTCTATACGTGAAACTCATTTTTAAGACCTGATTTCAGTACCATACATACCTATTAGAATGATTAAGAGACAAAACACTGGCAACAAATGCTGTGGAGCAATAGAAACTCTCATTGCTGGTAGGAATGCAAAATTGTACAGTCTCTTTGGAAGGCAGTGTGGCAGTTTCTTACAACCCTAAACATGGTCTTATCATATGATCCAGCAATCGCATTCCTGGTTATTTATCCAAATGAGTTCAAAACTTATGTCCACATAAAAACCTGCACATGAATGTTTGTAGCAACTTAATTTATATTTGCCAAAAACTAGAAGTAACCAATATGCCTTTCATAGGTTTAACGGATAAACAAGCCATGGTGCAGCCACAGAATAGGACATTATATAGAGATAAAACGCAATGAGCTCTCAATCCATGAAAAGTTATAAAAGTACCTTAAATGCCCACCACTAAGTGAAAGAAGTCTGAAAGGCTACATACTATATGACTTCAACTATGTGACATTCTGGAAAAGGCAAAATTATAGAGATATAAAAAGATCAGTGGTTAAGGGTTGGAAAGTGAGAAGTGATGAATGAGTGAAGCATGGGGGTTTCTAGGGCATTGAGACTATATTCTGTACAACACTTTAATACTGGAAACACAGCATTATGCATTTGTCAAAACCAATAGAACTGTGCAACACAAAGAGAGAACCCTAAGTAAACAATGGACTTTAGTTAATAATAATGTATCAATATTGGCGTATCAAATGTAACAAATATACCACATTAATACAAGATATTAATAAAGGGGAAATTGTGTATGTGTGTGGAGAGAGGGTGGAGCAGGTATATGGAACTCTCAGAACTTCCTGTTCAAGTTTTCTATAAACATAAAGCTGTTCTATAAAAGTCTATGAATTAAATTTTTTAGAAAACTTGAATTCAGAAATGTCTATCTGTTATTATACTGGTTTCTTACTAGTTTCTCATTGGGTAATTAAGGAATATTGATTCTGTCCTTTTATCCTATTAATAGTTATTTCCAGCTCTGAGTCACCCACAATTATAATAAACACACCTTGCTTCATAATATTAATACAATACAATAATGTAGATAGAATAAGACCATCTTACTTCAGGCTATAATCTCTTTAGGTACAACTTTTCAACCAGTTTTAAATCTGCCCATGATTTAACCCCAATTTCTCTCACCCACAAAAATATCCTGGAAGATTACGTTAATATTTTAATGAAAATAAAAATATATTATGCAGAGCACATTACCTGGCACACAGCTGTTACTTATTAAATTGTGGTTGTTGTTAGTATTTTCCTGCCTTAATATAGTGGCTATACTAAAACATAATTGTTACTTTGGTATTTCCTATGTTCAGTGATGTTCGTCTGGCTTCTAAGGATCACCATATTACTTGCTAAGTGCTCAAGAGTAATCTGTTTAATTATTTGTTTTTTTTCCACTTTTTTGTCTTTTCTTTCAAAGATTGACACTAAGTCTACCTATTTTTTGTTTACAAAACCTACCCACGTTTGCCCTTTCAGGAATCAGTAATACCCTAATATTTTTTCCCATTTTAATCACTTTCAGAATCTGGGTTTCGGAATTTGAAATACTTTAAGGAGACCCACCAGATATTTTCTTACAGCTCTCAGGCCCATCTTTGTAAACTTGAGATGAAAGATGCACCTAGTCAACTTGTTTCAGTTGCTTCTACATGATGTACTTTTTCTACTCGTTGCCCTTTGAAGACAATGCTCCTTCAAGGAGAAGATGCAACAAGCCAGCAGTCATAGTTCTGCTTTCTATTTTACCTTTAATATTAGAGTAGTGGTGAATCTCTTCCTATACATGTTATAAAGTGTGATTTTTGTTGTTGGTGGTGATGTGGCATTTGCTGTCAGCTCAGCTTACGCTAAACTTTAAGGCTTTTTGTAAGTTTGTGCCATATTAAACCTGGGACATATTCTACCTTCCATCTCCCTTAAACGTCCTTTTAAAACCTCTAATTTTATGTAAGAATCCTTCATTCTCTAATAAACTTGAGTAAAGTAGCATTTTTCAGGGCCTTTTACAGTCTTCACTCACTCATTTATTTTTTTTTTAACTTACTGAGCACATACTCTAGGCTTAGCATTATGCAAGGCATTGTGAAAAATGAGCTTACTAAGACCCAATCTATTTTCAGGAATTTGACTGTATAATCAATACTCCATAAACATTTGTTTAACACTTACTATGTGCTAGGACAAAAAGACTTGTGTAAATTTATTGCAGTATAGTACAATAAGTACATCAACAGGAAGACATACAAAATACAGTGGTTTCAGAGGAGGGTGTGATGAACCCTATGGAGGTAGGGATGGGAGCCAGCCAGGAAAATCTAGGAAGACAATATACTCAACCTAGGTTTCAAAGAGAAGTTCACAGATAAGAGGAAAGGAAAACGGAGTCTGGCGCAGAGTATGATACCAACGACAGTAAAATACTAGGATGGGTCATTTTGCTTTTTGAATGATCCTCTTTTAGTATTCTGAAGAAAGGAGATGGTTTACCTTTTCCTACAGGGAGCATCAGTCAATGTAAGCATGAACACATCTGCAAGAGACATGAATTTAGAAACACTCTGCACATCAGTGCAAAAGTTTTCTGGAAGATCAGATTTCCGCAGTTATTAAGATGATTCCTTTTCTGAGCAGCTCATAGGACCCCAGTGAACTGCAATGAATATCCTCTTTCCTTTCAGTTCACTATGTTTGAGGATGTCAGGGAGAGCTGCTTTCCACCCACTAGCCCTGCCCGCTTTAGGTGTCAGCAAACTAGTTGGTTACTCGTAGCAATTGGCACATGGTTGGCTTTCGTGGCGTCAAACTCAGTCCTTCTTCTCAAACTCTCTTAAATCTTCAGACCATGATGACAAGTTTTCTATATTATTCCCTTATCACAGAGTCAAGAAGGATGCTTTGGGAATTTTTTTTGAGGAACAGATTAATAAGTCAGATTCTCCTAGGTTCAAATCCAGGCCTTAGGTTGGAAATAATAATCTGCCATTTACTGGCTGATGAACCTTTGAGCAAGATAGTTCAGCTCTGTCTGTCTCAGTTTCCCTATTTTCCAAATTGGAATAATAATGTCTAATGAGGGTCCTTCTGAGGATTGTGTAATATATTTTAAAATGTTTAGCAGAGTGCTAGACATATGATATGTTTTTAAAACATGATAGTCCAAGTTCTTTTAATAAAAATAATAAAAAGGAGAAAGGGAGAGAAAAAGACCAACACTTACACAGACCTTACAGAGGTAGCAGGTGGTATGTTAGACATTTTACATATTAACTCATTTAATCCTCACAGTAATGTAATAATCATTTCTATTTTTTATAGACTAAAAATACAGCTCATAGCAATGATGTAAATTGTCCCAGGGCACAGACTAGTCAGTGTAAGAGCTGAGATTCAAATCCACTTCTGTATCTCTAAAGCCTATGTGTGCTTTCCAATACATTATACTTTGAAAAATAAAGATTTTTGCACAAGTATATCCAATAATCTCCAAAGTCTTTAATAATATGCACAAACTGAAAAATTTATTTTCATGTTCCATAATGCTGAATTTATAGTCTACATATAGTTTTAATAGAATAAAAGAGTAGGATGGGTACGGTGGCTAATGTCTGTAATCCCAGCACTTTGGGAGGCTGAGGTGGGCAGATCACAAGGTCAGGAGATCGATACCATCCTGGCTAACATGGTGAAACCCCAGCCTCAGGCTGAGGCAAGAGAATGGCATGAACCCGAGGGGTGGAGCTGGCAGTGAGCTGAGATCGCACCACTGCACTCCAGCCTGGGTGACAGAGTGAGACTCCGTCTCAAAAAAAAGGGAATGAATCGTTAGCAGCTTCTTTTCTACTTCTCAAGACAAAAACAAAAAAACCACACTAACAAAAAACAGATTGCAGCAAAGGTGATTTCCCTTTACCTTTTAAAACTATTACTTGTTACTCATGTAACATAACTTAAACTATTATTTAATTGTATAAAATGGAAAATGGGAAAAGTATATATACACTTGCACACATATATGCATATATATATACACACATACATAAACGCACATCAAAACAAATACATAAACTTCATAAAGCAATCCTTCTTTCATCTCGCCAATAGTTTCAAAATTAGTAGTTTTACTACGTGACTGCCCTTCAAGCCTGTGGTGTTGAAAATGTTAGAACAATATGGTTTCAACAGGAACATAAGATACTTAATTCAATTTTACTCTTTTTTTTTTTTTTTTTTTTTTTTTTGAGATGGAGTTTCGGCCTGTCTCTAGGCTGGAGTGCGGTGGCGTGATCTCTGCTCACTGCAACCTCCGACTCCCTAGTTCAAGCGATTCTCCTGCCTCAGCCTCCCGAGCAGCTGGGATTACAGGTGTCCGCCACCATGCCCGGCTAATTTTTGTATTTTTAGTAGAGATGGGGTTTCACCGTGTTAGCCAGATGGTCTCAATCTCCTGACCTCGTGATCTGCCTGTCTTGGCCTCCCAAAGTGTTGGGATTACAGGCGTGAGCCACCACGCCCGGCCCATTCCTTTTTTCCGAAGGAAATAAAAATTCAAAAATTCAAATGTAAGAGCAATCAAAGTTATGATTGTCTTTAACTTAGAAGCAGTTGACTGATAATATTCGGTTTGATAAAAGAGTATACAAAGTGCATTTGCACTTTTTAAACAGTAAAATAATTGAGTATTTTTGTGTTTCATAAGTAAACACAGAAACTGCTTTTCCACTTCCATCAATCCATGTTTTACAAATGTATATCAGATTGATAACTAAAATCCTTGAGATACGGCAAGGCAACTTTTGAATATAATCAATATAAAACATTTCATTAAGAGTTGCATAACAATCTGCACTAGATAGAACCATTTAAAAGCAGAATTCTCATCTTCTCGTTATTACCTAGATATACTTTGCGTAAACTCTGTGAGTAGAGAGTCCCGGGCAAAAGGTACTATTAACACTTTTATGGCTCATTTCCTTTTTTAGTTACATCTATGAGGGCTCTAAAAATGGAGTCTTTAAATTAATTATAAATGCAGAGGCTGAATATTTAAAACCTCTTAAGAGCAAAGGTATTTTCAATTACTTCATACTTACGTATTTTGGAAAATATACTGATATGGGACATATTCCACACATTTAATATTCCTCCATTTTCTTGTTAAATGAGCATGGTGAGCAGTAGAGATAAAGATTACTTTAATTAAGTGTGCACTGAATCCCATAAAACTTAATTGAACACTTTATTTTCATGCAGATATTTTCTCTTACTCAAATGTTTTTCAGCTATGCTGTATGCAATCATTTTAAATCTAATATTTCAATGAATAAGCAAAGGTTTTAAGACAATTCAGTGTCTTCACTTACGGCATTTGAGAATGACCTTTAGATTCTGAAAAGGTGAGTGTTTTACATTTATTCAAGCTGACAAGAAAAACATAGAATTACCTCTAAACCAAATCAGTGGTGAGAATAGCCAGAGCCATTTTGGTGAATGCAGAAATAGTGATGACTGCAGATTTCACAAGTGCTAAATTACTCACCACGAATGGACATCTGTTGGGTTGCACCCCAGGGCATTTATTTTGCCTGTCTTCTAATGTTTCCCAAAAAGACAACACAAGATAAGAATTTAATATCCAACCCCTGTGTATAGCTGGCTTTCACTCTACCAATTACTTTGATATGGCATCATGTGATTACACTTATTCTTCCAATAAGTTACACAGAAACATCCAGAAGCAAATCCTATAGCCATCTGAGATTTGGTTGGTTAGCCAAAAGGTGTGCTGGCATATCACAGAAAACACCTGAGTGCGTGAATCAATGTAGTGTGGTAACTTACGCAGGTCACACATGTTCATTGTGAAACTGCCCTTTAGCTCAGCAATTAGAAAAATAATTCTACATTTAACTGCATGGTTACTACATTTAGGTGAAAACAAGGTACTGGTTCTAAGTGTCATTTCAAACTGATAGTTATTTTGAAAATTCTAACTCAGATTTCCATGTTGGTAATGAATTGTGTGCAAAATATTGCCATTTAATTTGCCAACACATGTCAGAGATAGATGATATACACACACTGTATGGCAGATGCACCTGACAGCAATAACTTAGGCACACACTGAGAATGACAGTGTGGTCTAAGAAGTGGTGTTCAGAGTTCCAAGTTAAGGAATCTTTGAACAGCCAACCTGGAGGTTTACTCCTTACTTACAAAGGACATCTGAATCCCTAGCCCATTTCTTGGAACGCAGGATGTGCAAGGCACTGAGTCCCTTTGCTTTGGGTTAAATGGAGGTTACTACGTGGAGATTGCTAGGTGGATGTTGCTAAGTTAAAATGCTATATAATCTGCATACTTTTTACAAACGGTAGCTGTTATCTTGTCTAGCCTGCCACTCCTGGACACTGCCCTATATGTAAGTCCTCAATAAACCTTATGTCTCATTCACTGGCTCTAGGTCTCTTCTTCAACCTCTCAGACAGGGTGCCGTCCCAACTGGAGTCAATAAGGGTCTGGTAAAACACACACACACGTACACGCGCACACACACACACACACACACACACATGCACTTCTTTTTAAAAAATCTTCCCTGCTCTTTCATGCTTTGTCTTTCTTCATTCGTTCTATCTACCTATCCTCTTTTCATTCCTGCATTCAGTTTTTCTATCTCTTTTACCATCTTTTCACACATCTTTCTGCCCATATTTCATTCTATGTCAGTTTATCTAGCTATTTATGGTTTCAACATTCAATATATATTTGAGAACCTACTGTTTGCTAAGAGGTGGACATATTACCTGTGCTAGGTCAATAAAAGTATTTTTAACTCTTCAAATAATTTGATAAATAAAAGTACTCTAAGAGAGGGTTTGTTTCCTTATTGGTTTATATTTTGGTGAGTAATATAAGTGTATAAGTAAGAAAACATTAAAAATACAAAAAAGAAAATAGTTTCCAAGACTCGTGTGTGTGTGTGTGTGTGTGTGTGTGTGTATTGGGATATATTGCTCTTGGTTAGAAGAATCAGATTTATTAGTTTTTCTGTATTTTCATATTTTATATAGCTTTAATCTTTAACCTGTTTAGAGTACAATAATTTTACGTTGCTGGTATAACCTAAAACAAGGATTTTTCCTGTTTTTGGATTTAGAACTTTTCAAAATTTCACTGAAGAGAAGTGATGTAAACAAGAAACAGCAGGTCGGGCGCGGTGGCTCATGCCTGTAATCCCAACACTTTGGGAGGCCGAGGTGTGTGGATCACCTGAGGTCGGGAGTTCGAGAGCAGCCTGACCAACGTGGAGAAACCCCATCTCCACTCAAAATACAAAATTAGCTGAGTGTGGTGGTGCATGCCTGTAATCCCAGCTAGTCAGGAGGCTGAGGCAGGAGAATTGCTTGAACCCAGGAGGCAGAGGTTGCGGTGAGCTGAG
>NW_012121154.1:8702060-8779025 GCF_000951035.1 Colobus angolensis palliatus | reverse complement strand
ACAATTTACATTGATTCTTCATCTTCTCTCACTAATGTCTCCCATATCCCACTATTCATTTTTTTGGTTAAAAATCCAGGAAAAAGACCGTAGTCATCAGACAAAAATCGTATAAAAATTAAGTTAATGGAAACCAAAAGTGAAGGTGGCAAAGATGCATTCAGCATTGAATCTAAGTAGCAGGATGATGGCATAAAAATAGAGACAATGAAAAATATATCGCTATTCTGAAATAAACTTAACATTCTCTTGATCTAAGGGAACCTGGGAACAGGACTTTAAAATCTAACACTAGAAATAATGATGAGAGAAAGAGAGAACCCTCAAGGAATTTTAATATTGAAAATCTGTTGCCATATCTAGTAGAATTATCATAGGTATGTTAAAGTTATTATACATTCTATTAAATCTAAAGAAGGTGCCTCTGATTTCACTGGCTGATTCAGTGGAAGCAAATCAACGAACATGGTTATTGCAAAACCTTTTTCCAAAAATGTAATTAAAAATACTTACCAGTTTGCATATTAAATGATCAATATTTTCCCAAATAGGCAGAATCAAAAGCTTCCTAGAAAATCTGGGTAAAACTGTAATGCTGCTGCGTGAAGGCATATTCACAGTCAGCATGCGAGATGAGGAAGCATGAAGCCTCCTGCCTTGACAAACTTGCATGGTTCCTGAAAATGTAGTCTTTTGGTGAGCTGATGGCAGAATTTCAAACGTAACATGAACATATTCTGCTCTCATTCAGCACACACAAGTGAACCTTGACTATAACTTTCTATAAGATTTCTAAATTGAGAAACGGGTGGATTTGAAACCAGAGATGTAGTCGATGTAGACTACTCAGAGGGCTATAGCTAGAGTTAAATGGCAGCTTATAAAAATGTTATCTGGGGCCCACTTTGAACCTTTGAATAAAAAGGATGGTTCTTGATGTAATTTACCCACAGGGCCTGGTGCCTGAGGTGTGCTCTGAAAGGGAGCATCTATATCCAAAAAGATGTGCCTGCTGAGAAGGGCTGCTGGCAGCTGTGGTGAGCATGCATGAGGCTGTACCATGAAAGCAGGAAAGACAGCAACGAGGCATTTGCTGAGCACTGCTGGGACAGAAAAGACATGTAGAGGGGAACATACATAGTCGACAGTGAGATGGTCCAAGAACAGAGTGCACAGATTAAAGACAGTAATGTTTAAAGAAGTTTTGGAAGTTCCTGGGATGGGATGTTAAAAGAACCAACCCAGAGAGAGAGTTTTAAAAAGCTCTGTCTTCCCCACTTTCATTTAGATGTATTCTAATCAGACACCCTCTGAGGCCTTGTACATTAAGCACAGTAGCTTTTGTGGAGAAATAAAAATATGTATTAATTGTACAGTCCTCATAGCAATTAAATATGTGGGAGCAGATGCTACCATGCGAGGTCCTAGAATACAAGGGGGAGAGCAAAGAGGCAAGAATAACATCCTGGGAAACTCCCCCTCGCAAATGGGGGTGGTTTGATATGGAGGAAGTGATGACATAGAGAAATTGCAAGTAAACAAGGAAAGGCTTCCATTTAGGAAGCAAAGAAGAATAAAGACTGTCATTAGTTTTCATGTCTACTATGCATACTAAGTAGTGTTTTAGTTAATGTTGGATTTGTTGCATAATATAGCAAAAGACCTAGACTCTAAAAAGAGTTAAATAAATGTTTGCTATAGATAATAGGAAGAAAGGGGGAAGGAAAAAGGGGAGGAAGGTAGGTAGGAGGGCAGGCAGGCAGGTAGCAAGTAGGGAAGCAGATGAACAAGAGTGAGTTAACCCATCAATGTCTCATTTATATGTAAAATGGGAATTGTTGCAAAGGTTGTAAGAGATAATATATGTAAATTGCTTATTGCAGTATCTGATATACTGGAGGTGCTCAAGAAATGCTAAATATCATTATCATAATTACTGCTATCTTTAGCATCATCATCCTCAACACCACCATCATTATTACTTGGAGCTTTTTTAAAAAGGATATTTGAGAAATGCTTCAGTTTGCTGGGACCTACGAATGCATCTTTCTTGATAATCCTCCCACTCATGCTTTAACCCACTTCTATTTAGCTTCTACTCCGCGACACTCCAAGAATTCATGCCTGCCAAATTTACTAATAACATCTTTGTTGCGAAATCCAGTGGACAATTTTTAGTCCATGCCTTACCTGACTTCACTGCAGCATGTATCATTACTGACGAATTCTTACTTTTGGGAGTCCTTTCGCTGTCTGGCTTTTGTGTCAACCCTCCTGCTTGTATCCCCCTACACCTGTAGCCCTTTTAAAGGCTTCTTCCTGAGTTTCTCATATCCCCCTACACCTGTAGCCCTTTTAAAGGCTTCTTCCTGAGTTTCTCATATCCCCCTACACCTGTAGCCCTTTTAAAGGCTTCCTGAGTTTCTCATTTGGGGGTTTTCTCCAGGAACCAACAGCAAGTAAGATTCAAAAGTGTTCATAAAATTTAGCTCATTTTCAAGGGAATAGAAAAAAAATTATTGTTCAAAAGAACAATATTAGTCTGCAGGTCAGATTTTAGAAAAAACTTATTCTACATATTAATGACCCACATATATAGTTTGTGTTTTTAAATCCTAGGTCAAATACTTTTTTACAAAATAAAATAAGAATCTGATTTTTTTAGAACAAATACATGCAAAAAATGTATTTTTTTAAGCAGGGATAGTCAGTCATTCTGGATGGTACTTGAACTTTTCAAATTCCCATACCATTATTCAGCTTTAAGAAATGCTTGATGATGAGCTAAAGGCAAGCATGTGTGTTTTATTCTAAGAATATTAATACCATTACTATCAACCCTCAGGAATGAGCTTATAAATTCAATAATACTATCATAGTACATATTATAACTATGCTTCTATAATCAGTTTTCCACATACTATTTCAGAATACTAATTGAAAAATTTACCTATTATGACATATGAAAAATAACTATAGTTAATCTGGGGAAAATACAAGTAGTTTATCAAGCAAAAAAACTCACAAAACAACAAAAAAATGTTTTCTGTGTCCTCAGCATTAATCCATTAAATTCAGGGAATCTAGGCTTCACATGCACACACATATGGCATTAGTGAGCTAACCCAGTTTGTACTGACATGAGCAGGTGTCTGTAGGTAGGTCAAAGTCATCATGAACCAGGGCAGGGTTCCTAGTTATGAATCCTAAATTAGAGACACTGGTATTATAGGATAGCAATGGGCACATAGAGACTACATCTAGATGGAGGACTTTTGGCTTGTTCCTTACTAGAGGGCATGAGGTTTACCTCGCACAATATCGTTTATCAAGCCATGTACTATTAACATGTGCATTTCATTATGAGAAATCCTTAGGCTATTCTCTGGAGAAGTTGCTGTTTCAGACATTTTAGGTGTCCCATATGGCATGGATAAGGATGTAATTATGAAAAGATGTAGACTATCACAGAAAGATACACCTTTAAGTTATTTTGCCCAAAACTAGCAAATCTAAGGTTTCTTCCAGACCACCAGGACCTGAGAAATAGTTTCTTTTCTGAAAGAGAAATGGAACTCTATTTCTCTATGAAACTCTATGAAACAGGCTCTAAATAGGAGGCAGAAAATGAAAGAAAAATGTGTGTTATTCCATGGCTATGATTTCTCTGCTTAACTTTCAGGGTTAAAATATTAGCAAGCTCCATCATCATCCAGTCAAATCTTTACACCAAACCCCTTCCTCCTTCAGAATACCTCTTACATTAGGTTCTCATCTCCTGAGTAGCTGACTGCCATTATTTCCCTGCTTTAACTTAAGTCTATGCACTTCAGCCATAGAGCGAGACACTAAAATACACTTTGGCATAGGTGAACGTTCAGTACAAATCATTTAAAAGGGAATGTCTTACCTACAGGACACACTTATAAATACTATCCTGACCTCTTTCATGGACCACCCCATTCCGGCTTCAACCACTTGCTCTTTACATGCTCCTTGCTAACCAAAGCCTGCATCACAGTGAAATGGAATTCGTTAAGCTGCTTTGCCCTCAATTTGAATGAAATTCCATTTTCCTGACTGCTTTCTTACCCTTTGAAACAACCCCAGCATCACACCTTATTGAGCCCCTTTTCTGATCTGCTATTTGCTCAGCCCCTACTTTGTGCTCCCTTTCCACTCAGCCTAACACGGAGCACAGCGAACGGTCATCACCCATTTTATTTCTCTAGAAAGGGGACAGATTTTGTGTCCCATTCCACTGTGCACTGGAAGTGCCTCCCTCGGGCACAGGTGTGAACACAAGCTGGGAACGCAGGAGGTATTTTTAAATCAGTGATTGCGTCCATTCAAATTTGTCCCAAAGGAGAAAAAAGTGTTTGTGAGCATTTGTGTGTTTGCATGTGCCTAGCTAATTTAAGTATGTTATTTGGAATATATCAGAGACAAATTGTTTTATAAATAACTAAAATAGATGTTGGCTACAAAAAGAGGTGTTAGAAAAAGCTCTCTATTTGTCTTTTGTGCTTTAAAATGACAATTTTAAATGGTGCTGCTGTAGGGAAACCTGGCTGGGAAATAAACTGTGAAAAGGTATAGGCGGGAAAAGAGTTGGTACTTACTGAGGGCATATTATGTGGTGGGATGGTTGTAAGTGTTCTCCAGGTATGAACTCATTTAATAGACAGGATAATCCTACAGTGTAGACAAGATCACAGCATAGGGTCGCGCGATTGGGCTGCTTGTTCAAAGGCACTCGGCAGAGTGGGATGGGGCAGAAATTCAGCCCTCATTGCATCCTGTTCTGTGATCTTGCCTGGGACTCTTTCTTTGCATCAAGATGCCTTTAGATAGTAAAATTAATGGCCATCTGTCCCGATGATATACTTTTCTCCAATTCACACAAAAGCACAGAATAAGCAAGTGGCATTCCTAGTGGTAGGTTCTATAATTATTCCGTTTACAGATGAGGAAACTGAGGCACAATGAAGTCAAGAATTCTGCCAAAGTTTATATAACTAGTAAGGGACAGCAAGGAGATGCAAACCCAGGCTCATGGCTCAGAGTCTGCATACTTACTCACTGTAATATGCTGATTCTCTGTCACATTTGGAGTGCTTTGCACATGCTAGTTTACATTCATTAAATTTTACATGTATTAACTAACTTAATCCTCACAATAACCTCAAGGAATCAGCCCCTAAGGATAAACAACTAAGCCTTGGCCCCTGTAATCCTAAGAGATGCCCCTTCGCGGGCAAGGTTGTCCCTGGTGAAAACAGAGCCAAGGAGACACTTCACTGATCAGAACTAATTGGCTAATTGAAATGCTCCAGACATTTTGCCAAGAAAAAGTTTAATTAAAACAAAAAACTATCAGTAGTACTGGGAGTTAAACTAGTGGGAGCTGAGAAATGTAAGTCAGAACTGAAATTAATAGATATCTAGAAAGCTCCAACAATATATTTAGAGGGTATTATTGGCAGAGTGATATACTAGATAAGACATAGATAAGAAAGAACTGAATTTGCCAATATAAAGTGTATTTTGGTATAAGATAAAAGCAACACCTCATATTAGAAAGGAAAAGTACCGAGATAACTGAGTTGATATTTGAAAAAACAAGTTGAATTCACATATATGTGTGAAATGACTTAGCTACCAGGTTGTTTGTTACAATAATGTTTTTAACAGCAGAAGATTAGAAGAAACCTAAATAGACAAAGAAAGCATGTGAAAATCTCACAAGGAGAACTGTGTAGCTATTTAAAAACAAAACAAAAAAAAGAAAGGTCTATATCAACTGATGCAAGATATCTTTCTTTTGCCTTTTTATGCAAAAAACATATCTCTAGAAGACTATATGAGAAACCAATAAATCTGGATATTTTTGGAGAAATATTCTAGGTAGTGGAGGGACAGAAGTGGAGGAGAAACTTTTCGCTGCTTATCATTTTGGGCCAGTTAACACACTACCCACTCAAACAACCTAGGAAAACAAAAGAAAACAAACTTTGGTTTGACTTTTACTTAGTGCGACTTTGGGCTAGTTTACTAAATGTGCAGAGACGAATTTTCTTATTTGTAAAATGACAATTATAATTCCTGCCTCACATAGTTTTATCAGGTTTAAGTAAGATAATATATGGAAAGATTCTACTACATAACCTGACACATAGTAGAGAAATAATGGTTCTCTCATCCATCACTTTCCTTTCTCAGGGGACACAAACTCCAGTGGCTACTAACTAGTCCAGGCAGATAACATAAATGCGTGACATATGTTGGCTGTAGGAGATTAGGGGGTGGTAGGGGGTGTGGCAACTTAAGGCATTCAAATTATTCTATGTGTGTATATCAAATATAAATTATACATATGTCTATGTATTATATATGTATATAAAGTCTTATGGCTGTCATTCTTGCTTTTACACAGGAATCTTCATGTTATAAAATTATTTCACAATGTCTCTTTCGAGCCACTGAAAAATCATTTCAACTATATTGCACAATTAGGATAAAATATTTTTAAAAATCAGTCTCTTAAGTTATACTTTTCTCTAAGTTATTTAATATAATTGGCTTTGCTTTTTCATAGAAAAAATCCTATCCATGGAAATATATAGCTACTGGTTGCCAGACCACAATTGGGAGGTTAAAAGCAAAGGACGCCTCTGACATCTTGGCTACTGCTCTTTGTGACAGACGTGATGGATAAGGTGCTGCTGCTTGCGGCTAACAAATCTGACTGAGGTAGGAGTCTGGCAGAGGTGACACAAGTGTAGCCAAGTCAGAAGGTTAATAATAGCAAATTCATACACGGGTGGGCAGGATAATGGTCAACAGTTACGAGAGGAATTTCAGGTACCATATTCAGATTTAAGGAGACAATGATTCAACATTTCTTGCCTAAACAATCCTTCTGTTTCAAATAAGTCAATGTTAAATAAACAATAAACTAGTGACCAAATTAACATTTGTTCTCAATTATGTGGTGAACTTCATATTCTCAGAAAACAAGTTTAAACAGTTTATGATATATATCCATTTGACATCTTACACAAATACATATACTCTCTGTAAACTAAGCACATCATTATTAATTTCCATATAAAACTAAATTAAGACTTGCATAGGCAAATGTAACTACTATTCATGAAATAACCTAGACCTAGGATCATTAGAGATAAGGAGCAAATGGGAAGTAAAGCACTGCATCATTTTATTTTTATTTACTTATTCTGTGTGGACACCTTCCTAAACTCTAGAGAGCAGAGAGAGTCTCAAAGGTGAGACAAGGTCCTTGGTGCTGTGCCATATGAAATAACCTCCACCTAACATCTTGTTTCTTTAGTCAAGAAGAATTGAAGAACATGTGCTACACAACTGTACATGAAGTCGCCTAAGTGAAAAGCTATCCTAAATCCATACTAATGAGACCGTATTGCTTTTCTCTCTTTGGGATTAGCCCAGGTAAAAAAAAAAAAAAAAAAAAAAAAAAAAAGACTGGTCATGCCACATGCAGATTTGAAGACTTCTCTTTATAAAATAGTTAATTTTGTTTCTCCCAATTATCTTTTTAGAGGCATACTATCTTGAGTAGTAGTGTAGGTCTGGAGCCTACTATTTTGGCTCCTATGTAGGAAAACTGCATCATATTAACTTTACCTCTGGGATGAGATTCCTAATGTTCCAATTTAGAATCCTCAGAATACTGGATCTCAGCCCACTCTCAAATACCTGATTTTCCTTCCCCTCATCCTTCCTGTAATCATCGCAGCATGGGATAATAAAACAAAAGGAAATCTTCTTTTTATTTTTTTGTGCATTGTGTCTACCCAGTGCCTAGCATGGTGCTTTTAAACCAAGGAATGGTGAACAAATCTCATGCAGAATATATACAATGTGGCTTCCCTAAATGCCATAGACACACACAGTCTTCCTCCTCTGTGTTCCCTAAGCCTGCTGTGGAAATCAGCCCCTGCATTTTCTTTGAAAAACTCCAATCATGCGTCTGTCTCATCATCAAGTTGTAAAACCACCTTAAGGATCATTTCTCATTTTTCACACCCAAGTCTCTAGCACAGTGCTTAGCATGACAATGGTGGAGAAATAACTGTTGACCCAAACAGAACTGAACTTAGAGATATTGTCACTCTCTTTGTAAGTAATATGCTACATTTTGTACCTTTTGCTCTGACCACTGTGCAATTTGTCATTTATATCCAGACCACCCATTAACAATGGAAACTATGTTTAACCAGCACTGTTTAACTTAAAATGAAAATAACAGGAAAGTGGGACATAAGTGATAATGACAAATTGGTTGGAACATTTTAATATGCAAAAAAGCATTGTTTCTCCTTTATTTAGTGGTGGGGATTATGAATGAATGGCTGTAGAAAGATGTTTAAAAGATCTTGTATGTTTTTATTCTTAATGGAGTAAAGCTAATATAATTCACCTTTTTTGTTCACCATTTTCTTCTGATGCAACATAATCAGCTCTGTAGATCATTTGTGGGCATGCAGTGATCAAAAAACAACATAAAATTTCCACTTTTAAGATGTTACACAGCATACATGGACTTATAAAGTAATTTGGGCCAGCCAATAAATTACTGCTTCCATAGAAAATAGAGACATAGAGAAGTGATAATTTATTAATGCTCATGTGAGCAAACTTTGAAATGAAAAGAAAATTCCAATCTATTCGCTGAGCACAATGGGTCTGTTATATAGACATCATGTGACTAACACATAAAGTTGTCATTTCAATGAGATAAAATACTTTACAATAAGGTTAGCTTTACTGTCATGCTCAGGATATGTGAAATTAACAAAAAATATATGTTGATGTGCCTTTGAGGTAAGCCATTCGTGGCAGGAGTAAATTTTAGTGGTTGACCAAAATGACTTCACAAGTTCACACATATCTTGTTCTTGCCTAAGAATGAAACATTCATATTGTTTTATGTATGATTCTCATGGCCAAAGTCAGCTAGAGTGCCAATCACATTGTGTTAGAAGTGAATATTTTTTAAAAGGTGAATTATACTGATCAATTGTATTCCATTAAGACCACACATAGGATCACACCACCTGTTGATCTTTTACAAGAGGAAATTTAAGGATTGCACATTGTCCTTGAAGAAAGCTAAGCATTTAATAAGTTGAAGACACTTTTTACCATTCTTTAGGGAATACTGTATTTCTAAGAATGGCAGGTAACATGTGCTCTGAATGATACTAGCAAATGGTAACTGCAATATCATTCCTCTTAATGTGATGTTATAAACCCAGTGGAATGTTGGGAGAGCACTCAAGCATTCCTCTAAGCATGAATTCCTAAGCTGCATAATGATGCTAAGTGCATCATCCTAAACATATGCTGTTGTTTCTGCTTATGATAGCTACAGTGGTACTGATGCTCGGCATCTTCTAGAAGAGGAAGCTGGTGAGCATTATAAATCCCAGGGACTCCTGATGGTTGTCTATCCTTGGGCTCTGCTGCATGCCTAGTGGCAAGGTAGTATAGGGGAAAGGTCACCAGCTGAGGAACCACAAGGGAAGGATTCTAGTTGCAGTTCAACCGGCAATTAGTTTGGGGGAAATTATTATACTTCTTGAAGCCTTGATCACTTGAATGTGAATATTAACTTTTACTGTTTAATAAAGTGCTCATTAAGATAACAATTGACATCTGTGAAAATGCTTCAGAAAAAAATGTTCTGTGAATAACAAATAGCCACAAAAGCAACTGAGGCACAAGATCACACAGCCTATAATAGGGACTCAAAGTGTTTCTGGATTGCTACCATCTGATCCCATTATTCAGCTATTTTTCAACTAATCTGCAAGCTTCTTGGCTGGGGCCCAGGACTACATTTTCTATAGCTTAAGACCATCATATGTAGGATAATAAATTGAAACTACAGATTTTTTTTGATGGCACACAAGTATTTGCCTGTGTTCTCCTACAACTTGGTAACATTTCTGCCTTTCATCTTCACTATGCTCATCTATTTTTATATTTACATATGACTATACACTTGCTTCAGTCATAAAAATCATAAAAATCTTTAGTCATAAAGATCTACTGTTCTCTCCCATCTATAACCTTCCTCCAACTAAATCCACATGTAAAACAAGTTTCTTTCTCTCTGTCTGGTATGACGCACTTCTTTAGTCCTCTAAAATTCAGTGCAAACATCCATCTTCTAAATGAAGTCCTTCCTAATTGATTCGGGTGCATTTACCAGGCACTCTTTTTCACCACTCCCAATGATGTACAATACACAGACACACTGACATACATACACACATATTTCTTCCCTTACGCAGTTATACAAGGATGCAGTGGTTTCCTTCTGGAGATCTAAACACAACACTTCTTCAGCCTTCCTCATTCCAAATAAACTCACTAGTAGAAAGCTCTAAGTCAGACACAGACCATTAAAAAAAGCCCAAAAGTGCAAAAGTGGGAGGGAATAAGCGAGGGAAAAAGAAGAGTGAGGACAAATCTTAAACGAGTTCTCTGGTCAGATACATATAAGAAGTGAACCAGTTATGAAACAGCTACAACCTCCCCCAACTCAATGCTTTGGTTTTTCGTTACCATCTGAGCCCTTGTCATCACCAGGGAACAGTCTCTGGCACATATCAGGTTACACACCCTGCATCCCCACAATAACAACATTAACCAGTGTATTTTAGGCTTCACAGTTTACAAAAGCTTTCTCAGACACTATCCCATACGATGATACGACTGTAAGATTAAGCCAACGGGAACACTATCTTATTGGAGAACAAAGTTATCACATATATCTCTTTATTTATATGTAAGTTGGGCTTCCTCGCTACAATTGTGTAAAGGGAACTGTTGGCTTTACAGAATCAGGTATCTGGTAAGCTGCGAGTTGTGTAAAGACAATGAAAAAGGAATCTATGTGATAGTGCATCAGCTTAGGAGATGGGATTTTCATTCGGCTATGCTCCCCAGAAAACGCACAAGCTGGATTTCAGACTGGATGGAAAAGGTAATTTCCAAACCATGCTGCACAAAGGGCTAATAGGACACAACTCCAGGTATTAGGATTAAAACAAATTAAATATAATAGTGGTTGAGGATTGCCAAGCCCTATTGGTGGACAAAGCAAAAGGCAGTACACTTTCAAAATTCAGAGTGAGATCTACACATTTTAAATAAACCTCAAACAAGCTTCCAATTCTATGAAGCAAAATTCTCTGTACAAAATAAAGTTTCCAGTAGAATCTGAATGGCAAGTACACAAACAAGACCAGGAGATTTTCAACTCATACATATACTAATGAAGACATAATCTTCTACCTGTAGAAGTTAATGAAAATTTTCCCATATAAAGGTGAGAAACAAATACAACAGATTTGTTTTTCTAGAAAATATAGTGTATATATTATTAAGATAAATTTAATTTTACATATTAACTTAAAACGTGCTCAAACATAGGGAAGTCAATTCAAGGGAGAATACTCTGATGTTTTTGCTAAAAACTCAAACTATTAGAAAACTATTATTTTTTGTTGTAAAATAAAAAAAAATGGGAAGTCCACATCATGGTACTTCAAGTTTTATGTTGTTCATCTATCCTTTTCTTGGGTCATAATCTTATCAGGAGTTCCATCAGTACTTGGAATTCAAATCCATATTCTATCCATATAGCAAGTTGACGTCTGGACCTTTTTGAACTCCAGCCCCAAGGAAGATCCATGAATGCTACTATCTGAATCTTGTGTGTATGCTTTTTAAATGGCAACAACACAGTTTTAGTAATCGCAGTGGAATAAATGAAACAATAACAACAGCTGGCATTGCTCCCAAGAAAAAAAATTAAACGGAATGATACATAAATCATGTAGCATCTTGAATACGAACACATAAACCCTGGATTTATGCTGAATAGGGAAAGCAAGGTGAAAGAATAGCTGGATAGTACACTATTGTGAGCAGTGAAAGGGGACATCCTTTTAGGAAAAGGCAGTTTTAAGAGAACACATTTTATTAAGTATAAGAAATATTTTCCTCCATGAAGGATTTCATAGAGAAAAACACAGAATAAAGATTAGAAGAACACATATAAGATAAGAATAATAGTTTAGTAATAGAAAGAACTTGAAAGGAAAGGTAATATAACAAATACAGACCTGGCTAGAGTAGGAGTGGAAGATGGAGTAAACTGAAATTACCTAGAAATAATAACATCACAGAAGTAAAGCTTAATAGAATAATGAGAAATGGATATAACACTTAAATGTATTCACAATAGCAGACAGAATTAATCAGAGGTGGAAGGAAAAAGAGAGTCATCAGCATCTAGATGGGAAGTCAGGCCACAGGATTGGGAACAATAACGTAGGGACAAGGGTTGAGGAGAAAAGAGAAGGTCACCAAACGAAGCAATCTAGTAGAACTTGAACATTTAGGAGTGACTCTAAATCCAACCCATCTTTAAAATTCTGCTCAAATTTCCTCTCTTTCCCCAAGTCTTCTTGGAACACTCCTGGGTTCACAGTCAGTGGTTTTTCATTTCATTCTTGGTTGGTGGATGACTCCTCACATCATTGTTAAACTCTCCTCTTTATTTTTGAGGAGCTTAGTATACTATCTCCCCACTATACTCCTCTTAGAAAACTGGGTTCAGAAGTTGTGTTTATTTGCATTTTTCATGGCAAATAGTTTAATTCTACAAACAGAGAGGTTATCCAACAAGTGTTTGTCATATGGACAATCAGATCCACTTACTTTGTTTGCAGATAAATTGCATTAAAATGAGTAAAATGACTTACGATATCATGTAAGAACTAAGTACTAGAATTGGAAGGAAAAAGCCACTGTTTTTTGTAGCGTTAAACCACTGGGGTGGGAGTGGGAGTAAATCAGCCTTAAAGGAAAAGTTTACGTTAGTTAAACCAATGTGAAGGCAAAGAAAGAATACAAATTAGAATAAGCTGAAAAGATACTGTGGGAGAAATTAAAATATTTCTTAATGAAAACAAATACTGGGAAACCAGTAAAAAATGTCAAGGGCTAATTTTATTGGCCAAATATGGAAAATAATATAATCTCCAAGAATTACAACTTAGTAGTAAGAAGTTCAGGGACAAACACAATCAATACAATTTCACATTGATTTTGCATTGCTGATTTGAAGTAGTACCTTGGGAATTGTGGTTCTAAATCTATTTGGGTTCTTTACATAGTTTTGGTATCAAAACACAAAATAATGTTTGCTCTTTTTTGTCTGAGGGCAACATTTTTATGCCCAAGGAGTTCCCACAGACAGCACATAAAATCTTAAGCTACTGGAAAGATAATTCCTGGTAGATATGGGTCTTTAACAGTAATATGGATAGCTGTGTGACTGGCATCACTGAATCGATATTATTTCAGACACTTTGAGATGCTTGGTGGTTAGGTCACAATTATGCACTGAATTGTATCATAAGTGCTATTTTTTATTCTCACCAGTTAAAAAAAATGTTTTAAAAATCATCATCAGCCTTGGAATGCACTGTTTTATGATGCATAGCATTTAGGAAACCTTAAAATTACATGTACTGAGAGGGAAATCAGATCGTCTCACTTCAGCAACTGAAATTAAACCCCTCTTCTTTTTTCCAACTAAAAGCCATAGTTAATGTTCAATTACTCGGCTTTGAGTTGATGATCTGGATCTGTTTCTCCCATTTCTGAGAAAACTTGTCTATAATATTCAGATCAGTGCTTCACCTGTTTTGCTTTCTGCATTGTTGAGCAAACCTAACCACTGAGGGAAGCTTAATGCCACGTCTGGCAGTGTGATTGACAGAGACTCACATTTAGCTCTTACAGAGATTGTTCCAACATTATGTGGACTATAGTGAGCATTTATTTTTAAAAATTGTGAAGGCATAGAAAACAACAGAAGCCAATTCTTTTTAAAAATGTTGCAAGAACACAGAATATAATACTTATTTTATAATATCTTTCAGAGAGCTAAATTTACCCTGTAAGTTTAAGAATTTTATTAGTCTGTTCTCACGCTGCTAATAAAGACATACCCAAGACTGGGTAATTTATAAAGGAGAAAAGTTTAATGGACTCACAGTTCCACATGGCTGGGGAGGCCTCACAATCATGGCAGAAGATGAAGGAAGAGCAAAGGGGTGTCTTACACGGCAGCAGGCAAGAGAGCTCATGCAGGGGAACTCCCCTTTATAAAACCATCAGATCTCGTGAGACTTACTCACTACCACAAGAACAATATGGGGGAAATCGCCCCCATGATTTAATTATTTCCACCTGGTCCCACCCTTGACACATGGGGATTACAATTCAAGGTGAGATTTGGCTGGGGACACAGCCAAACCATATCAAGAATGTAAATTATATGACAATTAAAATAATTACAAAATTATACTGATCAGTCTATTTACTGATAAGATGTCCTAGGGAAAACACTGAGAATATTTCAAAAAATTTTCCCTTCTTATAGGTTTTAAATGCAAAGTTTTAAAGGAAATTTTATTTTATTTTTTATTATACTTTAAGTTCTGGGGTACATGTGCAGAATGTGCAGGTTTGTTACATAGGTATACACGTGCCATGGTGGTTTGCTGCACCCATCAACCCATCATCTACACTAGGTATTTCTCCTAATGCGATCCCTCCCCTAGCTCCCTACCCCCCAATAGGCCCTGGTGTGTGATGTTCCCCCGCTGTGTCCATGTGTTCTCATAGTTCAGCTCCCCCTTATGAGTCAGAACATGCGGTATTTGATTTTTTGTTTTGTGTTAGTTTGCTGAGAGTGATGGTTTCCAGCATCATCCATGTCCCTGCTAAGAACATGAACTCATCTAACGGGAAAATATTTAATCCAGTTTCCCTTAACATATTTTTAGGCCTGAATGTCTCTAGTTTAGGCATCTTGTGGCATTAAATGGTGGACACAACACTGATATCCATTTTAAACTCAGATGACTTGGATCTAAGTCTCATTTTCTATTTACAATTATTAGATCAGTCCCCTAAATCCTTTGGACTATAACATAATTATCTGAAAAATGGGAGTTCAAAATCTCTACCTACATCACAGAGTAGATTCAACAGAGAGAATGTTATGTGAGAACATTTTCAAGTTTTAAAGTACTGTTATCAGTTGGTACCAGAGGTCATATTTAGACATCTGGTTCCAAACAAGATGGTGTAGACCCAATTTTCCCCATTTCCTCCTCTCCAAATACAGCTAAATACCCTGGAAACAATTCAACAGACATTCACAAAAGACCCTGAAAGGTGGAAAGAAGAAGGCAGGAATTAGGAAATGACACCACAGAAAATGTGTAGGACTTTCTTTTTTTTTTTTTTTTTTTTTGAGGCGGAGTCTTGCTCTGTCGCCCGGACTGGAGTGCAGTGGCCGGATCTCAGCTCACTGCAAGCTCCACCTCCCGGGTTTACGCCATTCTCCTGCCTCAGCCTCCCGAGTAGCTGAGACTACAGGCGGCCGCCACCTCGCCCAGCTAGTTTTTGTATTTTTAGTAGAGACGGAGTTTCACCGTGTTAGCCAGGATGGTCTCGATCTCCTGACCTCGTGATCCGCCCGTCTCGGCCTCCCAAAGTGCTGGGATTACAGGCTTGAGCCACCGCGCCCGGCCAGGACTTTCTTTTCTCTCCCATATATCTCAGATAGCACACCAAGAAGACCTTCAGCCTGGAATGGACAACAGGTGTCAACAAACAACAAAAGCAAGCAAACAAAAGAGAAAAGCCTACTCTCTCTGGCTGAGGGCAAGGAAAGGGGGAGAGTAACTGGGACATGGGGCAGTCTTTTTCCTGACCCATACCCAGCAGCAGTAGTAGGTCCCTTTAACCTGTAAGTGGTGGCATCAGTAGATCCCAGAAAGGGTAACACATCTTGCATCCATAGCAGCAGCTGGAAGCACCTGCACTGGTGAGGTCAGTGAATCCCTGACATCAAACCTGGTTAAATATGGAAAATAATATAATCTCCAAGAATTACAACTTAGCAGTAAGAAGTTCAGGGACAAACACAATCAATACAATTTCACATTGATTTTGCATTGCTGATTTGAAGTAGTACCTTGGGAATTGTGCTTCTAAATCCGTTTGAGTTCTTTACATAGTTTTGCTATCAAAACACGAAATAATGGTTGCTCTTTTTTGTCTGAATGCAACATTTGTTATCAATTGGTAGCAAAATCAGGTATGGGTGACCCATCCTCTTCCCCACACCTGCCTATATCATGTGGGCAGAGATAACAGGCCAGAGAAAACACTTTCCATCCTACAGATCCAGTGTCTAACATCCCTACTAGTCACAATAGGTGACCTAGAGAAGTGCTTTCTGTAATTTGCAAGTGGCACCAGCAGGAATATATGAGGAGCTCCGAAGTCAGGAGAACTAAGCAGACCAAAATAGCATTGAAGAGCTGTGCAAACTAAATGCATTTGGAACTACAGCCTACGAAACAGGCCAGAACCTACATACCAAACCAAAACACGGACATTCTTGGCTAAAATGATAGATTTTATTTTAAATGTCCATTTAAAAATGGTCTGTATAAAGAATGTCCAGGATAAACATAAATATAAGCCATGAACCAGGACAAACAAATTGGATGAGAAAAGACAATAAACTAATTCTGATAACCAAGAAAAATGAAATGTCAAATTTATCTGACAAGGATTTTAAAGCAGCCATCATAAAATTGCTTTAACAAGCGATTATGAATTCTCTTGAAACAAAAAACCTCAGTAAAGAAATAGAAGTTATAAAAAAGCACTAAATAGAAAGTAGAGAATGGAAAAATAAAATCATAGGAATTAAAATCTTGCTGGGTGGGTCAGTAACAGAGTGGATATAACAGGACAGAACAATGAAATTAAGGACAGATCCACAAAGTTTATTCAAAAAATTCAAAAACTTGAAATTGTTTCTATTTCACCAACTTGAAAGCAATCAACCAATTCCTATAAAACTACAAACTACCAAAACTAACAAGATGAAATGCAGAACCTGAATAATCCCATAACCATTAAAGTAATTGAATTTGTAATTAAAATCCTCTTGAAAAAAATCTCCAGGACAGTTGTTTTGTGGAGAATTTTACCAAATATTTAAAGAAAAAATTGACACCAATTTTACACAATCTTTTCCAGAAAATATAAGAGGAAGGAATGCTTACCTACTCATTTTATGTGGCCAGTATTACTATGATACTGAAACCCAATAAAGACAGTACAAAAAAGATTACAGACCAGTATTTCTCATGAACACAGACACAGAAATCCTCAATAAAATATTATCAAGTTAAATAAAACAGTATATAAAAATAATCATTCACCATGTCCAAGTTGGACTTATCCCAGGTATGCAAGATTGATTTAATATTTAAAAATCACTCAATGTAATCTACCATGTCAACAGTTTAAATAAGAAATATCTTATGATTAGATGAATTGAAAATAGTGTAGATGCAGAAATTACAAGAAATCTACCAAAAAGTTCCTACAAATAAATTATTTCAGCAAGTACTTGAGATCTATGACCAACACATGAAAATCAATCTCATGTATATATTCTAACAACAAACATACAGAGACTGAAATTAAAAACACAATACCCATTTACATTGCTCAAAGAAAATGGAATGCTTAGGTATACACTAAACAAAACGTGCAATATATTTTAGCTGAAATTACAAAATGCTGATGAAAGAACTCAAAGAAGGCTTAAATAAATGGAAGGGCTTGTCATGTTCATGGATTGGAATACTCAACACAGTAAAGATATATATTATTGTCAACTTAATCTGGAGATTTAATACAATTCCTATCAGAATCCCAACAAGATTTTTGTAGTTCTAGAAAAGCTTATTCTAGAATTTATATAAAAAGGCAAAAGACCTAAAATATCTAAGACAATTTTGATAAGAGTAAAGTAGGAAATATCACTGTATTAATCTGTTCCCATATTGCTATAAAGAACTTCTGAGACTGAGTAATTCATAAAGAAAAGCAGTTTAATTGACTCACAGTTCTACATGGCTGAGGAGTCCTCAGGAAACTTATATTCATGGCAGAAGGGGAAGCAGGCACATCTTACATGGCGACAGGTGAGAGACAGGGTATGTGTGAGTGCAGGAAAAACTACCATTTATAAAACCATCAGATCTTGTGAGAATTCACTCACTATCATGAGAACAGCATGGGGCGAACTGCCCCATAATACAATCACTTCCCTCTTTTGACACATGGGGATTACAGGTCCCTTCCTCGACACGTGGGGATTGCAACTCAAGGTGAGATTTGGGTGGGGACACAGAGCCAATCCATATCAATCACTCTACCTAAATATTCAGGTTTACTATATAGCTGCAAGAATCAAGACAGTGTAGTACAAGTGAAAGAATAAACCCACAGATGAATAGAATCCAACAGTTTATGACAAAGGTGCACACACAATTCCATGGAAGAAGAATAGCCTTTTTAACAAATGGTGCTGGAACAGTTAGATATCCATAGGAAAAAAAATAGAGAGAGAGCCTTAATCTAACTCTTACACATTAAACAAAAATTAAGTCAAAATACACCACTGACTTAAACATAAAAAATAAAACTATACAATATTTAGAAAAAATATGAAAAATAATTTGGGACCTGGGGCTAGTTCTTAGACTTACTACCAAAAGTCTGATTCATAAAAGGAAAAATGATCATCTGGACTTATCCAAGTTAAAAATATTTAGCCATAAAAGATCCTGTTAAGGGGATGGAAAGACAAATTGCAGACTTGGAGAAAATGTTCACAAGCAACACATCTGTAAAGACATGTAAAGGAACTTGTATACATACAGAACTTTCAAAACTGAGTTTAAAAAGTAAACAACTGGCAAAAGACATGATCAGATTTGCCACTAATTAGGATATAGATATGACAGATAATCATATAAAATGATGTGCAATATCATTAGCAATTAGGGAAATGCAAATGAAAACAAAAAAGCAGTACCACTATACACCTGTGAGAATGGCTAAAACTTAAAAAATACTCATAACCTCAAATGCTGGCAAGGATGTAGAGAAATTGGATCACTTGTTCACTGCTGGTAGGAATGTAAAAGAGCACACCCATTCTAGAAAACAGCTTGGCAGTTTGTCCTAAAACTGAAATGCACTTAGTATATAATCCAGCAATTGCACTCTTGGGTACTTAGAGAAGTGAAAACCTATGTTCACACAAAAATCTGTATGCAAACGTTCATAGCAGCTTTATTCATTCATATTAACCAAAAACTGGATAAACCCACAAGTCTTTCAATGGGTACCCTAAAACAGACTGTGGTACATCCATGCCATAGCCTACTGGCATAGTATACTGCAATAAAAAGTAGCAAACTATTGATACACACACTAGAATGTATTTCAATAGAATTATTTTGAGTGGAAAAGTCAATCTCAAAAGTTTACACACATTATGATTCCATTTGTAGAATATTTTTGAAACAAAGTTACTGAAATGAACAGATCAGTAGCTGTCAAGAGTTAGGGATTGGTCAAGGGGAGGAGATAAGCATGGCTATGAAGGGGTAGCATAAGGGAGCCCTGTGGCGATGAAACGGTTCTGAATTTCGATTGTGGTCATATTTATGTATAACTACACATGTGATATAATCACATGGAACTACACACACATACACACACACACACACACACACACACACACACAGACGAGTACCTGGCAAAACATGAAGTAAGCTCTGTAGATTGTACCATTGTCAATTTTCTGGTTTTGATATTGTACTGTATTTATATAAGTTAACATTGGGGGAGGCTAGTGAGGGGCGTCTAAGACCTTCCTGTAAATTCCTTAGTAACTTCCTGGGAATTTATAATTATTTCAAAATTTAAAACGGTTTTAAAAAGTCATATTTGAAAAATTTTGAAATCATTCTGCTACTGTGCAAACCAGATTTGATGATGTCATTATTATTTTAGAAGTTGTATGCATTGAGGAGTAATGACAAGATATAATTCATTGCTCTACATGCGAGTAACTTGAGCAATTAAGAAACAAAGTAGGACAGAATTTTGTAATCCTTACCTAGGCACTACTTTATAGCCACACGAAATATTAACAGGTAGAAGGAGAAAATACATAAATCATTGGTGCAGGAAGGATATTCAAAATACTTAATAACTTTTATGGTCTGGACATAAACCAATCAATAACAGATTCTGGGGCCAACGAGAACAGATGCCAGTCACAACCCAAAATTTGGTACTGGTGCACAACAGTGGAATATCCATCCTACCTGATTTATTTTCGATAAATTGTACTATTTCCTCCACAAAAGATTCATAGTCCTAAAATGTTGGTATTTCCGAGTACTTCTGACCCGAAAAGACTGGAAAGGGCACTATATTATTGGATGAAGCATACCTCAAAATGTTGCTAAAGCACATCACAACTAATACCAGTCAGCTACAAAAGGATTGCTTCTATTAGGATATTTGAAATTTTCTCCTTTTTTACAAACACATATAAAATATCAGTACAAAAACAAAATCACATTCAAGTTAATTTATTATATTTCAAGGTAGGTGTTCAATATTTGCATATAAATAGTTTTTACAGTTTTGAACTTTTAGTACTTGAATAGTTAATACTGTTAGAATCTTTTTATGAGTTCTTCCTTGAGGAAAGATTCCAAGGTGCTTTGCGAACATAATCTTAGCAGGTTTATCAGATTAGAAAGATAAATACTGAAAGGTAAAATTAATTTGGTCGTACTTAATTTTCTTGAGAAATTAGGATCACTAATTATCAAAACAAATTTAATGAGAAAGGCCAAAGCCCCTATTTAAGGGAAGATAAACAATGTAATTTAGAAACAGAATCTGAAATATGAACATAAAAGTATGAACGTTTTAATCAGTGTGTCAGTTTTATAAAACTCATTTAAGAAATGAATTGAAACTAATTAGTGTTTTCTACTATTTTAGAAAGGCAACTTCCTTCTGCTGAAAAACATCCTGTTTAGTAAGTATTATAAAGCATGGCATATGCTGTCTTTGTTCATGCACATTGTGGACACTTTTTTAAAAAGATAGATTAATTAATTAGTTCAAAGCATTAGTTAATTCCAATTGAAATGCACTACTCATGCAGGTAAATGGGTTAAGATTATGTAATTTTTTTTCCTGTAGTAACATAAGAAAACTCACTTAAAATTCATACATATTGAATATAGAAACAAAATCACCCAGTTCATGCAGATGTAATTATAACTTCATGAAAATTTAGAGACAGCTTAACAGGTTGAAGGGGGGAAACTACCCAGTGTATTACTATCAAGTTGGAATTACCTAGATGGATAATTTTAGCCTATATGGATTTGTTCATTTCCATTTTGCCAGGACATTCTATAGTAATTGAAAGCTGTTAAGGCAGGATAACTATTCAGAATTTTTTCCCAGTTATCTTCTGTAAGGCTCATTTGCTGGCTCAGAGTATTACCTGAAGGAAAGAAAATGATCAGTTATGTAGAATTGATGGTGCTACAATCATGGTGCTTCCAACATGTGAAGGTAAATCTGCATGAAAGAGGTAGAACTCCCATTTTACAGGTAAGAAAATCTAGGCTCCCAGAGATTAAGTACCTTGCCCAAGAACCCAGAGATTTGGGTTTGGAACAGTTTTTCCTGACTCCAAATCTTAAACAATTTCTTCTCCTGTACATTATAGTGTGATCCTACTGGGTTTAATAACACTTCAACTTTCAGAAAAGAATGGTCCTACAAGGCTTACTTCACTTTTGAAATGGATTCTAACCCAGCAACGCTCATGGGATGTCAGCATATAAATGCTTGTGATTGAAAATGTCTCAGGAGGATCCCATATTACTGACTCTGAGGGGAGAAATATGATGGGGCTTTATACACACTTTAACCAAACTTGCATCCAAGTTATTCAGTGGTTAACTGCTATTTCTGTGGCATTTTATAAAAGACTATATTGGCTTGCTAAACAGCACTCCCCCAAATACTAATATTAGAATCCAGTAGTAGGTGGAGACATTTTTTTCTGCCATGTAGACTGCTGCTAAAACTCCAAAAGTGTACAGAGCTATGACAAATGCACAGAACATAATGACTTCAGTATTTCCAGCCCTATTGTGAGAGAAGGAAGTATATTTTCACATTTAGTAGCAGTACTATCCTTTAAGTAAAAAGGCAAAATGATTGCTTTACTGTCAGCAGAATAAGTGCGTGTTTAATATATATTTGTTCTGAGCCATCCATATCCTGTTTCTCCTTAATACCAATGAGAACACTTTTGTTAGTTTTTTCTCTAGTCTAGTTAGCATCCCCTCTCATCTCTCTTTTACTTTTCTTCTTCTTATATTAATTGGACTAGGAATTAACTTTACTCATTTATGTAAACAGATCTGAAGATGCAAACATTTCCAGATACATATCTACATACACTACATATCTCTATACATTCATATATACTGAGCACACATATATGACAAAATAATATATAATCTTCAGTTATTAAAATGTAAATTAGGATAACAGTAAAGATTTTATGACATCCAGCCCAGTAACATCCAAAATGTACAATTTTAAAATTACTGCACTAAAACTTCTGCTACCAGATAGGATAGAGTGAGTAGCTTATTAGACATGAGGAAACAGAAAGTCTAGATAAAATGTTAAAAAGTAAGCAGCTTAAAGAAATCAGAAACTAGCTGGAGCAACATGATTCTCAAAAGGGAACCCTGGAGAGGTGAAGGAAGAATTTGCAGTTGCTTTTTGTTGAATCTGGGCTCTTAGAACAGCATAGACTTGGCTTGGGAAAAACGCCGCTGCTGGACATTAAAGAAACCAGAAGAGTGAGGACTCTTGAGGCACTGGAGTGACAAATATAGATGTGAGAGATTTCAAACAGTCAGTCAGTTATCTCCTGACATTTGTCAATTCTGGAGCTGTAGGATCTAGAAGCAAAAGAGTTACGCTAAATCCCCTGAAAAACACCTCAGATTTTTGGGAGACTGGCAATCCTGAGAAAAAACACATTTTAAAATATTGGTGTTCAAGACCTGCCAAGAGTAGAGTCCCACACAAACATGGTAGGTTACGGTTTGTCCTGTGGATCAAATTCAGCCCGCCCCAATTTTTGTGTGGCCCATGGGCTAAGAATAGTTTACACATTTTCGAATAGTTGAGGAAAAATCAAAAGAAGAACAATATTTTGTTATGTGAAAGTATACAAAACTCGCCCTGGCCCAAGATGGCAGTCGAGGCCACCTGATGTGTTCTGTCTGAGATTCTGGCACTGAAGACTAATGCAGGACCCCAAGATTGGGAGTTGTGGGTGCAGCGACTGAAGAAGGAATATCAGTCCCTTGTCTGGTATGTGGAGAACAACAAGAATGCCAACAACGATGGTTCCAACTGGAGTCCAACAAGGTAGCGACTCGGTGGTTTGGAAAGGGTTGGTATATCCATGACCTCCTGAAATGTGATTTTGACAACGAGTTTGAAATTCTTATCACATATGTTACTACTGCCCCAGAAATTGCAGTCCCTGAGCTGGATGGAAAGACAGCAAAGATGTACAGAGGTGGCAAAATATGCCTGACGGATCATTTCAAATCTTTGTGGGCCAGGAACATACCCAAATTTGAACTAGCTCATCCCATGGCTCTGGGGCTGGGTCCACGGCTGGCAGTGGAAATCCCTGATCTGATTCAGAAGCAGGTATTCCAGCACAAAGAGAAATGCAGCCAATGAAGGACCAAGCCACTGAGGCAGGGCAGAGGGACTTTTGATAGGCTTCGGTCCTGTTTTCCTGTGTATCACACTTAACTCATCTAACTGCTTCCTGGGACACCCTCCACCTCTAGTTGTCACTAAGTAGCTGCAGCAGGAGGGGGGGAAAAAGCCAACACACCAAACAGTATTGCTACTGGGTTTCTAAGGCTGCACAGGGAAGCGAAAGACTGGTCTTTGGAAAATCAAGAGGCAATTTTTATCCTCCCCCCAAGTGGAACAATATGCGGTCCTGGAGGCATGGGGGTAACTGGAATAGAGTACATAGTCTTTCTGGTTTCAGGAGACAGCCCATCAATAAAAGCTGCTTCCTCTGGTTAAAAAAAATAGAAAAAGAAAGAGAAAAAGAATAAGAAACTACAAAGAAAGTATACAAAACTCAAATTTTGGTGTCCATACATAAATCCTTATCAGAACACATGCATGACCTTTATATATTGACATATGCTGCTTTTGCACAATGAGTGCAAAGAAACTGAATGACCTGCAAAACCTAAAGTCTTTATTTCCTGGCCCTTGACAGAAAATGTTTGCCAACCTGCACTAGGCTGTTAGTTGAAAACTCTGGTGGCCAAACACTCAAAGAACAGGGCAAACTCAACCCAACCTCATGCTGGCTCAGTTCTAGTTTGGATTACAGTAATTAGCTTTCACTCTATCTGCCTAGGAGAGGAACGGCAAATCTTTGCTGGAAAAAGATATCATCATTGGAGCCTCTACATTTTTTAATACACATTATATATATATATATATATTCCTGCATTCAGAAAATTACTGTACTAACTTTTCTCTGAGCTGAAGTGTGATACATATGAAGAATCATGACTTAACTGGCAAGTTCAATAGCAATCCATTAACGTCTAGTGTTGTTATTAAGTAATACTAATCTATGTCATTTAAAGAAAAGTAAAACATAGGTAACAATAGTACCTAAAGCACTTTTCTTGGCAAGAAAACTTAAAATTGGTGTCCAGAATAATAACATTCTAACAAACTAGATGTTAGTTTCCACTGTAAAAATGGTCCAATAATATAAAGACTAGAGTCTGTGAATTATTTTGCAGTAAATGAAACAAACAGCAGTTGACCAAGTTACAAATCATCCTGATCTATAAACTGAATCCTAGAACTTGTTTCTCAATGACATCTGGTTCAGAGGACACCAGCATCGTATTTTAGGCATCTACCATCCTGTGAAGTCTGATAAGCACAGATGTGGGAAAAACAAATAACGCTGAAATGTTATAATTATGCAGTATGTTATGCTTGCATCTCTCTCAGGATTTTAAAATCCGATTTTAGTAGCTTTTTATAATAAAAAGCACAATTCAAAGGTGCAAGACAGCTGAGAAGTTCAATATGTCACAGAACTGCAAAATTGTTAAATTCACTTTAATTAGGATTTACTAAGATTTTACAACTGTGGCATAAGTAAATCATAACTCCCAGTTAGAAAAGGTTATGTTAATTTTCAGACTATCACATTCTGTAACACATGTTTCATCAGTGTCAATGAAATATAACCCAATCGCCGGGCGCGGTGGCTCAAGCCTGTAATCCCAGCACTTTGGGAGGCCGAGACGGGCGGATCACGAGGTCAGGAGATCGAGACCATCCTGGCTAACACGGTGAAACCCGTCTCTACTAAAAAATACAAAAAACTAGCCGGGCGACGTGGCAGGCGCCTGTAGTCCCAGCTACTCGGGAGGCTGAGGCAGGAGAATGGCGTAAACCCAGGAGGCGGAGCTTGCAGTGAGCTGAGATCTGGCCACTGCACTCCAGCCTGAGCGACAGAGCAAGACTCCGTCTCAAAAAAAAAAAAAAAAAAAAAAAAAAAAGAAATATAACCCAATCATGCTTAAAAGTTCAGGTCATACAATAATTGTATGGGATTCAACTGCATACAGTTGTACTATTATACAGAAAGGTACAGATGTGGTTATGAATACAAAATTAAATATAAACTAAAACTGGATACTTGTACATTTATATATGTTCATATAAATTACAATCTCTAATTTTTAATTTAACTCAGTCCCTAGCCTGTGAACAGTTACCTTATAACATAGGAATGCACAATGTCAGATACTATCTGAGAAAGTCAGAATTATGCTTGAAAAGAAAGGCGTTTTAGAATTAGACACTTTTTTAAAAGTTAACTTTTTAAAAACTTTGTATAAAGTTCAAATATTCTCTGCTGTTTTCTTCACCTTTAAGAGCTCCGCAATGACAGAAACCTCTGAACAGAGCTCTGATAATTTAATCACATAAAATATGTGAATGTGGTCATATAATAAATCATTAGAGAGTATGCTATTGATCATCTTAAACTATATGTGCTCCTTTAAAATTAAACTCAATATCTAAAAAAAATTACAAGTATCATCAGTAACAGACTTCACCCATACAATTTATGAATTTAAAAACAAGGTTTACATTCATCTAGTCCTCAAAATTATTTTTAAAAAATTCTTCACATGCATGAAAACAGTCTATTTTAAAGCAGGTCAATATTAGAACACTGAGAACTGGAAAATACTAAGGATAATCTAAGACATTCAGGCAACTGGTTATTTTATTCAAACGCTTGATTCAAGGAAAGCATTTCTTTATAGTTCTGAGTCCTTAATAATTGCTAGAATGCTATGCCTTTGAATACAAACTCAAATATTATAGTGCCACAAACTGTTTCTCTTATGCATCATATCTGACCCCAGTTAAAAGATCAGAGTCCTCAGAGCGACATATTGCTAACAAAAAGTCCTCAGTAGGTAGTGGAAAGTCAGGCTAGGAGTCAAACAGAACCAACAGAGATGACAGAGATGTGATATTCAGCACAGTCTCCTCAGAGAGAAAAAGCAAAACCACATGGCCCTGCTGAAATGCCGAGTTAATTCTCTCTCTTATCTGAGCATTAAACATTACATCGTTAAAATTGTTTCAACTAGATTACTGCCTCTTCAGGTGAGACTCTCATTTAAGAAACACAAACATTCTCAAAGCACATTGCTGAAACACTATAAAAACTTAATAACCTACCATTTTCTTTGCACTCTTCTGGAGGTTTAGCCTTTTTCGCAAGTCGTGGATCCAGCCATGATGTTGTCTTTGTGTTATGGCTGAAAAGAAAAGAGATCACTCTGAACAGACACATACTAAAAGGAATCAAGTTTATTCCTTAAGAAAAAAAAAAAAGCAGGGTTAGTCCAACAAAATTGCAATCGATACACTTAATTTGCTTACTGGTTCTAAGTAGCCCTGAAGGAGGTGTAAGAGTAATTGTGCAAGGCAGCTGTAAATTTGGCAACCTCAGCTCCCTGTCCTCAAAGCAGCTATTTTTATTAAAATCAACTAGAATGTTGCCAAGTTAACCTCATTGAAAATGCAGAACTCATCCAGAGCAAAAGGAATTTATTACAAATACAGGATTCTCCAGTTGGAAGAGCACAGTCCACCGGCTCTGATAACGTTTCTTGAGTTTTGCAAAAGAATTATTTTCATCTTAAACCTACCCTTTTCATAAACAGTTGTTTTGTTACCCTTTAACTACAGAGCTGGCAGAGGCAGTACAAAAGTGATGCAGATTATAGCATGTTCTTGGGATTCCTGCATATTCCTCAATAAGTGATTAATAGCAATTTTATTAACTCACATTAAACTATCTTTCATCCAAATACTTTCAACCCAGCTCAGAAGGTAGGGGATAAGACTGCCTGCATTCTAATGTTTCTGAAATGGAATTTCCAGAAATTAATGATAAAATAATATTTTTGAAAAAATGTTTTCTTGTAAGACTTTTGCCAGAAATTTAAAAAGTAAAGGAGAGATATTCTTAGCGTTTCTTAAAGTGGTCGTGAAATAACCTGCATTGGAATTACCTGGTGGACAATGCATATTAACAATGCATATTCTGGGTCCACAAAGAACTATCAAATAAGAATCTTTGATATGGGACTACACAATCTCCATCACAGGCAAGCACTCCCAGTACTTCTTATGCACATTACAATTCAAGAACCACTCATGGCTTGTAATTGCTCATCGGGGCCAAAATATTTACTGTGTACAGCTGTCTCAAGCGATCTCATCTACCAATGGACAAATAATCAAGAATGCAACATTTGCGAGGGCCTTGGGAAAAGAATGAGCAAAGGCACAGGTGTGGGAACGTGTGAGGTGTTTCCAAGGAACAGTCAGAAGGCCAATGAATGAAACATGAAAGGAAGAAGGGAAGAGAGGATGGAAATAGAAATCAGAGCCAGGTAATAGGCATATTTTAGCACAGTTGTAAGGAGGTCAAAATGGTAATGATGATACAAATTGCACATGTATTCTCTTTCTTTAATGACATTTAACTATATGTTGCCAATCATAACCACAAATGTTAGCTAGATAATCTGATAAACCAGTCTGTACTTGCAATGAAGGTTAGAAAATTCACCCAGGCACTATATTTAATCACAAATATGTAAAAACCAAGTTCCTTCTTAATGGAGGAACTTTCAAGGCAGGAAGGAGGGAGGATGGAGTCAAGATGGGTAGCAGAAAGCTATTCCGAGGTGTTAAATCACTCTTCAAATAGCATTTTCTGAATGATCATCCATCCAATCTGTGTAGGTATAGAGCCATCTATGATTTGAGAACTGTGACATAAAGACCCCTGGGTCATGAAGTTTCTGCTCCTGAAGAAGATGCCATTTTATTTCTGACTTTCACAGGGGATAAAGACAAAGTATTCTCCATCACATTCTTAACATTTAAGAGCTCTTCGATGATAAATGCCTCTCAACGGGCTCTAATAAGTTGATCAGATAAAGGCTGTGAATTTGATCAAATAATAAATCATCAGGAGAGCATGCCAGCTTTTATTTTTTCCTCAATTTGACCCTTGTAAAGTCTGGTGGTACTTCATTATCAGGTTTCAGAAGGATATAAAGTACTGCAGACACTTTCATCTGGTTCTGGCCTTTGTTTGTATGTCAACATAATCCAGCATTTTCTTCTGAACTAAAGACTTGGAGCTTAAGGATGCAGGTTCTGACTACTCCTAATGTGAGGATAGGGGCAGTGGGTTCAGTGTTTGCTGCTCTCATTTTTAAAAAAAATCACTTAAAAAATGCTCTTTATAGACATGTCTCAGTTCAAATTGTGTGTGTGTGTGTGTGTGTGTATGTCTATGTTTCTATGAGGTGGGGAGAAATCTTGGGAAGTAAGCAGGAAAATACATTTCTCTTCTTTTCATCCTCACTCGCTTCTTCCGAATCCTTTCCCCTTTTCGGAGAAAAGTCATTTTTAGGCTCCTTAGACATATTCACAAAAGCAAACACATCCTTGGGTAAGTATTAAGGGAACATTACTAAGCCACTGCAGAGTCCAATTACCATTTCTACTGCACACCACCATGGGTCTCAAATACTAGCTAATTTAGTAGAGAACTGTGAATTTTCCAGCTTTCCTGAGTTTATATAAAGCATTTCATTACAGGCTGATTTTTTTTTAGGTTGAACTAGCATTAACGGTATGTCACTTTAATACATTTTGACAGATTGAGTCTCTTATAGTTAACACCATTTTTAGCTGATCTTCAGAAACGATTCTGAAAGCAATGTGGGTAGTAGTTACCTCCAGTAATTGTCTTAAACATCACATGAAGATCCAGCACAGTATTTTTCAACAGTGGTTCTCACCAGCCTTGTAATTTGCAGGCTCCTCCAAGATTCCTTGCAAATAGGATATTTTTAATGCATTGGGAGACAACAGACCAACCAGCTCTTCCACTTCCCTTAAATTACGTATTTTAAACCTTAATAATTCCATTTGCAAACAGAATTAAATGTCGGTCAGGAAACTGTGTTCAAAATGGGATCATTGAGGGATTTTTCCACATTCTGTGTACTATCAGGTTTAAGGAGGTTATTTCCTTTCAATTCCTAGCTAGGGCAGATTCAGGTGCATGACATCAGTTTTCTGCATCTATCCAAACTGTGTGTCACATAAATACCGGGAAAAGAAAATGCCAATGCTAGATAATTTTATATTTCAATTCAAGTTTCCTTAACAGAGACACATACACATACATAGGCTACATTTGCACAGAAACTTTTCTTATTCCAGCCGGAGAATGCAACAAATATTTTCTAGGAAATTTGAATCATACTAATATACTACTTCATGTATTTTTAGGATAAAGTGAATGTGCGAATGTGATGATCATGAAAAGTGAGAGGTCAAGTGAAAAAGCCAGTAGCTATTTAAGTTCAGTCAATGTCATATTTTAAAACTTGGATGAAAACCAAAAACAATGGTTTATCTTATGGGCATATCCCAAACTCTTCTCTGATGTTAAACTAAACACTGGGTCTGTCTGTCTAGAGGACTAGAACAAGCCAGAAGTGAAATTTCAGTCAAGTCCGCATTTCTAGTTTAAATTCATATCAGAATGGCCTTGAAAATATGCAATAGGCGGATCAGTTGTACAGCATTCCTGTACAACTTGTAAGCTTAAATTTTGCCAAACTGACAGAAACAGCAGGTTAAATAATACCCTATCTTCTGAGAAAACATTCTTCTCACATAGAACATGCTTCATTTCAACAGGAAAAGCTATTTACAGTGCAGCACACCATAGCAAAGTTATTCTCACTATCTCGTGTCATTTCTCGATTGTCTACTGTGTCAGGGAAAGCAGCAGAACTTTCAGATATGCCCCTTCATTTAATGCTAATGAGCCTTTGTGGCTAAGTATTATGAATTCCATTTTATAGATGGAGAAACCCAGGTTGGGGGAAGGTGAGTAACTTGCCCAAGGCTAAACAGCTAGTGGCATGAAACTGAAAGAGCCAGCTAGCATTAAACCCAGATATATCTGACTTCCAGGTACAAGGTTTTCTTTTTGTTTTTTGTTTTTTTTGGTCTGAAACCAGAGGCATCTGGAACCTCACACTCGACTTTTTATACTGAGGTTCATTTCACTCCCTGGAATAGTAATCAAGAGTCTGTTTCCCAGCTTCTGCCAGTAGTTTAGAAACAGACCTTTACCTACTATTTATGGAGAGTAATTATTAAATTCCTTTTTAAGTGTAAATGCTTTGCACTTAATAAGTATGATATTAAGTTCCATATAGAGACAAAAGAGACCACTGTGATTGAGGAGGCATTGATAATATCACTGGAAAAGTTTTCTCCTTATAAACTTAAATTCTGTATTTGAATCACTTTCTTTTTCTTTTCTTTTTTTTTTTTTTTTCTTTTTTGGCAGGATCTGACTCTATTGCCCAGGCTGGAGTGCAATGGCATGATCTTGGCTCACTGCCACCTCCACCTTCTGGGATCAAGTGATTCTCCCACCTCAGCCCCCAGGTATCTGGGACTACAGGTGCATGCCACATACCCCGTTAATTTTTGGATTTTTTTTTTTTTTGTAGAGATGGGGTCAAATTCCTGAGGTCAAGCAATGTGCCTGCCTTGGCCTCCGAAGTGCTGGGATTACAGGCATGAACCACCATGCCTGGCCCTGAATCACATTCAAATCAATTTTTCTTCATTCAAATCTGAGTATTTTTCTAAAATGAAGTCGTCTTAGAAAGCTGATTCATATAATCTACATATGAATATTTGGTCTTAGAGGCTATATTAAAGAATTATGTTATTAAGAAGTGCTATCAATGGATGCACTATTTGTTAGGAGCAAAACTTAAAATTTTCGTATAGATCATGCCATATTCTATTTTTCTGTTCCAGCTTTTCATTCACTCTACTATTTGCTCTATTGTTTGTCCAGTCAGGGCACAAACCTCTTTTCCATTTCTTAGGTATATACATAACTGGATCTTCAAGGGTAACCTAATTCAAACCTAATATTAAAACATGTTCTCCGTTCCTAATTTGTTTCCTTTTCTTTTCTTTCCTTCTTTAATATCGCCAGAGCAAAATGTTTTCACTGCTGTACAGCTATTGGAAAAATTCAGTTTCATCAATTGAAATGTTCTTAGTGAAATGAAAAACTTTTATTATTAAACACATTCCTTTCCTTTGCTCTGTTTTCTCTAAAACTAGAAACAGACTTAAAACGATGATTAATAAGTCCTCCACATAGCCAATTCTGAATCTCAATCTTAAACTGATAGCTAAATGATATTTCCCCCCACCCTGGGAAATACTACACCAGAAGAATAACAAGAGATTAAAGCCAGTGACATTTGATTGCATAAAACAATCTTCTGAACAAGATAAACAAGGTTCAGGTAAATATTCTGGAGTCAATAGCAATTCAAAATGTCTGTGGATGATCAGGTTTAAATAGTAGTAGTGATATAGGTTCAGAAGCAGTAATAACAGACTGATGGCTTGACTTTAGGTTTAAACAAACACTTTTATTATTATTATAAGTTCTGGGATACATGTGCAGAATGTGCAGGTTTGTTACACAGGTATACACATGCCATGGTGGTTTGCTGCACCCACCAACCTGTCATCCACATTAAGTATTTTTCCCAATGCTATCCCTCCCATAGCTCCCCACCCTCCAATAGGCCCTGTGTGATGCTCCCCTCCCCGTGTCCGTGTGTTCTCATTGTTCAACTCCCACTTATGAGTGAGAACATGCAGTGTTTGGTTTTCTGTTCATGTGTTAGTTTGCTGATAAACATTAATTTTTAAAGGTATATAAATTGAGATTTTACATCATAGTCAATAAAATCCTCAGGATAATTATAACATTTTCCAAAAGACTTTCTCTTCCTTCTATATCATCATTTCAAAGTAATTATTAAAAGCAATGATTGGATATATCTAACGTGATAAACAGTGGAAACTTGTTCCTTCAAGACTCCACTCGCCCAAAGTTTCACTACTTTTTTCTGTCTACACATAGGTAATACACAAATAAAGCTACTGTCAATGAGCACTTTAGTGGTTGTTTCCTAAATAATACTCCTACAATTTCTCTTGAGCATATGAATATTTGCATTTGCCATTTTACCTTTCATGTGTTTAGAGAACATTTTTAAAGAAGTTTCATTACAAATATTGTTTTGGATAGTGTGGATGTGTATGGTACACTATTTTGTCTAAAACGTTTATTTTCTGTCTGGGAATTATACCAGAATCTTGTGCAGGCACAAGAAAAAAATTATGAAAAAATATTCAATGTATCTCCTGTTTTTGTAATACGATTGACAGTAAGCCTAGACCAGATTTTGTGACTAGTAAGATATGTCAAGTATAGAATAAGAAAGTATATTTCTGGTGTTCCTGCATACCAAAAAAATTGGTTTTACATTTCTATCCAATAAATTTCTAAAGTATTTTATCTTTTATTTAATACATGATGCTTAATTTTTTTTTTTTGGAAATGGCAATTGGTGATTTAATTAAAACTTAAGGAGATACAGAAATAGAAACACAAAAGGAAAAAAACTAATTGTCTGTCTGTTTAGAATTTAAAAGCAAATTCAGCCCTGACAAATATTTGGAAACCATATACAGCCATGACATTTTTCACAGATGTGATTTTCAGTTTCAAAAGCCTGCATTTAAAAACCTGTTATTTAAGATGACATAGTGTTCACTGCCATTCAGGAAGATGGCAGTAAACAAATAGGTTCTTGTTGTCTTTTTGTTTTTTGCCAAAGCAATAGCAGTCTCTTTTGTGTCACTAACTAAACTGACTCCCAAACAAAGAAGCAATTTAATGGGATTCCCAAAGCATGTCAATCCAGATTAACCCTGTGGCAGTTCTTCTTTTATGGAACATTTAGCCTCTGGAGTAGTGAATTGCTCGCCAAGAAACTTATAAAACAAATACTATTTGTAATATAAAAGTTTAGTTTTTTTCTCAGCCAATGTTTGTTTATATCGGAGGTAGTATGAAATAATGGGAATGACTTTGTAGAGTGAAAGAGTTATGTGACCTTGGGAATGTTAATTTGTCCAAGGATGCCTCAAAGTCTCGTCTATGAAACGTGGATAAACCAAACACTTTATCGGGTGGTGGTGATGTGAAGCAGGCATCACAGCAAACTGGTTAAGGACAAGGACCATGGAGACAGTCTACATTCCATGAAAGTCTGAATCTTGTTAGTTTTTTTGACTACTGTATTCTCAGGGTTTAGAATGATTCCCAGGACATAATACATGACCAATAAACCTCTGTTGAATAAATAGAATCAAAGAGCCCTGGCTATGTCTGACTTTATGGCAAGTAGTTACTTCTAAAAGCTTCAGTTTCATAAAGTGGGGATTAAGTGAACGGAGTATAAATGCTTAACAGATGAACCATTGTTGTTAAGTTAACCCGAACACACCCTTAAAAAGGTAGGCGCTTGATATATAATAACTCATTTGAATTTACATATTCTCATTTGAATTTATAATTAATATACTGCCTATTTCAAAGATAATGCTAATGAAGATGATGACATGAGTCAAAGAAACTTTTACACAGTATTATACATTTAAAAGTCTCCTGAAAATTATGAAACATAAGACATTATTACTATTTTAAAGCATGTTTGGAAGAGTGTGTTCACTCAAAATTTAAAATTATGCTGCATAAAAATATTTTCTCAGCAATTCTCCTTTTCCAATTAAATGTCATTCTATAGGATAGAAGAAATCTGCTTTTATCAAAGGAAGCAGTTTGAGTAGTGTGGGAAACATAGTGGGCCCACTAGTTTACCAGGGTTGCTGAGGGCAGAAAAAAACCTTTGCCTCTTAAATGCAGAACCTCTAAACCTTCACCTCTTAAATGCAGAACTTCTAAAGGATTGAGTCATATAACTATTTTGCAAGATCAAATAAACCAATAAATATTTCAAAACATAATTGCATAATAAAAGACAAGTAAATGGAATTGCTTGTTACCTTAATTCAAAATCTATACTGTTTAATATATGTCTTTTAAAACTACATATTTAAAATTAATGTTTCAGTGTAGAGTTCCTTTATATTTAGAAATAACTATTATATCTATCTATCTATCTATCTATCTATCTATCTATCTATCTATCTATCTATCTATCTATCTATCTATCTTATACACAGAACCAAAGGATCATTCTCCTTTGTTTCACTTATTTTCTGTTTCGTCATGGTCTTCATTTCACAGGAGACAGACTTCAGCAAAGTCTAGCGAAAGGGTGGGATCTGCCAGAGGAGACTTTCATTACTCTAAGCAGCTCCCACAATATCTGCACAAGAGAAAAGTTTTTACTGATGTCAGCACTTCTTCCCTCACAAATCTCTCTCATTTTTCTTCTCCTTTCTTTTCCCTCTGGTTTACCTTCCTCTTGTGGTATTCTACCTTTCCTTTAAAAAACATTTCTTTACTTATTTTTTAATTGATAAAAATTGTATGTACTATATTTTTGAAAATTGCTGAGAGTAGATTTTAAGTGTTCTTAACACACACAAAAAACAACAAGTATGTGAGGTAATGCGTATGTGAATGAGCTCAACTGAGCCATCCCACAGTGTGAAGCTATTTCTACTTTCCCTTTCTATCATGCATTCTGGTACATAACTGCTTCAGGACTACCTCTGAGACACATGGTGGCTTTGTCCTTAAGACATGTCTTATTGCTCAACCATGCTCCCTCCCCAGTCACTGTCTCCTGTTCTACAAGATCTGTTTGCAAGGGCCTTTCATAGTATGGAGTTTGTTAGTCCCATAAGAATTCTTTGTCATAGCAGCAAAGGTACTCACAGATAAATGACAGTGGGTGGAAATGTTGATTTAAATGTAATTAGGAAAGGAAGGAACATTCCAGGGCAAAGAGTGAGAACAGACAGCAGAAAATCAGTGAATACTAAAGAAAAAGGAAAGCACAGTAAACCATAGGCAGAGAGGGGGGAAACTGTAACGTTGTTGGTGAGATGGTACGGACATGAAGGACCAGACAAAAAGACACTGATTCACTGCCCGCTCTGTGATACCTGAGTTCATCACACTAAATCTTGAGGTTCAAAGGTAACCTTTATGAAGGACAGATGAATCACAAACTGGGGATAAGGCAGAGGGTGTCGGGGAGCAGGCGGGCGGGAACGCCTCCAGTCTATGGAGGAACTTAAAGCAGGTGTCATAGACTACCTCGATCCTGCCTCCTCTGTTAATCACTTTCCAGACACAGTCACTTCCACCATGACTCCAGGCTCTTTCTTTCACCTTATTCTCCCTCAGCATCAGCTCTTTCCCCACAGATGAAATTGTTTCCTCCACTTTGTTTTAATTTTCCACCTCCATCCATCTCTGCTCCTAATACTGTCCACCAGTCCTTCCCTCCAACATTAGGAAGATTAAAAAACAACAAACTCAAACAACAACAACAACAAATGCCACTCCTTTGCTTGCCTTTCAAAGCACTCATGATCCAGTGAAACAAAAACTAAGCAGTCATTTCCCGGGATTTACTAACTAATACATACTTCTCTAGTAGGGTCAGGGGTTTCCTCACCATTCCTAATACACCTAGGGACTTCGTCTTTGTAATGACAGCTCCCGTACCTGGACTGCTCTATCTACCCATTGCTAACTTTTCAAGTCTATGTTATCTCACCTTCTCTGTGGTGACCCTTTTATATCTTAAATCTATTCTAAGCTTTGCCTTCCCTGAAGAGTATCACAAAATTCAGAAACTGTTGATCAATTGTTTATAACTATTTGTCTCTCTTCCCCATATTGCCAACAAGTTTGAAAGCAAGGACAAAATCTTACACGTTTGAATGCCAACACTGGCTGACTGACAAGAGTCATAGAATCATTTTGCTAGATTCTCTCAAGCCCTGACTGACCCTCACTATTTCCTATATACCTGGAACATAAGTTCTGTCTTCTGAAGTTCCTTTTCTTCATAACCTCAATACCTGATGCAGTTAAAAGAGGAAAGTTTACTTTACAATCATACACAAAAAAGGTTTTTATGATTGCATTATTGGAAACATTGTAAGAAAACAGTCTTTAATCAACTTGTCATGCTGCTTTCCTTTTATTATTTTCATATAGCCTTACTCCCCTTGTCTTATATAATAAAAATATGTATATCATCAACTTCCTTATTCTGAACATCAATTGTTCTGAACATCTATTTGTGACCTCATATATAAGATTTGTATTTTGAGTTCTGGTCTGCAATGATGTCATGCTGTCTTCATCAATATCAAAATTATGTTTCTAGATATGATTATTTTTAATTGTTCACTTTTTTAAACATTCTATTTTCCAATTAATTGATAAAAGATGCCTTGGTCATTGATTATAGCAATAAGAAATAATGTAAGAGATTCTTATTCCTTTTAAAATTAGAACATTTTCTGAAAGGTGAACACTATTGATTCATTTTCTACAAAACACTGTTTCTCATCCATGTTGGAGTCAAGCAGAGCACCGAGTAATTATCTGATTATGTAGTCCCTTGGTTACATGTATCAGAGTATCCAACTTCACATGAGAATTAAATAATGGTATGTGGTAACATTTCAATTTCACAACTGAATTCTGCCTATAGAGATCTAAGTTATAAATCACTCCAGGTTGGAAAAGAAAACCCAGTTTTAATGTATTTTTTAAATAATCAGAGTTTTCGTATTTTTATCCACTGTCAAAACTGAAAACTTCAGTTTCTATTATTTTCACTCTTTGAGGCTTATACAACTTTGAGAGGATAAGGTTGTTCATTTACATTAGTTTCCGTTTTTATTCTTACTAATGAACATTTTGGTTGTCTTGTGCACATCAACAACTTAATTTTGTGCAAAGATTTTCTATTTTGGAATTTTTGAAAAGTTGTTTTGATCCGAGAAGCTAAAGAAAAGCCTGACATTATTAAGATGTATACAAAAAATATATTTTTAAAAAATGTCCTAAAAGAAAGATTAGGTTGAGTATTACCAAGAAGTTCAGGATTTGCACTACAGTTTCCTTAGCAAGTCATAAAAATTGTAAGCAATTAATATAATGGAATATAGTAAAAGGAAGTATAATGAACTATACAAAGCCAAATTATTTTACTGACATCTGACATCGGGGTCAAATGCTAAAAACATTTTCTTTGGCTGGGTGCAGTGGCTCACCCCTGTAATCCCAGCACTTTGTGAGGCCAATATGGGTGATCACCTGAGCCCAGGAGTTTGAGACGAGCCTTGGCAACAAGGCAAAGCCCCATCTCTACTAAAAATACAAAAATTAGCCAGGCATGGTGGCAGGCACCTGTGATCCCAGCTACTCAGGAGGCTGAGGTGGGAGGACTGTTTAAACTCTGGAGGTCGAGACTGCTGTGAGCTGTGATTGTGCCACTGCATTCCAGCCTGGGTGACAGAGTGAGACCCTGTCTCAAAGACAACCAACCAACCAACCAAATGAACAACATCAGTATTTTTTATTTTGTGACCTATTACTTCAAATAGTTGCATTCTATTAAACTCCTGGACGTAATGGTGAATATTCCTTCAACTAGCTTAGATAATAGGAAAAAAAAATTTCATTTCAACAAGATGGGGGGTCCTAGGAGGAGTCAAGTAAGCACTTTCTCATGATATCTAGACTATTCCTAATTCAATAATAACATAACATGGAGATTTGTCTTTTTAGTCACAGTTATAAGAGATTGTAGGGTGCAATTATTTAATCCATTATTTGATTTATATCTGTATTCTAGGATGCTTTACTGTGTTAAGGCACTATCCCATTATTCTCTCACAAATAAAAAAGATGTTGCCAGAAGTTCATGGTTTTTTTTTTTCCCACGTCTAACTTGCTACATCATTTATATCCTGCTATGATCTTTTTGGCATTGTTGAAAGAAATGTGTGAAACTCACTCAATGAAGTAGACTTCACCCTTCTCTGTATAGGCCATTTCCCAGTTATCAGGCAATGGGTCTGGTTCCTCACTGTCTTCAGGTTTAGTTGGCTTTGTGTCATCCATCTGCTCCTTCAGCTCCTCAGGCTGACTGTACAGTGGTGCAGGATAAGGCTGGGAGGGCATCTCCCCTGAGGCACCTGCACTCTTGTCTTCATGTTCACTGGATTCTGTAAGAGAACAAGAGCATGTGGTTAGTCACTCCAGCCATGGTAACTCTGGACTGTGTATGGAGAATGCTGTACCAGGGAATAAACTCCATGAATACAGTGTTTGAGGGTTAGGCTGGGAGGTTTTTTCCCCTGCGTCATGTTCACTCTTGTTTTTTTGTTTCTTGTTTTCTTTCTGATTGTCATCTCTCTTTCAGCTAATTATTGTTGTTTACAGAATTGGAGGTTTGAAGGATGTAATGTAAGAACCATTTCACAATACAGGTATGGTGAGCAGAATGGGCCCCTGAAGATGTTCATATCCTAATGCCTGGAATATGTGAATATTGCCTTACATGGCAAAAGATGATCTACAGATGTGATTAAGAACCCTGAGATGGGGGGATTATCTTTGATTATCCAGATGGCCTCATCTGGATGATTATGATTAAATGTAATCACAAGGGTCCTTAAAAGTGAAAAAAGTAGGCAGAAAAGAAGGGTAAGAGGGAGAATTGACTACTAAATCATGGCCAAAGAGATGCAATGTTGCTAGCTTAGAAGATAGAAAAAGACCATAAGCCAAGAAATATTGGTGGCCTCTAGAATCTTGAAAAGGCAAGGATATGGATTATTTCCTAGAGAATCCAGAAAGGAACACAGCTCTGCCAACAAGAAACACAGCTCTTCCATAGTTTCAGTTACCCATGGTTGACCATGGTGCAAAAACAGATGACTACAGTACAGTAAGACAGTTTGAGAGAGTAAAAGACTACCTTCACATAACTTTCATAAGAGTATATTTTATGATTATTCTATTTTATTTTTTGTTGTTAATCTCTTACTGCATCTGATTTATAAATTAAATTTTATCATAGCTTTTTTTTTTTTTTTGTATAGTATATATAGGATTTGGTACCATTTGAGGTTTCAGGCATCCACTGGGGGTATTGGAGCACATCCCTCATAGCTAAGGGGAGCTACTGTACAACAGAGCAAAAAATACCTTAAGAGAAATGGTAACAGGCTTGGAGGACAGACCCAAGATCCCCAACATATAAGCAGTATGAGTTCCAGAATGAGAAGAAGGACCACACAAGGAAGAAATAATAAGTCAATAAACAATAGAAGAAAATTTATCTAAGATGAAGAAACACCAGTCTGCAGATTGAAACAGTTCACTGAATCTGAGGCCAGATTACTGAAACATGCAGACACCTGGATACATCTAGCTGAAATTTCCAAACTACAATATTAAAAGGCAACTTTGGCAGCTTCCATACCGAACAGATGTGATTACTTATAAAGAAAAGAGGAACAAAAGAGCATCAGACCTTTTATCTGAAATGCTCTAAGCTCAAAGAGAAGGTAACATCTATAGTAACTTGAGAGAAAAAAGGTATAATAATCCAAGAACTTAACTCTACCAAGATATTCGTCTATCTGGGCAAAGATAGTCACTTTTGAACATGCAAAAGTTCTGAATGTATACTCTCCAAGTATCTTATCTGAGGGCAAAATTTGAAAAGTTACTCTTACCATATCATGATGATTGAATCAGAGCACAGATCTCAACATATGGGGAGAAAATAAAAGGTAGGAAGATGATATGGTTTGGCTGTGTCCCCATCTAAAATCTCATCTTGAATTGTAATCCCCACATGTCAAGGGCAGAACCAGGTGGAGGTAATTGGATCATGGGGAAGGTTTCCCCCATGTTGTTCTCATGATACTGAGTGAGTCTCACGAGATCTGATGGTTTTATAAGTGTCTGGCATTTCCCCTGTTAGCACTCACTTCATCCTGCCATCCTGTGAAGAAGGTGCCTGCTTCTCCTTTGCCTTCCACCATGACTGTAAGTTTCCTGAGGCCTCCCCAGCCATATGGAATTGTAAGTCAATTAAACCTCATTCCTTTATAAATTACTCAGTCTCAGGTATTTCTTCATAGCACTGTGAGGATTAACTAATACAGAAGAAGTAAATCCTGGATAATATAGTTAAATGTAAATGGAAGATGATCACATTTCTGAAAATTTGTAGTATGTGTTAAAGATAGATTATAGAAAGAAGAAAAATACACGAAGACCTAATAAGACCATGGGTTTCAAACTTTATCTCAGGAAAGCTCAGGTTCTAGAAAGTGAAGAAAAGGTAGGAAAATAGAGACATTCTAAAGCTCTCATTAGTAGACACTTCAGAGAGTGAGTATATGAGATAATTTTAAAGAATCATCCCTTTTCATGGGATGAGATTATTGGGCAAATAATTTGGTCAAAGTGTAGGCTTAATTGTATAGGGGATATTTTTGAAATATCTCCTAATGTGTATGTTTACTGAGCTATTCACGGATTTATTTCTCCCCCATTTAGTTTTTCTACTGTCAAGGACAAACCGTGAGTCTTATTTGTTGGGGAAGAGTAGAGCAGGTACCATCGAGAGAAAGTAATATCATTAGGGTAAAAGAAGGAGAAGTTCCTTAACTCAGAAACTAGAAGGAGAGCACTACTGAGATTCAGAGGGGCTGAAAGGTAGTAAGAGGTAATGTGAACATAAGGCAGCCATCTTGGAAATATAAAATTCTGCAATTGTTTGGGATCATAATGCCTACTAAAATAAAAAAATACAAATACACACAGACTTTGAGTTATCCTACTTTGAGAACATATCCTCTAGAAATAAAGACAGTATTATATAACTATGCCTATATAATACTATTTTTGCAATATTGTTTGTAGCAGTAAAACCCTGGAAATGACATAAATGCCTATCAATGAGAATATAATTAAAGAAATAAATAATGTTTGTCATTACCATGGAAACCTATGTAGTTTAAAACCAATGAATATCTATTGACCTTGAAAGGTGCTTGTAACTGTTATTTGAAGAGTAATCTAAGTTGCAGAGAAATGTATAGTATTAATCCTATTTTTCTAAATAAGCAAATATTAAGGTCTCTAAGTGATATATAGTTATATGTCTGTATAAGCATGTATATAGACTGCAAGGATGTATAACAGATTGTCAGCTTTGATTAACTCAGGATAGTAAATTTGGATGGGGGTGGGAGAAGCTTCTTTTACATATCTTTGCCTTAATTGGGTATCTATTGTTTTCATAACTTCAAAAGTTAATAGATTATCTAAATGAGTAAATTAGAATATCATCTTGGTGTCACTATTAATTGCATGGGCCAATTTTTTCCCCCTCTGTATCAATCTAGGAGAGCAATATTAAAGTATCTATTAGAAATTAGAAAACATAAGAACACTTTACAAGTTTTCACTGTGTTGCCCTTAAAAAGGAAATTAAGAATATAATATGGCCCTTAATTATATAGTCTCCTAGCTGATTCCTTACATAGATTTGAGCTTTGTAAATTTTGTAGGATAAAAGCAGCAAAAATAGGTACCACTGCTATCTTCAGATTCTCTTTTCTGTGGCATGTTTCAACATGTAATTATACATACTGCAGTATGTACATGGAACATACAAAACGGCATGCTACACTGAAAAGTTCAAATGCAAGGTCATGCTCTGAACATATTCTGTTATTCAATATTCAGTTAATCAATATTTATTATGCACTCAACCGGTGCCAGGCACTGAGGACAGAAAAGTGAACAAGAGATACATTGATCCTTTCTCTCAGGGAACTCCAAATGTGCTAAGATGTGTAGTCTTTATACAGTAATTTTAAGTGTTATGAGTGCTTCCTAAGGAATCTTATGTATATGGGATTTTCTGTATGTGTAGTCATATAATCTCATATAAAGAGTCAGGGAAAACCTCTTTTTCAATATGCTATGAGATCTGAGGGTTCTTTCAGAAGAAGGTAAAGGAGAAATAAATATATGAGGGCTGGATTAGGTGAGGCCCTATCAGGCATGCTCAGGATTTGGAAGTGTGTCCTGAGAGCAAAGATACTGCTATGTTCTACTGAAGCAGATGACAAAATTAGATTTTCATTTCCCACAAATATCTCCTTAACTATTCCGGGGATTTGAGGGTGGCAAGAATAGATGTTCATAGAGCAGTGGAAAGTTATTTTTGTGCTCTCAAAAAGTAATGATGGTGGCATGGAGATGGAAATAAGTGGATGAAAAAACATTTAGAGGATAGATTTTATAACCTGACATGGTGGGTGGCAAGGCTATTCACTGAGATTGGAAACAGGGAAGGGGGAGCAGGATTCTGTGGGTTAGGGGCAGTCTATACATATGGTTTTGGGCACACTGAGTTAGAGGTTCATGGAGATGTCAAGTCAGAGAGTTCTTAGCTGGGAAAAAAATAAACCTGAAAGACAACAGCATATGGCTAGATGGTACTACAATTTTAGCCACGAGTAAATGAAATTGCCAAGAGACAGTGTGAGAAGCGGAAACAAGAATCTGGATCAGCTGTCTGAGGAACTTCAACATTTAAGTCACTGAAAGAATGGACTGGTAAAAGGAGAAGAGGAAAGGGCAGCCATGGAAGCAATGAGAAAATTAAAAAACCTTCATGTTGCAAAAGTCAAGCAAAGGGTGTTGAAGACAAGACACTTCACTGTGGCGAAAGCTTCTGCACAGTCCAGCAAGACAAGGACATAAAATCTATAGAACCGAATGATGTGCAGATCACTGGTGACACTGGCTGCCAGCTATGGCAGCCTTTACATTGGAGTGGCTGGTGAAACCAGATTGGAATAGGTCAAAAAATGAATGAAAAGAAAATATAGAATTATCCTGATAGAGCAATCATTCAAGAAGCTTGGCTATGAACAAATGAACTTTCCTTCCACTGTATAATACCATTAACTTCTCAAGAGAAATGTAGGACATCTCCTAAAAAAGGATCTAGTCTTTGGAGAAGTCTATAATCACATTTGTTGATGCATCAGAGATTACTGGGAAAAGTTCTCCCAGTTTATCTAACTCATCTGTTTATTCATCCATTTCTTTATTATTAATTAATCAAGCATTACAGTAGCAAACACGAATTTAGTATCTATAGTGTGTAAGATACTTGCCAAGACCTTAATGGCGGAGAGTATAGACCTTCTTATCAGGTTACTGTGAACTAAGCTGAGAGGAAAGCAGTAAGTAGCACCCACCTCTCCCATCTTAACAAAATAAGACAAAAAAATGAGTAAGGCAAATAAAGATCCATAACATTCCCACATTTACTGTTCACGAAGGCTCATCTAGGGATGAGGTTTAATATGAGAATCAAGGGCTTCTGGCAAAACCCAGAGGACCAATTTATTCATTGACAGTGTGGAACCAGGGCAGGGCTTCCATGTAGGGGTAGAATATGTTCCCAGAAGGACAAAGTAGAATGTTTAGAGGAAGAAAAGGGGAACTGAGCCAAGAAGGTCCAGGTTCGTCTTCCAAGTTGTATCACCCAGATAAATCCCTGCACCTCTTCTGGGCAGAGTGAGTAAAAGAGATAGTGGAATGCAAATTCAGTACTCTTCTAGACATTCAAGGCAATATGGAGGGGGATGGGTGGAGAAGATGTGTCTCCTCCAACTCTGAGCAACTATATAGAGTACTACGATAAGGATTTGTTAAGTGATATTCAATGACATAAAATAACTGAATAAAATTTTCTAGGAAGACAGTGTAGCAATTAGAAACAAGAGTACCTAAAGCAGTTGTCTGAGGAACTCCAATATTTGTCAGTGAGAGGAGGAACTGGTCTTACATTTCCTGCATTATTAGAAACATTTATTTAGTGCCTACTAACCATCAGACACTAAGCTACGCAGTGTACAGTCAAGGAGAATGTGGTCCAAATGATACGTAATATTTTTCTAGGGCTTCCATAATTAAACACCACAAACTGAGTGGCTTCAATAATAGATATTTATTGTCTTACATTGGGGAGACTGAAGTCCTATATCAAGGCGTTGACAGGGCCAGCTCTCTCTGGAGGCACTATGGAAGGATCTATTTCAGGCTTCTCTCTTAGGTTCTGGTAGCTTTTTGGCCTATGGCAGCATAACTGCAGGCTTCACATGGTATTTTCCCTGTGTGCACATCTGGGTTCCAATTTCTTCTTTTTATAAGGACACCAGTCATACTGGATGAAGGGTCTACCCCTACTTCAGGATGACCACATCCTAACTAATTACATCTGCAACAATCGTATTTCCAAATAAAGTCACCATCTGAGATACTGGGGGTTTGGAATTCAACATACGAATTTGGGGGTGGGGGACACAATTCAACTCATAAAATGGTGTACTAGATCAGTTCATTTTGTAATTCACTGAACCAATATTTAACATCTCAAGGACTGCCAATTAGTGTTTCATGCTGTATCATATTTGTTTCCCTGATTAATATGGAAAATAGAAATAAACTTTGTTGCATTTCAGATAATGATGATTTCTTTCTTCTGCATTGGCTTAAATTTTTTAAAAATGACATATATTGGACGTTGTGTAAGTAGTTAAGAAACTACCCGTTAAGAACAGAACAAACTAATAATGGGAGGGAAATAACCAGATCTTACATGCCAACCAAGCTTGCCTGTGTCAGCTACACCTGCAGGTATTCCTAGTCCCACGCAGTGTGATGAGAAATAAGTGCATTTAAGCATGCCCTCGCACACATCATATATATGTCAGATCTGAGATTTGAGGATCCCCAGACTATTTAAATTCTGACTAGGGAGAAGGAGCCAAATAACCCATGTACGTTTTACCTTTTTTGTAGTGGTGTGAAGCTATATTTGAGTAGGGAGTGACTAAGTAAAATTGTTCTTTTTGACTTCTAAGATGCATTTCTCAGTAGGCTTTTATTGTTAAATTGAAAAATAGTCTTTTTTGGATGTGTAAAATGTAACTTTTTCCTTATTTACTGCTAAAGTGAACAGATCTTATCAAACACTGACATTTTTTGTGCATTCCCCGTTGCGTTTCTGCGTCTCTTAGATGTCTTTCAAACCAGAACAAGAATTTTTTTTCACTGACAATAAAAACAAAGAACATTTCAGTAAAGAAGAAACACCTCTTTTTAAAGAATGCTAAGGATGAAAAAATTGTCTATAGAACTAGGACTGTTCAATAGAATTCCTAGAAATTCTATAGAAACATTGAGGCACAAAACAGACATTTATAACATACAGTCTTATAAACAATGATCTACAAAAACATATTTTATTAATACCTACACTTTAACTGTTGTGAAGAATTAAGAAATTTAATTCCTTTCATCTTCCTGCCCTGAGGGTTTTGTTGAATTCAGTAAATATAATTTTCTCCTTTCCATAAGAAATTCAGAAGGGCTCAGATATCTGTACATAGTGCAGGGACTGAAAGCATTCAATTGGGAGAGAGTAATTGTATGTATTTGTGCCTTTAGTTCAGTTCTTATAAATTCTATGGTTCTGGTTCAGTCTAAGGTTTTGATATTACCAAAATATGCATAGTAGCCATTCCGTCTGCTTTCATGTTTATTGCCCTGCCAGTATCTAACACGTTGCCTCTCAGGTACAAGACCAGTGATAAATTAGAATGTCATGGTTTTGAATGTCCCCATCCAGTTTCATTAAAGAATAACCAGAAGCCAAGATAAAACTATTTCAAGAAGAATGATACATATTTTACATCTCATCCATATTTTCATTTGGCACGGTCTATGTATACAGTTAACACGCAATTTTCTGTAACTGCCGTCTTTTGAAATGAGGGAAAATAATTGAAGGATTTGTTTTTAAGGTAGATAGAAAAATCTGTTTCTTTAAACCATCATAAAATTTGAATTTCCAAAATTTATTTTACCCTGTGATTTATATTTATAATGGCTATGTGACAACTTTTAAGAAATCCAATAATTTTTTCTCCTTGTCGTCATATTATTTCTTTGGAAGCAAGCATGGCTGGAAAACATTTAAGCTGAGAGAAAAAAAGGATCAGGGAACATATTTGTAGTTTATAAAGAGAATAAGAATAATTTGAAATGTAAAGATTTTTTATGTTTCCTTTAGAAATTCCCCGATAACAACAGTCTCCACAAGCAGCGGCAGAACATAATGTTTAAGGCTGGTGCCAGTCCACCTAGGCTTGAATCTGTCCTTTAAAGTGGGATGTTGAACAAGTTATTTAATCGCTCTGTGGATACTTCAATTTTCTTAACTGTACAATGGGGATAATGAAGTTACCTACCTGTAAGGATTAGATGAGACTTATCTACAAAGTGCTTAGAGTAGTAAACTGCTAGAATATAGTAGGTGTTTGGTAAATGTTACATATTATTACCACTGAATTCTATTATTTATAATACTAAATAGAGTAGTTAAATTGGTCAAGAAATTCAAATGATTTCTGTCTACAGAAACAAAAGGTACGGTCAATTTTCCATAATTTTTAGATTAGAGGTTTTCAAAAAGTAATGCAAATGTCAGAGAAGGATATACATAAAGGTAGTATTTCTTCTTTAAAAGGTGTTTGCATCAATTGAGCTTTTCTTCCTCAATAGAGACATGTAATGGGGTTAAGTAAATTAAAGGAGGAGAAGCAATCCTCAGAAACCATGCATTCTTTTCCGAGTTCACTATTATATTCTCTAGAGTTCTGCATTTGCTTTTGTTGGGCACCAGGGGCTGCTACTGAGCTACAAACTTGGCATCACTTTGGCACCTTTGAGAGCACTGATTTAAAGCAGAATCAGAAACACAGCTCCCCAATTTTATATTGGTCCAAAGCTTGGTCTTCTCATATACCCCGGGGGCAACTTTGGCTTTCTAGTCTGCTTATAACTGACTCCTTCTCACTCTGGTTTCTACTCATTTGTGGTAGTGGCCACTGTGTTGGATGTGGTGGGGCTTAAAGATCTCTCCATGCTTTTGTGCAAACCCAACAATCCCATTAAAAAGTGTGTTTGTTATATTGATCTAAGGTTTTATTGGATTGTGGTGGGAAGACTGTTTGCTTCACTGCTGGAAGGTGGCTTAGAATTTGAACCACAGGCTCTTGTAAATGAATCAACACTTCAGGGTTGATATTTGGACAAAAGAAAAATATCGTGTTGATTTTTATATGAGAAATTATGATTATTTTATTTCCAATATATAATTTGTAAACTTATATAATTGATTTTTCATCCTGGCTGTACTATAGATTATATTCTGTAATGAAAAGTGGAGGACACGTTTCAGTGTCTGCAGAAAGGGAGCAGCCATGCATTCTACACGGCCGGTTGATCAAAAGAAGTCAAGATTGTCAATTATTGTGCAAGAATGCTCTTATCAGTTTTCTTACTTTTCCTAAACCTTCTAAAATGAGAACAATTCTAATATGGGTGCTAAAATATTTGTACATTGTATAGTGACTTTTTGCATATATATATATATATATATATATATATATATATATATAGACATAGTGAAACACGCATGGTACAAAATCCAGAAGTACAATGGAGGAAAACAGTGAAAAGCAAGCTTTCCTCCTGTTGCTACTCTCAGGGCTCTAGCCATCAAGTTAGCAATAATAATTATCTTTGTGATCCTTCAGAGATTTTTCTATGCAAACTGATTATTGACTATTAGTCAGTTTTTGACTCTTCAGTGCTCTGAAGTGGTTCTAAGTGCTAAAAAAAAATTCATTGTAATTAATATATCAGATATGAGTATAAAGAAGGGGTGGTCCTTAAACAGTGTGGCAAATATATCTATACCATATTTTTGCAGATGTAAACAAATGCTTCCCTTTATTATTTGAGGCCAGGGAGAAAACATAAGTCTAGAAGCAGATATTAGAATTAGGGAAAGTTAGTGGTTAACTATGCTTCTGATTTTGGGGATGACACATCAATCCAGAAGACAGAAATCCCCAATCCTGTGAAGAAATGATCTATATATGTATTTTTTTAGAATTTATTTTAGTTTTGAGACAGAGTCTTGCTCCATCACCCAGGCTGGAGTGCAGTGGCGCGATCTCAGCTCACTGCAACCTCTGCCTCCCGGGTTCAAGCGATTCTCTTGCCTCAGCCTCCCAAGTAGCATGGGACTACCACGATGGGCTGATTTTTGTATTTTTAGTAGCGACAGAGTTTGCCATGTTGGCCAGACTGGTCTTGAACTCCTCACCTTGTGATCCACCTGCCTTAGCCTCCCAATATATATGTAATATTTATAAGCAAATTAATTACATCTCTTCTATTCAGGGGTCTAGCCGGGGATATGTGAATTACTGATAATGCATATTTCATGCCTCAAAATTATTTTTCTTCTATATCTAAAACCCACAATTAGTTATAAATTGTTGGAAGTAATAAAAGAACAATAGGGAAAATTATGAAAATAGAAAATTCAAAGTCTGTGGGTAGAAGGTGACAAGGAAAAATATTTCCTAAGATATAAAAACTAAATTGAAAAGAATCACAGAAAGATTAGTAGAGGAAATTATTTTAGATTTTAACAGGGGAGAAGAAAGTATCTAAAGATATTTATCATAAAGAAATAAGTCCCCCAAATCCTTAACAAACTTTGGGGTGAAAAAACTGACACAAATGTTGACACACTTAAAAAACCACAGCAAGGTATGAAATAAAGAACACGCACATACAACACTTCTTAGAGCTTGCCTTCAATTTTTTTTTTTTTTTAAATCAGGAGCATAGTATTATATAAAACATGAGGCCACTTTCTGAAGTTCCAGGAAATTCAAAGGAGATGAAAGAGAAAATTAGGAAGACTTTAAATTTGATCTTGATAATTCAAGAGCTATTCTTTGGGGCGAAATTGGAGTCAGAGTATTTTTGGATGAGTACAAAAAGCCAAAGAGGGGTAAAAACATCAGAATACTGTTCCCAGTGATAGAGTCACGTAGAAGGAATGGGTGCTCGGAGAGACCTTATGCCCTCTTCAGAGAGAAAGGCCAGTCCTCAGCCAGAAATAACTAGAGCCATCACTGACAATAAAGTAGCTGGGATTTTGCACCAATAATCATAATCACTTTCCTGAAGGGAACTATAAGAAACACAGGGACACAGGTGAAAATCACACCTACAGAGAATACATGATTGTGACTAGAAAAAAGCTTAGATTCTAAGAACGGCTGGAGAAACTGAAGAAACTTAAACATTTTCACAATTCCATGGGCTTTCTGTAATTGCCGGAGAAACCTGAGGTGCTATGCTGGTTGTTCTCGTTCTGCCTTCCCCACTCATGGATCAAATCTCCCTCACATACAAATTACGTAAACCTGCAGAGTAGTAGAGAAACACCCTCTCCAGAGGTTGAGTGCATGCAATGCTGAATCCGTTTAAGAGATGAAGAGGGCTGGGTGCGGTGGTTCACATCTGTAATCCCAGCACTTTGGTTGGGAGGCTGAGGCGGGTGGATCAGCTGAGGTCAGGGATTCGAGATCAGCCTGTCCAACATGGTGAAACCCCATCTCTACTAAAAATACAAAATTAGCTGTGCTTGGTGGCACATGCCTGTAATCCCAGCTACTTGGGAGGCTGAGGCAGGAGAATTGCTTGAACCCAGGAGGCAGAGGTTGAAGTGAGCTGAGATCATGTCATTGCACTCCAGCCTGGACAACAAGAGTGAAACTCTTTCTCAAAAAAAGAAAAAAAAGGACTAAAGAGGTTCACAACCATTACTTTCAGTTTAACCAAAACGTGACTGTGCCTTGATTTAAAATGACACTCCTAAAACCAGTCATGATTTCCCTTATTAAAATGGTATGTTTACAATCACTATTATAATAGTTTGATTAATATTGATAGTAATATTACCATAATTATAAAATTATAATATTAATAGTAATATTGTAATTACAATCACCACAAACTCTAAAGTGATATTATTACTTTTTAATTACACCTAGATAATCAGAACATTTTAAAATTAGTGCAGTTATAACTTTCAAATAATTCTTTCAAGAAAAGATGGAATGGCCGTCATTTATGGATGGAATATCTAATTTTAGAAGGCTAATTTAAATTAGCCCCAGAAATTTACCCATTCAATGGAGAGATAAAACCCAGTACTCTGGGAACAAGATCATAAAATTAAGCCCTTCTCACCCTGCTCAAAAAAGATAAATATCTGGGTAGATACACAAATCGCAGTCTCTGTGAACCCACACAAAAATAAGCAGGGCATAGGCTTTGGGGTGGTTTCAGAGTGGGGCATTATTCACAGGAAAACAGTGAGATTCACTAGGGAGGACATAATTCTTCTGACAGTGACAGGGTCTCATTCACGGAACCAGGACTGATGGTGCATGCACAGTCAGCGTGCCAAGCAGCACAGGACCTGGATGCGGGTCCCTAATGGTGAACTGAGATCATTGCCGAGGACACTCGGTGATCACATAAGGGACACTCTGTTTGCTCTCTGGGAGATGCAGTTCATTTGCACTAATTGCAGGCTTGGGGCCTGGAGAAGGCAGCTCTGTGTACACATACTGTATTCTCTTTGTTGGCGAAGGTAGCTCTCATGGGGCCCTGTTCCTCCTGGCATTGTATGTGTGTGTATATGTGTGTATTAACAGAGAGATTTAAATGCTTTTAAAATATATGTGCATTTCTAATTATTTGCACTAGGCTTACTAATAGCTCATGAGGGGAAGCTACAAGATAATAGTGAATTACTTTCCGGAAAAGTTTAGCAGATAACTCATGAAATAAAAGAAATCCAAGAAAGCTTAACCTAATTACTCTGGTTTGCAGGATCTTGCTTTCCTGAAGGAGAGTTCAATCATTTAAAAAATCCAGTCGACTTATCTATTTATCATCTATCTATCTTTGGTATTGCCAAAGCTAGGGAGGCCGGCTAATTCTCATCTCTAAGAGTATGTATTTTAAAATGCACTTCTGTATACTTTTTTTTAGTTATACAACTTTTGAAGGAATATAGGATCAGGGATATATCCTTCAAACTTAGGAAACACTGCATATTGAATATACTGAATAGTGTAAAATGAGCATGAAAGGAATGTAATCATGTTGATACTGTAAAACTGACATCCTCTAGAGATTAGACAAGATTAACTAAAAAAATAGATTTACCATACTTGAAATATTTAAAGATATATGCTAATTGCTGAACAGGTAAACAGAAAAGTAAAAGAAGTCCTTGTTTGGCCAGGCGCGGCGGCTGACGCCTGTAATCCCAGCACTTTGGGAGGCCGAGGCAGACAGATACTTGAGGTCAGGAGTTCAAGACCAGCATGACCAACATGGAGAAACCCCATCTCTACAAAAAATACAAAATTAGCTGGGCATGATGGCGGGCGCCTGTAATCCCAGCTACTTGGGTGGCAGAGGCAGGAGAATAGCTTGAACCCAGGAGGCAGAGATTTCAGTGAACCGAGATCACACCATTGGACTCCAGCCTGGGCAACAAGAGTGAAACTCTGTCTCAAACAAACAAACAAAAAAAGTCCTTGTTCTAATAATGTTTACAATACATATATATATGGGGATACCAGACATGCACATTATGAAAAGTTTTCAACAAGTACCAGGCTAATACCTTCCAAATACATGAAAAGTGCAAATTGTATTACTGTCATTCAGAGATGATCAGTTTTTACTCTTCACTGTGAAAAGTCAACAAGGGATTCCCAGGAAATAAGAAACATTTTTAATGGATTTTGAATACAGAAAGAGAATTCAAATGTGGGAATGGCCTGACCACACAGGTGAAAATGTTTTGAGTGTGTCGTGTGGATGAGAGAAGGGAGTTTATGTATGGGATTAATGGGAGCCAATGCTAACAGAGATATTCTAGTCAAATGTAGGAGGACCTGAGTTGCTGCCTAAGGAATTTGAACCGATGGAAACAGAAGCTCATTCGAGTTTTGAGGACAGTTGCATGACCTGTTTTTGTTGTTGCTGTTGTTGTTGTTTCTTGAGATAGGGTCTCACTCTGTTACCCAGGCTGGAGTGCAGAGGAACAATCATGGCTCCTTGCAGCCTTGACCTTCCTGGGCTCAAGTGATTCTCCCACCTAAGCCTCCCAAGTAGCTGGGACTACAGGTGTGTGCCACCATATCTGGCTAATTTTTATATTTTTTGTAGACATAGGGGTTTGTCATGTTGCCCAGGCTCATCTTGAATTTCTGACCTCATCTACCCGCCTCAGCCCCACAAAGTGCTGGGATTACAAGCACTTTGTAATCGTGAGTCACCGTGCCCTGCTATGACCTAGTTCTGGTTCAGGAATTTTTACCTATGGTGGAAAAAAAGGTAATTGGATCAGGAAGGATCCTCAAGGCATACAGATCAGTTAGGGAACTACAGTCCACACATGAGTTAATAAGGCAGTGCTCTAGGATGGTGCAGTGATATTTCGAAGGAAAGGATGGGAGTGAAAGGCCCTTTTGTGCCTAATAAACAATACCAAGACCGGGGAAAGGAAACATAAAGATAATTCTGAGGTATATGGGTGAAATGTAGAATTAGAGAAATCAGGTAAAGGGCTTCGTGAATTGGTTTGCTTGTTCGTTCTGTGGCAAAAAGTTTAAGTGAAACATGTTGCATTTAAGTTACAGAAGTAATGCTTAGGTGATGCTGTCCAGTGGGCAGTAGTTAGAAATATACCTTAAACACAGGAGAGCAGTGAAGGATGCAGATAAATCTATAGAATTTGAAGCCATGGGGCTGATATCAACTCTAAGAAGATAAACAGAAAGATGAAAATATCTAAATATAGGTGACGTTAATATAAGGTTTCCAGGGGATATAAATTTTAAATATCGGTTCAAAAACAATCTGTAAGCTGATGTAAGGATGCACCATACTTGTCTTTAAATCTAATACCACTGCTGTGAGTCTAGTAAAAGACAAATACAATGGAATACAATGTAGACTAAATCCTCTAAGCTGCAGGATTGCAATTTACTTTGGGGAGGTCAGAAGTCCCTTTGTCCTTGGCATGGTTAACAGTTCTGGGAAATGTGTTGGAGAGCGGATGAGTTCAGGTATTACTAGATCCAAATCTCAACTCTGCCGGTAAATAAACTTTTACTTTAGTTAAGGACTTTAAACAAAATTTCAGTATCTCATTCATAAAATAAGTATAGAATTATTATGGGACTAGCATTAATATATGTATTATATGCCCAGTCCATTGTTTGTGTCCATTAGAGGAGAGTGGCCATTATTAATTTTTATTTTTCTAATTTTTTATTATTGACAAGGATAAAACTATATATCTAAGGATAGAATTGTATTGATTTCCATTACCAAGGCAATATACGACAGAGAGATGTTTCTGTCCTGACACTGAAAAATCATTATATGGTTTTCCTAGGTGCCATGGGCTAACTCTATGTGGCTGGTGTAATTTTGAGCAGAAGGAAAGAACACTCAGTGAAATAAACATTCACATGTCATGTGAATTTTGATAACACTGATAATGTTAGCAGAACTGGATAACTTATATATCTAAAGGTGGTCACTGACTTTATATAGATAAGGTCTGGGAGAAAGAAAACTGCAGTTGAAGTATAATCTCTAGTTCAAAGGAGAAAAGATGAAAAAAAATAGGTATCAGATATAAACCGAGGAATCACAACCTTTATTTACTTAAAGTTTCGGTTAAGTATATATGAAGCCAAATACTGGTAGATTTGATGCTTATATATGCACAGAATTTTAAAAACTAGGAATTTTTTTATATCCACAGAGGGACATAAGTTCATTGTACATGATTTCAAGAAATAAAAGCAATATGAAATTTTTGGTAACTAGAAATTTATAATACCACTTTGAAAGATATACAGGTGAAATAGTGGTTATATGTCTATATATCACTAAGAAATATATTTACACTTGTATTTTGTTATGTAAGACTCAGGATAGCATGGCAGCCAGACATATGGGTTGTGGACCAAGATTTCCTATATATGAACTCCAGTTACTAGCCAAAGTATCTCAGTTTCCTAATCTGTAAAGTAGTACCTAGTTAATGGAACAGTTAAGATAGTTAAATGAACTAATACCTATAATGAGGTTAGGCTGCTCCTACCACATGGTAAGCATTCAAAAGAAGGGAACTATTTCATTACTTATTACTATTGTCAAAATTCCTTTGTAATGGAATAATATTACCTCAATGTTTTTTATATTCTCCAAATGTACCTTATTGATTACAATATTTATGCTCTGAATTGAAGTCTGATAAATTATTACTATAGTTAGTTGATATGGGACAGTATTAACTAAAATTTAAGTGACATGTTTTTCTCTTCTTTTTTTGTTTGTTTGAGATAAGGTCTCACTCTGTTGCCCACGCTGAAGTGCAGTGGCACCATCATGGCTCATTGCAACCTTGACCTCCTTGGGCTCAGGCGATTCTCCCACCTCAGCCTCCCAAGAACCTGGGACTACAGGTGTGTGCCACCATGCCTGGCTAATTTTTGTGTGTGTGTGTTTTGCAGACATGGGGTTTTGCCATGTTGCCCAGGCTGGTCTCAAACTCCTACGAAATTGATCCACCTGCCTCGACCTCCTAAAGTGCTGGAATTATAGGCATGAGCCTCCACACCTGGCCAGGAACATGTTTCTCAGTCTTCTTTGAAATCTCCTGTATCTGTTGTATGTGAAGAATGTGAAGAACACGAAGGCAGGGCAGAGACACTGTGCTAAAAAAGAAAACCAATGTGATGAGGTTCAAAAGGTGAAGAGTTGGAAAATGTGTATCAGAGGAGGTCAAAGAAATTCCTAAAGTCTCTACTCAATAAACATAAAGAAAAACAAAGACATTTCAAAGACCGGGATTGTCAAAGGACTTCTAATAATGGATGATGGACCATATTGTGGTTTAAGACTGTTCCGCTCATTTTTGAACAGTGGGTGAAGGGCTGCCCGATTTGTATATCTCTCGTCTCCCCATAACAGGAAAGAAAAGCACAGTATAAGGGCCACTTGTCCAGCAGGCTTATTTACAGAGCCACTGTTGGCAGCATCCATTGACTGTCTTGAAAACCTAGAGTTGGCTAACAGTTATTCTCTACTATCATCATGCTGAGGAATCCAGAGACAGTCATACGGCTAGGGTTGATCAAGAAGAGTTCAGTTTTATCCAGTTTCTCTGGGGGTGATGAAGACCTCTTAACCATAAAAGCACATCATCTTTATGCTTAAGGTATGAATAGAAGGAAATTTTGCTTTCTAGATTCAGGAAGCCCCATAATTAAACAAGTTTCTAGTTTAAAAGTCTGTGGATCAAGAATGCTTCATTTTATTTGCCCTACACAGATAAGAAATGAATCAGGGATCAGTGATCCTGGTTTAGCAGGAATATACTTTTTACACTTTTAACCACAAGATGTTAAACAGTAAGAAATGTTGCAAATGTTATCTGACCCCAGCTTCTGCTTCTTTTTTGGTTACTGCTTCAACCCAGCTGAGTTGTTCGGCTTCTCACATCAAAGATCAGCTAAGAAAACTATGTACTATCGATTTAATTCAAATGTAATTACATAATTAAAAGCAAATATTTTGACACAGATACTTCAGAATCAAAAAAGAGGAAGGTATCTAATTGGTTGAAAATTGCCACATCATTTCATAGGAGACAAGTTACATTACTTATAGTGATTTTTAGCATTTGTATCTAGAAATCAATGATGCTAGAGTCAGTGGATATATTTTAACTCACATATATTAATGGAGGAGGTTGCCCTCCTCTGAGTAATCAAGATAAAAGCACCTTAGGTTTTCTACCATGATTAGCACAGATTCAATTTTTGATCTCCTTATGTTCATCTTATGTTCAATGAAGAACACTTTTTGGCATTTTGAAAAAGGAAGATAAAAAGTAAGCTTATGAAGTTTTTCCTTGATAAAAGTAACAGCATGAAAATTCAAATACTGTGTTAGTAGAGAAACAGTACAATAAACATGAAAATATAGACATCAAAGTGGTAGTAAGAAATATCTTAAGAATAATATGTATGAAAGGTACACATACTAACAGTTTTTAAAAAACTTTAAATATGGACTTTAGATTTTTTCAATGCCTATTGCTATGCAACCATTAAAAAATAAAAAATAAAATGAAATTTTGGTAACTTACTCCAAGAGGCTACCAAAATGCCATAGTTTTGTTGTTGTTTTGGTAATATTTATGAATAATTTTATTTTAAAAATCTATTTCTGAGGCTCTATTAATAAGAATAAGAAAAATGCAAATTCCTACCTTGCACAAGCACATTTTATATTTGTGTCTAATTCTTTTGAGACAGAGTCTCGCTCTGTTGCCCGGGCTGGAGTACAGTGGCACGATCTGGGCTCACCTCAAGCTCCGCCTCCCAGGTTCACACCATTCTCCTGCCTCAGCCTCCCAAGTAGCTGGGATCACAGGCGCCTGCCACCACACCCGGCTAATATTTTTGTATTTTTAGTAGAGACAGGATTTCACCGTGTTAGCGAGGATGGTCTCGATCTCCTGACTTTGTGATCCGCCCACCTTGGCCTCCCAAAGTGCTGGGATTACAGGCATGAGCCACTGCGCCCGGCCTATTTGTGTCTAATTCTTTACATATGTGGTATAATGATCATAAATCAAAGGCACGGCTATTATTTTCCTTGTTCAAGGGTAGTGGCTTCACATTGTTAATGTATAAAGATATATTCTTCATGTTTCCAGATCAGGTGGTAAGGAAAAAGAAACAAATATATGGGCATTCTGTAGTTGTAGCGATTTTGAAAATTGTATTCATCGAAGTTGTAAACTAAATCACATGACATAACCTCTACTGACAGAACTGCAAGCATAGCAAGACTTCTAAGAAGATTTTCTCTAATATTAACAAAGACCTCAAAACTTTACACAACCATATAAAAGACTCGTAATATCTTACAGAAGTTTCAATCATTCACTATATTGCTACTAATATTATATAATTGAAATAAAAAATTAAAGTAGTTGAAAGAATATGCCAAAAATTTTTTTGTCATATTCTTTCAACTACTTTAACTCGATGTCCTTTCCATTTGATATCATAATCTTCTCTCTTTGAAGATAATTATAATAGTTTACATGTGAACACATAGATGTAAGAAATACATATGTGTGTGTATATATATATATATCTTACTATGTATTTGTATATATATATATCTATGTGTACATATGTATCTTAGATCTAAAACAGTAGATTTATGAACCCATAAAAAATGCAAATGACTAACCTGGTGTTACTACTACTCCATTTCCATTGACCACAGGCCTCTCTTCCTCTTCCTCCTCAGGAGGCTCTATACTGGCTTTCTCCATGTTGCTCACTGATTTATTCCTCTTCCTTTTTCCTTCAGCACTTGGAGTGGCTCCTGGAAGTATCTGGTCTGTTACATTTAACAGTAATGGTGCTGGTTCTGCTGGCGGCTTTGGGGTACCGTAGTAATTGTCTGCAAACAATACCAAAACATTCTTGGAGTTAAATATTTCTTCTGTGTACATAATTTGTGAAGAATGGAAATTATGTTAACAATTATATTGACACATATTTATCCTATTTTATATGTACATACATAGACACATACATATATATATGGTTTCCTATCTATATCTATGTGTCTCTCTATATACATATTTGCTCCTTCTGTTGTATTGGACTTTGATGCTTAGACATATAGATCGATTTTCATTCTCATCTTTGTGCCAAACCAAAATATAGTCTTATGTGTTATTCCCAAGTGGTATGTAGTTAATTTTAAAATTATCCAAATTTTTATAACCAGACTTGATTATAACTTTAAAAAAAAATAAGTATGTTAAGAGTACAGGTAATTTTTTTGTAGTGGGGGAATTTCACACTATTCTGGAAAGGCAAAGCAAGTTCTGCTATTCTGTAGCTTTCAAAGGATTATGGCTATTTCCTTGATGTGCACAGCATCCTGCCTAGAGCTGTATCCCTGTGCCAGTCTAGTGGTTCCCATGGCTGCTGACAGTGGGCCTGCTGCTCTATTCACTCTTCAGATTACCACAGGTTTTTTTTTTGCCCACAGCTCCATTATCTGAGCTATGGAATCATCTGTTTCACCCATCCATCTGCAGCACTTTTTTGAAAAGAGAATCATTCTTATTTATTCCCATATTAAAACCTAGCATATAATAATCATGGAATAAATGTTTATTAAGTGACCATCTTTATTATTTCATTTTATTGAGAGAGAGTCTTGTTCTGTTGCCCAGACTGGAGGGCAATGGTGCAATCTTGGCTCACTAATACCTCCGCCTCTTAGATTCGAGCAATTCTCGTGCCTCAGCCTCCCGAGTAGCTCAGACTAACAGGCGTGCACCACCATGTCTGGCTGATTTTTGTATTTTTAGTAGAGATGGGGTTTTGCCATTTTGCCCAGGCTGATCTCAAACTCCTGACCTCAAGTGATCCACCTGCCTTGGACCCCCAAAGTGCTGGGATTACGGGCATGAGCCACTGCACCCAGCTGTGAACATCTTTGTATGTTCAAGATAAAACACTTTATTTAAAATATCCTAAAATTTTGATTGGTAAAGAATAGAGGGAGTGTTTTTTTGAAATCAATCTTACAGCACCAACTTCGAACCTCTATCAGTGTTTTCAGTTAATTGAGTAATTTATGCACTTACTTGCTCATTCATTCAGTAAAATCTTTATTGGTACTAAGTTATGCACCCAGGCACTCCAGTATGTTTGATAGAAAAAAGATGAATACAATATAATCCTTGTCTTCCAAGATGCTCAAAAGTCTAGTAAGGGAGACCAAATTTGATGTCAAACAGAAAAGCATTATAACAGGAAATAGGAGTAAGCACTGCAATGGAGGAGATATACATAAGGAAGGAAGCACACCTCACGGTCTGCAAAGGCCACTAAACACATTTGGGAAAAAGGTGTGCTGTGAAAGGAACAACCATTAACTAGAAGACATAGAATTTAGGCTTGGCTTTTCTATATAACTAAAAGCAAGTTACTTAACCTCTGTAAGGCTCAATTTCTTCATCTATAAGTGTGGAAGAGCAATAATTGTTCTAATCACCTGTGCTCTGGGTTGCAAAAAACTACAACCTACTCAAGTTAAATGTGATAAAGATGTGCTATATAAATATATAAGATGGCTAGTTGAGGGATATTTTCGTCTGTTCTCTTGCTGCTATAAAGAATTGCAGGAGACTGGGTAATTTAGAAAGAAAAGACGTTTAAATGACTCACATTTTCACATGGCTGTGGAGGCCTCAGGAAACGTACAATCATGGCAAAAGGAGAAGCAAGCCCCTTCTTCACAAGGCAGCAGGAGGGACAATGAACACAGGAGGAACTACCAAATACTTATAAAACTATCAGATCTCATGAGAACTTACTCCCACAGTGAGAACAGGATGGCAGAAACTGCCCCCAAGATTCAATTACCTCCACCTGGTCTCTCTCTTGATATGTGGGGATTATGGAGATTACAATTCAAGATGAGATTTTTGGTGGGGACACAGCCAAGCCATGTCAAGAAGAAAGGCTGACAAACCATGAGAAAAAATGGCAGAAACAAAGGTGTCTACTCCAGACACTTATGTTGCCTTTGATAGCCCTGAAATCTCCAGATGGTTCTACCGCCAAAGGGACAATGCACAGTGCAAACTGCCTCCATGAGAATGGGCTCCAAACTGTCCTCAGTTGCTCTGATTTGCTCATTTCTAGGGAATATCCCAGGCAGGATCATCTCATTGGCTGAGCCTCCATCACATGAGAGCACTTGGGCTGCCAAGGAAGTGGAAGAGATGTGCACTCTCCTTTGATTTCAGTAGAGGGACTGGGAGGTAGAACCCTACTGAGAGGTGAAGGGGGCTGGGCTTCTGGGATGGGTGGGGACTTGAAGAACTTTTCTGTCTAACTAAAGGACTGTAAATTCACCAATCAGCACTCTGTGTCTAGCTAAAGGTTTGTAAATGCATCAATCAGCACTCTGTAAAAACGGACCAATCAACACTCTGTAAAATGGACCAATCAGTACTCTGTAGAACGGAACAATCAGCTCTCTGTAAAATGAACCAATCAGCAGGATGGGGGGGGCAAACAAGGGAATAAAAGTGGGCCACCGGCGCCAGCAGCTGCAACCCGGTTGGTGCCTGGAAGCTTTGTGTTTTCGCCTTTTGCAGTAAATCTTGCTGGTGCTCACTCTTTGGGTTTGCGCTACCTTTATGAACTATAACACTCACCGGGAGGGTCTGTGGCTTCATTCTTGAAGTCAGTAAGACCAAGAACCCACCAGAAGGAACCAATTCTGGACACACTACCATCCACCCATTTTATCTTGGGGTCTCTCCAGGTAGAAAGCGTCTCCCCTGGGTAGAAAGGGCCTTGGAATGCTGGCAGGTAGAAATGACAAATCTCCACTCCATTTGCCTTCTCACTGGGTTGTTGTGAAGATGAAGTAAGAATGTATGAGAAAGAGCTTTATAAAAAAATCTAAAAATTGCAGTGGTTTTAACGGCAGTGTAAACTTCATGCTGGCATAAAGTGAGCAAATATTCTGAAGGCTAGCTGTGCCGATAATGCCATTGCTCATCACTATAGATACTCACAGTAAGAGAGTAATGCAAGAAAAAAAATTAAGTTGTAAAGTGGTTCTTATCCACATACTATAAGTATACAACATTTTTGTTTTATAGTCTGCAAAGTGGATAATATACACTTTGCTAAATGTTACTATCTAATTTGATTTAGAGCATTTAAAATGAATCAGACCTCTATATGTACCAGACAAATTCTGAGCAAACAAAAATGAATAGTTGCTCCCAAGAATCAATGAACTTTTATATTTCAGCATTCATAAAGGGTAGCACAGCTTTAGTTGTGTTGCTATGTTGCTATGCTTTCTATAGGATCTCAACATATACTACTTATCTAATAAGCATAATTTAAAACTAACCTATGCGTATCTCAATAAATGATACATGATTTTAAAGTAGTATTCTAATATCTTTAATACCTTTAATATATAGTACTAAGAAAAATGGATCACACTTCAGTGGTTTTTTTTCCTATTTGTCTTGTCAATTTTAAATTTCCCTGAAGTAAAAAAGCCTTTTATTAATTAGACATAAATGCATAGCACAGGCTAAAACCAAATACTAAATAACAGATCCTGCTAAATTTATATTACTAATTACACCCATTGGTATATGATGTGACTGTAAATTACACAGCAATATTCTATTTCTATAAGTATATTTATGAAATTACATCAGATTACATTTTATATGTAAAAATATCAATCATTAGTTAAGACATTAAGATTATTGGCAATACTAGCAATATAAAGGAAACACATACATAATCTATACTCTTACTACACTTGACAAATACAATTCATAGAGAATAAGCTACCCTAAGCCAACATTTTTATCTCATTGCATAATAACTAGGAAACCAGAAATACCTAGACCAATGGCTGAAGAATTAGCCAAGCAGTCAGGCAGCTAACTCATTGGACTGACTCCCTGATATAAATGCATTCAAATAAATGTATCAAGGATAAAATGTTCCTTTTAGGTAACATACCAGTATGTTTTCAGAAAAAAATAAATATCCAAACTGTTTCAAAATACAATTTGGAAAAATTGTTCCCTTAAAGATGACATGCCTATATGCATAGTGCCTGGATGTAGAAAATCTAAAATTAAAACAGACAAACAAAACCTCCACAAACCCACAACAATATGGTGTAACGCTTAACAGCATAAATCCTAGTGAGATAAACCTGACTTTGAATCCTGTGTCCTCTAATCTCACTACCTCTTTACATCCCTAAATCAATTCAGTTAAAGTGGGAATGTGGGGCTATAAGATGACCACAGTCACAAAAGCAACTATAACTATAACTATGTGCATGTAGTTACGTGCATGTAGTCCCACCTACTCAGGAGGCCGAGACAGGAGAATCGCTTAAACCTGGGAGGCGGAGGGTGCCGTCAGCCGAAATTGTGCCACGGCACTCTAGCCTGGCAACAGGGCAAGGCTCCATCTCAAAGCAGTAGTGACCACTGCTACAATGTGCTAACCTGCTCACTGTCATGGGCATTTTACATACGTACTCTTGTATCAAATGGGGAGTAGGGTAACTCTTACCCCACAGTGCTGTTAATATAGATTAACTCTTACCCCACAGTGCTGTTATACTAGATTAATGATACTAAAAGGATATATGACCTGACCAGATCAGAGTAGATGCTCAAAATAGGGTGCTACTTTTGGTATTTATTCATCACAATACAGCACGAAGTCATTCTGCATATGCAGGTAAGAAAATAGAGACTAGGAAATTAAACTATTTCCTAATATTATATATAAAGCAAGTAGAAAACTTATACCTCTTTGACTTAAGAACCTCATCTCTTTTGAAAATACACTGTTGCCTCTTAAGAGAAAAAAAAAGTGTGATGCAATTGCAACCTGCCCAGAACTCCTCAGTGGAGAACTTCATTCAAAGCCACAGTCAGTGAACACAAATGTCTCAGTTTCAAAAGGGAAAGGCAAAATTGCTACCAAATCATACAGCAAGGACAGTTTAGGAATTTTTTCCATCCACTCCTTTAAAGATAAGAGTGTGGGCCGGGCGCGGTGGCTCAAGCCTGTAATCCCAGCACTTTGGGAGGCCGAGACGGGCGGATCACGAGGTCAGAAGATCGAGACCATCCTGGCTAACACGGTGAAACCCCGTCTCTACTAAAAAAAATACAAAAAAGAAAAACCTAGCCGGGCGAGGTGGCCGGCGCCTGTAGTCCCAGCTAGTCCGGAGGCTGAGGCAGGAGAATGGCGTGAACCCGGGAGGCGGAGCTTGCAGTGAGCTGAGATCCGGCCACTGCACTCCAGCCTGGGTGACAGAGCGAGACTCCGTCTCAAAAAAAAAAAAAACAAGTGTGTGTGTGTGTGTATTTTGAGTACAGGCTTTTCTAGAGCACTTTTCACGGAATATGTACTTGTGAAGAATGATCTGTACATTAGCAGTTTTGTGTAAGTTTAATATCAAATTCCACTAACTTATTGAGTATAACAAAATGATACATAAAATTTTCACCTTAAATCTGTCATATTTGAATAATCTATAAATTTACATAGTCTTCTTTGTAATCAATGCCTGCAAATTAAGAGAGAAAGTCATTTCAGGACCCTTATTCTTTAGTTTTTTAACTACCTATGAACAGATTCTTTTTTCATCAAGGTGTGGCTATGAAAATGTGAAACAGGATGACTGTACTCTGTTACACAAATAGAAAAGTTGACCGGGCACTGTGGCTCACGCCTGTAATCCCAGGACTTTGGGAGACTGATACGGGCAGATCATGAGGTCAAGAGAGAGAGACCATCCTGGCCAACATGGTGAAACTCCGTCTCTACTAAAAATACAAAAATTAGGTGAGCATGTTGGTATGTGCATGTAGTCCCACCTATTCAGGAGGCTGAGGCAGGAGAATCGCTTGAACCTGGGAGGCGGAGAGTGCAGTCAGCTGAAATCGCGCCACTGCACTCCAGCCTGGCAACAGGGCAAGACACCATCTCAAAAAAGAAAAAAGAAAAGAAACGTTTTCCAAAAATTTGAATAAAGAGAATAGCCCATTGTCAATAATTTATTTTATAATAAAAACATTTAATAAATTCCCATTTACACAGGACACTCACACAATGTATTGCAAAGGGAGAGGGACTAAAATAGATTATGAACTAAACCTGCCAGGCAAAGTCCTTGCAAAACCTAATCCCTTACCCATTTTAAGGCAGACCTGTCCCTAGGTCATCTGAAAGCAATGAGAATAGCTTTCTAAATAACTTTTCATGTACTGTACTTGAAACCATCATGAAATTATTCTTCTGCTTTCTCTGTAGTCAACTGACCTTGGCATAAAAGTTGTATTTTAAGTTTCTAAAGTGATGATTTTACCTTTCTTCTGGTTCCTCCCAGATTTTTTCACATTGATTTAGTGGTAAGGCTAATGGGAAAAACAGGAATACGGAACAATTTCAACAAATTTTAAACTGTTTCCTTTTTTGTACCCCCAGTCTTCAGTGAATGGTAATAGACATCAAACTATTATTTTCTGAGATGCATCATATTCTTTATGCTTTTAAATCCCAGTATTATGACAAGAAATAGGAAAGACACTAAAAACCAATTTTAGGTATGAGGAAATGTAAAAATGCAAGTAGCAGATACTTTGAAACACTTTTATTTACTTCTAACACCTTTTATCTTTAAACAAGATCAGTTTTCATGATGGAAACATATCATTTGCTATTTAGTTTATTTGGCTTTTTAAGTTGTAGATTCAGATGCTTACTCTGTTGTTTCAGTCCTTTTGGTGTATAATAATATGTGTAGGTTTAATATCAAATAACCATAGATCCTTCCATATGGCTCCCAAGTGGAGGTGGGTTTTACGAAGGTAATAAATATACTTGTCTTCAAGATACCACACAGATTAAGATCATGACTTCTATTCCTCCCAAATATTCTCAAATCCTTTTTTTCCATTTTGGTAAATGGAAAGAATGAATTTTGGATAGTGGTTCAGTAGAAGAGAGATGATTGCCTGCAGGACCCACAGGGCATGCAAACAGCACAGCTCATCAATGGGATTCCCAGAGAGCTTGAGGATATGTCTTCATGTTGGAAACAATATGTGGCAAACTTTAAATGGTTGAGAATCATGTTTGTTTTTAGTTTTATAAATGAAGCAAATAGTTTGATGCTTGGCCTCCTTAATAGCGCCTGCAAAAATTGACTCTGACATTAAACAGAGGAAAGATTTAGAGTTCCAACTGATCATAATTATGCTAGAAAACTTGCCAGATTGTATGTAAACAATCATTTTATACATATCAGAGATTTAGATGTGTGTTAATAGAAAGAGATAAATCATCAAAGGATCCCAAATTCAAGCTTTAAGACATGTTTAACATATTAAACAAGAGATAGCAATGAGTTAAAACTATTACCAAAAATCATTCTAACTCAAGTCACCCATGGCAAAAGAATCACAGTCATATGGCTATAGTTAGTAAATTAGAAATTTTGTAAATATAAAACGAAGTGAGTAAATATAACCCAGAAAATATTCTACTTTTCTAAATTTGGATTTTCTACCAGAAAATAAGACAGAAATTCTTACTGCAGAATTCTTTTGTCAACCAATTTTTGAAATTCTTTTTGTAAGCAGCTCTGATGTTTACACTTGGTTCTGAAAAAAACAAAAATGTATCATTTCCTCATCGTGTCAAATGTAGTTAGCAGCTTGAAACCAAGATGCAGAAACTCCCTGACCTCGAAAGATAATATCTTTTTCTTTTGTGGTGAGAAAGTATTACTCTTACACGTATCAGAAATAAGAAAAACATACAAAATAGCATTTTGTCATCAATACTTAGACTGAACAGTAAATTGCTGAATTTTTAGAAATTCAGTGTTTAAGTGACTTTCAGAAAGTCCACAACTGTACAAAAAGTGGGAATGTTTTTTTTCTCATACATGGAATTGAATTATTCTTAACAAACCCCACCTAAGAATTTCAAATTTGTTGTAAATTAAATTAATGCTGGTTTCACAATGTAATCTCCAATGACATACATCTTGAATTTACTGTATTATTCACCAGTGCTCTCCAGAAAGTCATGCAGATAGTTCAATTTGACTAACATTTCCTGACACTTGTTTGCAAGTCCTCAGAGGTCATTCTGACTGAATATTCATTTATTCACATTAGCTAATATAGACAGGCACAGGATAAATCTTTGCTAAATGTATGTCCACAGACTGGCTAGGGAAGGTGGTTTGCTCATGTAAAGGAAATTGGACACTCTTTCTTTCAGTGACTCTTCCCTTCAGGTGTTATCAGAGTAGCCCAGAACATTTCCCACCTGCACCAGATAGCAGACGGAAAGAAATTATAAAGAAGTCACATATGATTTGTTGATGTCAAATATACACCTGCTTCCAAAAGAAGACATTTGAACATTTATAACTATAACATAAACTTTAAATTCATGAGTATATCCCATTTAAACAATGTATTAAATCCCTTAGAATAGCACAATCTAGTAAAAATGGAATGCAAGCCACAAATATGAGCCACATATATGTAATTTATTTTTTTTTTGTTTTTAATTTTCTTTTCCTTGCTAAAGGAGATGTGGATTTTTATTTATTTATTTTTTTATTTTTAGGGACATGGTCTCACTATGTTGGCCAGGCTGGTCTCAAACTCCTAGCTTCAAGCCATCCTCCTACCTTTGGTCTCCCAAAGCACTGAAATTACAGGCATGAGCCACCACACCTGACCAATCATCTTAAAAATTTCTAGGTAGCCACATTAAAAAAGAAAAAATGTGAAAGTAATTGTAATATTTTTCTTTACCCAATATATCTAAAATGTTATAATTTTAATACATAATCAATAAAAAAGTTACTGTGATATTTTATTATTTTAATACTAAGTCTTCAATTTCCAGTGTACAGTTTACATTTACAGCACACCTTAATTGGGACAAGCCCCATTTCACATATTTTATAGCCATATGTTACTAGCAGCTACTATACTGGACAGCACAGCCTTAGATAATCCCTTTCATCAAATATCATTTTAAATTACTATATTGTCACCTGAGTAACTCATTTTTCTCACAAACAATAAGGTGAACATCTCTGTTGTAAATAACTAAGAAAATTGAGTAAACACCAAAACACAATAACAACTGTAGGTGACAATGTGTCAATAATATTTCTCTTGTTTGATTGCTTTGGTCCATTGAGTACCTGTAAAATGTTATTAAGCATCTAACAGATGTACATGTCTTAGCAACACTCTCTCATTCTGCTTCCTAATCATCTATTTTATCACTTTATCTTAACTTGAAATATTCATTTTTAACTTTATTATTAAGATATAGGATAGAAGGTGAGAAAAAAAAGAATGACTGTTTTAGGTAAATAAGCATGGACTTGTGTGAGGACCCTGTTCTTGTGTTCAGGGATAGGACTGAAGCGCCCTCTTTATAATAATTAGTCATAACTCACAGACAGAGGGATTGTTGACTCATGGCAGTAGTGTGGGAACAGACAATATTCATAGTCATCCTTTTCTCTTGTATTTTCCCTGTAACTCCCTCTCACTTTGATCCCCCATGGTATTCAGTACCCAGTGCCTCATGCTTCTCTTTTCATTAGGCTCCCATTTTCACACCTCATGCTCAAAACAATTCCAATTTTCTTTTTTTCTGGACACATGATATGTGTCCCGTTTCCAATTTCCTTTCAGTCTTGCCAAGTGACTGGGTTACCACTCTGATAAACTAAACTAAGATGTCAAGGATTAAAATTGGCTTAAGAGGCTCCATATGATACCTGCATTTTAATTAGAGTTAAAACTCTAATCCAAAAGGTTAATCTTAAAATTTGGGAAATAACTAGTCAACCACTGGAAGAACTTATTTTTCAGAAGAGCCTTTGGTGCTCCTCAAATCACAGTGGAGGTATTTTCCTTGGTAGTCAGGGCTCCTGGCAGGGTAGATATGATGACCCTGCTCCTTCAGGGAACTCAAGCAAAATGCAGATGCAAAGATATTTGGAAAACAGTACTGAATAAAAAATAACTTTAGTATAATTCCAGTTAGTGACAAACTTATAAGTCTACCTTTTGGAATGGAAACCTTTTGCAATTGTATTATTAATATAATTATTAAGCTTTGTTTTGTTTTGTTTTTTGTTTTTTTTGAGACAGAGTCTGACTCCATCACCAGGCTGGAGTGCAGCGGCATGATCTTGGCTCACTGCAATCTCTACCTCCTGGGTTCAAGTTATTCTCCTGCCTCAGCCTCCCAAGTAACTGGGGCTACAGGCACACACCTCCACGTCCAGCTAATTTTTGTGTATTTAGCAGAGACGGGGTTTCACTATGTTGGCCGGGATGGTCTTGATCTCTTGACCTTGTGATCTGCCCGCTTTGGCCTCCCAAAGTGCTGGGATTACAGGCCTGAGCCACCGCGCCTGGCCTTGTTTAAGATTTTTAAGTGTCTAGTGAGCTCAATGCTTAAGAGACAATCCCTTCATGGCTCAGTAAATAAGAAAATGAAAGTGAAATTTTGACAAATTTATGGATCGGCATTTGTACAGAGCTCAACAGATTCTTGTGATAGTCATCTTAATTAAATTTTTTCTTCAAAAATTGATAAAGAAAACTGAACCTTTCAAAGACAACACTATTTTTTTCACACAACATTTATAGCTTGTCGTATAACTTCCTTCTCCCAATGGTGCTATCAATTGTGATACTATAAAATTACTAAGAAATTAGGAGACCTCTACAACTATTTTTGGTCACTGTCTTGTAAATACAATACCCAGGAAAATTTCTCATTAATCTTAATCTGATTGTTGGTTAATGATTAAAGAAATTTGCCAAATACCAAATCTCTAACCCTCAGTTGCTAATAAGTCAGAAAAACAATAAAAAAGAAATTTCATTTCTCCTTGAAGAATTTGGTTACTAGATTTTCCCCAGCTGTCTTGACATGGTAAGAGCTCTGACACAGAGTCACTGGATCTGGGTTCTAAACAGGGTTCTACCACTAACGTCCTAAATGACTGTGAACTGGGCAGCAAACTCCCCTCAACCTCAGATTCCTCACTGTGAAAATACAGAATTAGGACATATCTCTAAAATACTCCTCACCTCCAAAATTCTGTAATGAAAAATTTAAAGGATGCAAGGACAACAGGTTTTATTTCTTTTTCATCATATTAGAAAGCCCTGAATTGATAATGAACAGAGAATAACAATAAACTAAAGCCAACAGTTTCACTTACTTGAGAACCTGGACGCATTTGCTTTCCTGACATAAATGTGGAAAACTGTCATTTGACTGTATCTTTATATGTCTTTGCACAGTCCCTTCTGGGAAAGTGGTTGTGGTTGCAGAGTGTTTCTATTTTTATTCCAAGCCTTTCATTTGCATCCATCCCTGTTGGTGAATTAGGGAGTCCCTAAGTATATCTCCCATAGGATGTAGACTGTGATTACTTTGTGGAAGGTCATATATAAAGCACTTTGACTTTCTATTTTAGTCTATGTGATACTTTAAAATTTACTGACTTTTTTGGAGTTGACATTTTCATTGTAATCACCTTGTGATCTGTGGGACACAAACATAAAGCCTACATGTTAGATTATGGTTGACGTTAGCAGCAATTTAGATGTAAGTAGTACTAACGCATAAGTCAGAAAAACAACGAACAAACCAAAGAGCTTAAGAAGGTTTTCTTTAGCTTTTTGGTATATAACCCTAGGCTTTGACTGCATGATGCTAGCATGTCTTACTTAACCTGGATTTTCTTTTACCTCTGAATCAATATGACAAAGAAAACTCTGTCTGAACTATCGGCATTTTATATATAAAACTCTGGAAATCAACTACTAATTCTTTAAAGGTGTATATTTTACTGAGGTATACCTCTTCTACTCATCACATTTTTATGTTATAACTTGGCCTTTCATACCACCCTTCAATATAGCAAATTATGAAGTGTCACAAGTAAGAGTTTATTTGGAAAACCTGTTGAATTACTGAGAAATGAGCAAAATAGGGAAATCAATGTGTGGGTCAAAAAGACCAGAAAATAAATAGGAAGAAGAAAAGAAAAGTAAGGACAAGGAGGCATTGGAGAAAGATGAGGAAAATAGATGATGAAGAGGAGAACACGAAAGAGGAAGAAAAGAAGTGTCATGTGCAATTTCATGAAGTTGTAAGGTTCCAGTGTAATCTCTGAGGTGACATTTTGGCCCAAAGCCACACACATAAGGTCATCTGTGATGACCTAGTATCTGAGAAGATACTAGAGCTGCACTATGCAATATGGCAGCCATTTGTTACATCTAGCGGTTGAGGACTTGAAATGTGGCTAATTTGAGTTGAGATGTGCTGTCAATATAAATTGTACACTAGCTCTTAGTACCACAAAAGAAGTAAAATATCTTAATCATTTTTACATTGATTATTTGTCAAAATGGTAATATCTTCCATCTCACTTCCTGGGCTAGTTCTTCTGAAAAAAGGTAAGACACAGTAAGTAGTCAACTACTAGTAAGTAATGACGCCCATAATTCATAAGAGTGAGTGAAGGTGAGGAGTCGTCAACTCAAGAATCCAGGACAATAGACACTTGATAGGTGAGAAACTCAGTCAGAAAGAGTATCAAGGGCCACAAGGCGGGGTTGAGCCACTTATTGGCTAACCAAGCCAACGGCAGCTGAGTGATGTGCAGAGGGGAAGGTTATCATACATCTAATCATCTTGTCATTCATGGAGCAAGCATTTACTGATAGCCTATTATTTGCCAGACACAGGTTAACTCAAGGAACAGTGGTGAACGAAATAAGCACAGTCCTCTTTGAAGTTTACCTTCTACTGAGGGAGATAAATATTAATAGAAAAATCACACAAATACAAAATTATAAACTCTGACAAGAGCTGAAAAGGTCAAGTGATGGTGTTTTGAGAACTCCAAGGAGAGTTCAAGTTAGCCTTTTTAAGAAAAAAATGGAGGGATGGGCACAGTGGCTCACGCCTATAATCCTAGCACTTTGGGAGGCCAAGTCAGGCGGATCACGAGGTCAGGAGATCGAGACCATCCTGGCTAACACGGTGAAACTCCGTCTCTACTACAAATACAACAAAATTAGCTTGGTGTGGTAGCAGGTGCCTGTAGTCCCAGCTACTCGGGAGGCTGAGGCAGGAGAATGACATGAACCTGGGAGGCGGAGGTTGCAGTGAGCCAAGATCGTGCCATTGCAGTCCAGCCTGGGCGACAGAGCGACACTTTGTCTCAAAAAAAGAAAAAAGAAAAAAGAAAAAAATTGGAATTATGGTTGAATACCCAGTCCTTTTCCCTTAATCTGTGCCAAAATATTTATGGATCAATACAGATCTTTAGGAAATGCATGTTGTTTTACCATGAGAAATGAAATTGCTCCACTGTTCTTAAACTTATCCTTAGTACTTTTCTAAAAGTCAAATGGCTAAACTATATGGAAATGTATATATGTGTGGGTGTGTTTGTATGTGTGCTCCCAAATAAATCCAGTTGCTTGCCAAATCGAAAATTAGCAACATTTCTGCTAATTAGCCAGATAAGCTCTTCTTCTCTCAGTTTAACCCAAGACCTAGTCTCTACTGAAAATACCTCTAACATTCACAAATCCAAGAGCCGTGCAGTTTGAAATCAAACGTTTTGTTTTTTACAATAGAAATCTAATTGAAGGTAGAAGTGATAGCAGGTTTAACCTGATATGGACCTTTGTTTCTAGACTGATGACCAGTGTAGTCTGGTCATGTCCTGCTTCTGATAGTAGGGGAGCAAGAAGAGTTGGTGAAGCAGAGACTTCTCCATAGTACTGATGTCTAAAGTGAAATTAGAAAAAAACTGAGTAAAATGAAGTAAAGGCTCGAGAGATGCAGAGAGGGAAAAGCAGTCCAGGCAGAGGGCACACATTTGCAAAGCCTTGAATCTGGAGAAATAACAGTAGCTTGGAAGAACCAATAGGAAAACACTCAGGCTAGAGATAATATGGAGCCAAATAGGCTTTGTTAAAGATTTGGGTCAATTTCCGAGAAATAAAAGGAAGCCTATGGGTTTTTAAAGGCATTCAGGTTGGTTTTTAAAATAGATGTCAGGATGTAAGAGAGATTGGAGGCAGCAAGAGTGAAAGTCTTGAGGTCAATGAGGGATATTTACAGGGGTAAAGATGGTATCTTTGAAACCGCCTTTGTAAAAATTATAACTGAAGAAATCATGACAGTGAAAGAGATCTGTCCTAACTGACTCCATCTTGCTTTTAACATCCAAATTGCTTTTGTTCATATCTGGGTGCAGGCTGAACTAACTTTGGGAGGAACTTATAGTTTAACTTTGAAACAAAGATGAAAACAGCTGTTTCCCAAAACAAACCCCCTTTTTGCCTGGTTATTAGACTGTCTTTGCAGGACTAACAAATTAGCCACAAAATTAACAATTATGGTTTAAGAGTCACTGTTTTAAAATCTGAGATCAGTGCTTGAGATATTTTGCAGACCCTGCATTTCAAGGCATCAGCTGACACCACCTAGATCGATAACCTGGCTCATCTAGTCCTGTCCCCACCCCGCCCCCACCCACCCCACTCAGGAACTGACTCAGAGCAAGAGGACAGCTTCAACTCTCTATGATTTATCTTCCAGCTGACCAATCAGCACTCCCTACTTTCTGACCTTCTACTCACCAAATTATTCTTAAAAACTCTGATCCCAGATTTTCAGGGAGACTGATTTGAGTAATAATAAAACTCTGGCCTCCCATATAGCTGGCTCTGTGTGAATTCTCTTTATTGTGATTCCCCTGTCTTGATAAATTGGCTTTGTCTGAGCCCCAAGCCAGGAGAACCTGTTGGGTGGTTATGGCTTGGGCTAGTGGAAGGTGATGGAATGGAGACAAAGATGGTACCAATTAGGTTCCAAAGGAGAAAAACAGAAAACAGAGTAATGGTTAGGAAGGAACTATTATGAGCAGCTTGTGCTTGAAGTCTTTTTCTTGATGACCTCCCCTTATCTCATATGGAAATAAAGCAATCTTGGACAGATCTAAATTTGTTCCTAATACTCAGGATTTCTTTAAAAAAAAAAATTCAATAGGATTTTGGGGAATAGGTGGTGCTTGGTTACACGGATAAGATCTTTAGTGGTAATTTCTGAGATTTTGGTGCACTCAGCACCTGAGCAGTGTTCACTGTACCCAATGTGTAGTATTTTTATCCCTTGCTCCTCTTCCATGCTTCCCTGAGTCCTCAGTCCGTTGTATCATTCTTATGCCTTTGTGTCCTCATAGCTTAGCTCCCACTCATAAGCGAGAACATACAATGTTTAGTTTTCCATTCCTGAGTTACTTCACTTAAAATAATAGTCTCCAACCCCATCCAGGTTGCTGGGAATGCCATTATTTCATTCCTTTTTATGGCTTAATAGTATCCCACTATACACACATACATACACACACACACACACACACCCCCCACATTTTCTTTATCCACTCATTAATTGATGGACATTTGAGCTGGTTCCATAGTTTTGTAATTGCAAATTGTGCTGCTATAAACGTGTGTGCAAGTGTCTTTTTCATATAATGACTTCTTTTCCTCTGGGTAGATACCCAGTAGTGGGATTGCTGGATAGAATGGTAGATCTACTTTTAGTTCTTTAAGAAATCTCCACACTGTTTTCCATAGAGGTTGTACTAGTTTACTTTCCAACCAGTAGTGTAAAAGCATTCCATTTTCACCTCATCCATGCCAACATCTATTTGTTTTCAATTTTTTAAATTATGGCCCTTCTTGCAGGAATAAGATGATATCACATTGGGGATTTGATTTGCATTTTTCTGATAATTAGTGATGTTGAGCATTTTTTCATGTGTCTTGGCTATTTGTATATCTTTTTGTAAGAATTGTTTATTCATATTCTTAGCCCACTTTTTGATGGGATTATTTGTTTTTTTTCTTGCTGATGTGTTCCTTGTAGTTCCTTGTAGATTCGGAATATTAGTCCTTTGTCACATGTATAGTTTGCAAGGATTTTCTCCCATTCTGTGAATTGTCTGTTTACTCTGCTGATTATTTATTTTGCTGTGTAGAAGCTTTTTAGTTTAATTAAGTACCATCTATTTATCTTTGTTGCTGTTGTATTTGCTTTTGAGTTCTTGGTCATGAAGTCTTAGCCTAAGTCAACGTCTAGAAGGGTTTTTCCAATGTTATCTTCTAGAATTTTTATAGTTTCAGGTCTTAGATTTAAGTCTTTCTTCTATCTTGAGTTGATTTTTGTATAAGGTGAGAGATGAGGATCCTGCACGAATCTTGCCAATTATCTCCCCACCATTTGTTGAATAGGATGCCCTTTCTCCACTGTACGTTTTTGTTTGCTTTGTTGAAGGTCAGTTGCCTGTAAGTATGTGGCTTTGTTTCTGGGTTCTCTATTCTGTTCCATTGGTCCATGTGGCTATGTTTATGCCAGCACCATGCTGTTTTGGTGACTATAGCCTTATAGTATAGTTTGAGGTTGGATAATGTGATGCCTCCAAATTATTTTTTGCTTAGTCTCACTTTGGCTACATGGGCTCTTTTTTGGTTCCATGTAAGTTTTAGGATTGTCTTTTCTAGTTCTGTGAAGAATGGTGGTGGTATTTTGATGGGAATTGCATTGAATGTAAAGATTGCTTTTGGCAGTATTGTCATTTTCACAATATTGATTCTACTCATCCATGAGCATGAGATGTGTTTCCATTCATTTGTGTTGTCTATGAGTTATTTCAGCAGTGTTTTGTAGTTTTCCTTGTAGAGATCTTTCACCTCCTTGGTTAGAGATATTCCTAAGTTGTTGTTTTTACTATTATTATTTTGGTTATTGTTCCAGCTATTATAAAAGGAGTTGAGTTCTTGGTTTGATTCTCACCTTGGTTGCTGTTCGTGTATAGCAATGCTACTGATTTGAGTATGTTGATTTTACATCTTGAAACTTTGCTGAATTGATTTATCAGATTTAGGAGCTTTTTGGATGAGTCTTTAGGGTTTTCAGATATTTGATCATATCATCGGCAAACAGCAACAGTTTGACTTGCTCTTTGCTGGTTTGGATGTCCTTTACTTCTTTCACTTGTTGAATTGAAAAAAAAAAAAAAAAAAGCCAAGATATTCAGGCAACAACTAGCACAATGAATAGAATAGTGCCTCACATTTCAATATTAACATTGAATGTAAGTGGCCCAAATGCAATAGTTAAAAGATACAGTGGAACACGACAAGAATGCCGGGGCTAAGACTTCCAGTACTATCTTAAATAGAAGTGGCTAGCCAGTACTCTGTTAAAAGAAGTGGCGAAACTGGACATCCTTGTTGTGTTCCAGTTCTCAGGGGGAATGCTTTCAACTTGCTCCATTCAGAATAATGTTGGCTGTGGATTTATCATAGATGGCTTTTATTACAAGGTATGTCCCTTCTATGCCAATTTTGATGAATGTTTTAATCGTAAAGGGATGCTGAATATTGTCAAATGCTTTTTGTGCATCCATTGAGATGATTTTTGTAACTTTTGGTTTTAATTCTGTTTATGTGGTGTATCACATTTATTGATTTGTTTCTGTTAAAACATCCTTGCATCCCTGAGATGAAACCCATTTGATCTTGGTGGATTATCTTTTGGATATGCTGTTGGATTCAGTTCACTAGTATTTTGATGAGAATTTTCATCAGGGATATTGGTCTGTAGCTTTTTTTTTTTTTTTAATTTGTGCTCTTTCAGACATTTTGATGTAGGCATTTAATGCTCTGAACTTTCCTCTAAGTACTACTTTTGCTGTATTCCAGAGCTATTCACAGGTTGTGTCACTATTATCATTCATTTCAAAGAATTTTTAAATTTCCATCTTGAATCAGTGTTGACCCAATAATCATTCAGGAGCAGGTTAATTTCCTTGTATTTGCATAATTTTGAGGGTTCCTTTTGGAGTTGAATTACAATTTTATTCCACTCTGATCTGAGACAGCATCTGATATAATTTCAATTTTCTTAAATTTACTGAGAGTTGTTTGGTGGCCTATCATATAGTCTGTCTTGGAGATTCTTCCATGTGCTGATGAAGAGCGTGTATATTCTGCAGTTGTTGGGTAGAATGTTCTGTAAATATCTGTTAAATCCATTTGTTCTACAGTGTAGTTTAAGTCCACTGTTTCTTTTTGATTTCCTGTCTTTGTGACCTGTCTAATGCTGTCAGTGGAGTACTGAAGTCCCAGACTATCATTGTGACTATCTCATTTCTTAGGTCTAGTAGTAATTGTTTTGTAAATTTGGGAGCTCCAGTGTTAAGCACATATATATTTAGGATTGTGATATTTTCCTGTTGGACTAGTCCTTTTATCATTATATAATGTTTCTTTTTGTCTTTTATAACTGCTATTGCTTTAAAGTCTATTTTATCTGATGTAAGAACAGCTACTCCTAGAGGCCAGGCACAGTGGCTCATGCCTGTAATCCCAGCACTTTGGGAGGCTGAGGCGGGTGGATTACCTGAGGTCAGGAGTTCGAGAC
>NW_012121154.1:8701257-8701815 GCF_000951035.1 Colobus angolensis palliatus | reverse complement strand
TCAAAAAAAAAAAAAAAAAAAAAAGAGCTACTCCTGCTTGCTTTTGGTGTCCATTTGCATGGAATATCTTTTTCCACCCCTTTACCTTAAGTTATATGAGTCCTTATTTGTTAGGCAAGTCTCTTGAAGACAGAAGATACTTGGTTGGTGAATTCTTATCCATTCTGCCCCTCTATATCTTTTAAGTGGAGCATTTAGGCCACATACATTCAATGTTAGTATTGAGATGTGAGGTACAGTTCTATTCATCACACTAGTTTTTGCCTGAATATCTTTTTTTTTATTCTGTTATTGTTTCATAGGCCCTGTATGATTTAAACTTTAACAAGGTTCTACTTTAGTATATTTTGAGGTTTCAAGATTTAGAGAACTCCTTTCAGCAATTCTTGTAGTGCTAGCTTGAAAGTAGCGAATTCTCTCTGCATTTATTTGTCTGAAAAAAGATGTTATCTTTCCTTCATTTGTGAAGCTTAGCGTCACTGGATTCAAAATTCTTGGCTAATTGTTTTTTTTTTTTTTTTTTTTTTTTTTTTTTTTTTAATTTGTGCTCTTTCAGAC
>NW_012121154.1:8693856-8700171 GCF_000951035.1 Colobus angolensis palliatus | reverse complement strand
CCAGGTTGGTACTGGGGAATGTCTGCAAAGAGTCCTGTGATGTGATCTGTCCTCAGGTCTCTCAGTCATGGATATCAGCACCTGCTCTGGCAGAGGTAGCAGGGGTGTGAAGTGGACTGTGAGGGTCCTTAGTTGTTATTTTGTTTACTGCACTGATTTTCTTGAATGCTGATTGTGCTGGCAGTGAAGGTTTCACGTGGACAGACTCAGGGCTTCACGTTAGCCAGGATGTTACTGGTGGTGGAATTAGCTGCTGTTTTCTCCTTTCTTGGAGCAGGGTTATTCTTTTATGAGTTTGTAAATGCTTGAGTCAGTTGGCCTCCACCCAGGAGGTGGCGCTTTCAAGGGAGCATCAGCTGTGATCATATAGGGGGATACAAGTGTGCCCTTGGGTTGCCTGGATAAGTATTCAGGTTTCTCAGGCAATGGGCAGGGCCATAGAGCTCCCAAAATTTATGTCTTTTGTCTTTGGTTACTAGGGTGGGTAAAGAAAGACCAACAGGTGGGGGCAGGGTTAGGCATGTCTGAGCTCAGACTGTCCTTGGATGGGGTTTGCTGTGGCCACTGGGGGGGATGGGGTGTGGTTCTCAGGCCAATGGAGTTGTGTTCCCAGTGGGATTATGGCTGCCTCTGTTGCATAACACAGGTAGCCGGGGAAGTGGGAGAAAGCTGGCATTGACAGGCCTTCATCCAGCCCCACCGTGCCCCACCAACAGCACCAAGTTTGTATCCAAGGAGCCGGTGAGCAGGGCTGACATCTTGCCCCTGGCGACAAGCCTCAGGACTGAGAAACCAAGCAGGGCTTTCAGGCCCTGCCCCTCCCCACCTGCCATGACTTCTGTGTGTGTATCCGCACTTCTCGTTTGCCACCCCCACCAGATTCTGCCCAGGAAAATTTGTGCTTGGTCAAAATTACTACAAAGTTCAGCTGAAAGTTTCCTTCTCTCTGTGGTCCTTCCCCAATTCCACTGGCAGTCCTTCCTAAGGAACCCTGTGAATAAAGTCAGAAATGGCTTCCCTGGGCAGCTTCCGTAGGGGCTGGGAGTGCCTACAGGACTCTCCCTGCTGCTTATTCTACTTCTGTATGTCATTTGATTCTCTAAATTCATTTCAACACCAAGTAAGTTTACGTCCTTCTCCTGTGATCTGGATTTCCTGGTTCCCCAGTGAGGATGTGTTTGGAGGCAGACTTTTCCCCTCTCACACTCTGGGCACTCACAGTTTTTCAGCCGTCTCAGAGTGTGCAGTGGCAAGCCACTTCTTTCAAAGGGTCTGTGAATTCTTTCAGTTTTCCTGGTATGTTCCTGCAGTAGTTGTTGGAGCAGAAGTTCATGATGTGAGTCTCCACATGCTGTTCTGTCTGTCCAGGGGGCTGCAAGTCAGTCCTGACTCCTATCCGCCATTTATTTTCCTTCCCTGATACTCAGGATTTCTTCATGAGATGCTACGGGCTGGCATTTCCAGGCTGCAGTAAGGATTTTTTTTTCTTTTTTCTTTTAGTTTAAACATCAGCATTCTGTAAGTCTTATTTTTTTTGAAAGAATTACCCTTTTAAAAAGTCTTAATAGATATCAGGCACTGATTGGTAGCCCTACAGCAGTTTAAATCTCTTGTTATAGTCCTTCTATTTTACTGTAATTATTTATTTGATGTCTGCAAAGCCCTAAATTTTGGCTCCTCAAAAGGAGCCATTTATCATTAAGCTTTGTTTTCCCAGCCTCTAGAACAACATTGGCATATGGTCAATACTGAGTAAACGATTAGTAAATGAATTCTTACACAGAAGAGACACTCACATCCTGTAAAGAAAGATGCAGCCCTGGTGGTATTTCTTGACTTTCATGATGACAAAGAGATGTGGGAAAAACTACACATTAGAGCTTAAGCTTTCAAAGTATAGGCCCCAGAGCAACAACAGCAGTGTCACCTGGGAGCCTATGAGAAATGCACATTCTCAGGCCCCACTCTGCACTTATGAATCAGGAGCGCTGGGCATGGGTCACTCTAGGTCATTAGAATGCCCATTACTATCTAAGAACCATTGTCTTTGAAGATTGCTTTAATGAGAGACCAATTAAATGAGGCTCATTTTAAAAGTCAGGCCAGTAAAAGAAGGATTCAAGTATTTTATGATCTTCTATCACTTCTATCATTCCTTCCTTCAAATAATCTTTATAAAAAGATTCAGGACAATATAGTTGTTTTTAGGTATTACATTTCTGATATGCTAACTTCTCTATGTTAGTTGACAAATATTTTCTGTGAAGGTCCCAGAGTAAATATTTTAGGCATTTCAGGCCATGTAGTCTGGGTCATTGCTACTCAATTCTCCTGTTGTTGCATACAGGCAGCTATAGACAGTCCATAAACAAATGAATGTGGCTGTGCACCAATAAAACCTTATTTATGGAAACTAATACTTGAATTTCATGTGATTTCTATGTGATACAAACAATTATTCTTTTTCATTTAAAAAATACTCTTTAAAAATGTAAAAGCCATTCTTACCTTGTTGGCCACAAAAATAGACAATAGACTGGATTTAGTCCATAGGTTATAGTTTTCCAATCCCCAGTCTATGCAATAATCAGTTACATTGAGGTTGATTTTTAAATTTTTCATTAGAAATTACACAAGAATTTCCCGGTATAGATATCATTCATTAACTGAATACTTAATATGTACCTAGCAAATAAGCAATATAGATAAAGCTTTTGTCTTCAGGGAGCTTAAGAGCCCAGAAAAGAAATCTTAATCAAATAAATGAGATAGAGAACATAATCAGAATACCGTAAGAGAGGGTAACTGAGAGAACTTCCTTAGACAGATTGGGTAAGAATGGCCCATCTGAAGCGGTGCTATTTATGCAAAGATGAAAAAGGTAATGAAAATTCGCCCACTGTATAAAAAGTCAGAAGAGGGTTTACAGGCCAAAGTATAGCAAGCGTGAAGTCCCTGGGAAAGGAGGAGCATGTAGGCACCGATGAAAGCTAACATGACTGAAGCATAGGAAGTAAGGAGGGGAGGGGCAGCATTTGAGCCTGAGAAGATGACAGGAAGCAGATCATACAGGACCTTGTCAGTGAAGTCAAGGATTTTGGGAAAGGTTTTATGCAAGGGGCTAACTGGATTTTATTTAAGCCTTTAAAAATGACTTACTTCTTGTTATGCTGTGGAAAACAGATTTGGAGGGAATCAAGAGAAAAGGAAGACGGTTTGAAGACTAGATTAGAAGTATGCATGTGTGTGTGAGAGAGATTCACAAGCATGCACTAGATATCATTAAAACTGAAAGACTTACAGCAGAAATTCAGTAAAACAAAATATTTCCTAAGCCCAAGCCAATGATCTCATGATTGCAGATTAAAACCAAATTCAACTAGAGATTCTGAGAAGTCTTTTGGAGGTTGATATAATGGGATTTGATCTAGATACAGAATAAAATCTTCAAGGAAAAGGACAAAAGCTTCATTCAACATTATCCAGCAGCTAAAGAATGATATTCTTTATGCAAATGTAGAGAGAAAAAGGAACTGTGAATAGGTAGGTGGACGTCAAGAATGAATAAGCTTTGATAGTTTACTTCATCACAATGAACAGCTATTCAATTCAGTTCAGTAATGACATTACTAGAGGCATCTATCTAATAACACAAACCTATTAGCAGATCTGTCTAAATTGATATTGAAAGGACAATTAAAATTGACACTCTGGCTACAACCAATGTTGTAAGTTGGAATGTATCAAACATCATTTTTTAAAAAGGTATACTATTAACATTGGGACATAAATGCAAATTAGAGTAATGACTTCATTCAGTAATTTCCTTTATATGAGGCCATTTGAATCAGACTCTCTCCTCCATAGAAAAGGGCAAATCCTTAGTAATTTAGATGATTACTTCATAGGAGTGAATAGTAAGTGAAATCAATACCATAGGGTCTGGCTTGCCATTTCCTTCCCATTACTTCATGTCACTATGACAATGATGAGAACGTTTAAAAGTTTTCTTGCATGCTGGTTCATAAGCATTCACTAATCTCCTCCAATAATCTTCTTGTGCTCGGAAAAGAAATCTCATGTCGTATTTGGAAGTTTTATTTTAAAAAGGTGAGTGTTGATACAGAATATTAATATGAACTTTTTAGTCGTATCTTTATGTAGAAATACTAGGAATCCATTGCCACTAAGGTAGATGATTATTCATGTAAGTTTTATGCTAATCATTCTAATGATTGCTTAGAAAAATAAAAGTGCCATACAGCAAATCCTTACACAATTCTCTTACATTCATGCCATAAACAACCAATAGCCCAAGTGTGACTGAGTTTCAGGAAACAATCTCTATGCTTTGGGCTGGAGGCAGTGTGCTGAAATTCATGAATTGCAACTCTTCCGACAAGAGCCCTTGATGGCTCCAGGGACTGGAAATGGAATATGAAACTTCTGACCCAAAGGTCATTGGCTCCAATTTGGCTGAAACTGGTAGTGACAACAAGTTATTATCAACAGACAGCTGTTCAGCAACTGCTACAAAATGAATTGGTGATTTCAGTGTAATTCTTAAAAGACAGGTGTCTGAGAGGAACACATGAATCCTTCATGCCCTAAGGTGGATCATTCTAGACAGAAGTCAAGACATCGACTAAAAGGAGATATCCTAGCACTTTTCAGCCTTTATAAAGTGGGTCTTTTTAGATGGGAGCAGCCAAAAGTTTTTTGGCAACTGGCAAGAGTGTTTGTTACTTAATAGTTTGTCGTTTGTAAGGTGGGGATACAATTATATCTGACTATAATCTCTCTGTATATCTATGTTTATGCTTAAATAAAATATAACTGATCTCAGTGTGAAATGCTGAGAGAGATGTTAATAAGACTTGCTACTCAAAGTGTGATCTGCAGTCCAGTAGCATCAGCATCACTTCAAACACGCTAGAATTGCAAACTCTGAAGTACATCCCAGACAATGAATCAGAACCTGCATTTTAACAAGACCCTCAGGTGACTCAGTCACTCAATAAAGTTTGAGGAGTGTAATGTGTCTTGAACCCAGGAGGTGGAGATTGCGGTGAACTGAGATCGAGCCATTGCACTCCAGCCTGGGTAACAAGAGTGAAGCCCCATCTCAAAAACAAAAAACCTGATCTCAGGTGATTCACCCACTTTGGCCTCCCAAAGTGCTGGGATTAGAGGTGTGAGCCACCGCACCTGGCCTGTATTAATAATAATTAATTTCATAATCTAGTATCCCTGGCTGTTTATATTACTTATGTTGCCACTTATAAAATTGCCTGCCTGTTCATTGTCTCAGCATCCCTATTAGACTTTAAGCTCCTAGAGGGCAGGTAACCAACCTGGCATTCCATTTGAGTCCAATATAGGTTTTATCAATGGAATAAAGGAACTTGAAATTAGAAGTCTTCAGCACCTTATAGTAAATTAAGTCATGCCAAATAATCTGACAATAACCTGATTCTTTTTTTTTTTTTGAGACAGTCTCGCTCTGTTGTCCAGGATAGAGTGCAGTGGCTCAATCTCTGCTCATTGCAAACTCCACTTCTCAGGTTCAAGCAATTCTCCTGTCTCAGCCTCCTGAGTAGCTGCAATTATAGGCACGTACCACCATGCCTGGCTAATTTTTGTATTTTTAGTAGAGAAGGGGTTTCGCTATGTTGGCCAGGCTGGTCTCAAACTCCTGACCTCAAGTGATCCGCCCACCTCAGCCTCCCAAAGTGCTGGGATTACAGGTGTGAGCCACCATGCTCAGCCCCAAATAATCTGATTCTTATGCAACATTAATTTAAACAGATTGTGTTTACCTGAGAGAGCTGAAGGGCTATCATGATGGCCTGGATCATTAACCAGCAGCAAATTGCTAACCGCTATTTAATGACATTGTCAGTAGAATACACGGTAAAAGTATTTTGTCCACTCTGCTAAACTTGTAACCACAACACAATTAAATACTCTAATTTTCAAAATGAGTTTGCATAGAGCATATTGATATTTCATACATTACATTAAATTTAGTCAACATGAGACTGATTAACTGCAATATATTTAAAATTTGGAGTGTGATTTTGTTTGTGTGGTGTTTATAGTCCCTACCTTCCAAAGGAAAAAATAAAATGTATTAGCCTTATGGTACTAATAAATCAATTTGCCTGAAGTTCAGCTGTTTCTAGATCAGAGGCTTCTATTCTAAAACTAAGCCAAAAACATTAAATAATATATTGAATATTTTCCCTGACATATATTTTATCACCCTATTCAAATTATCTAAAATAAAGATGTTCATGTATTTGTGTACTGTTG
>NW_012121154.1:8689566-8691921 GCF_000951035.1 Colobus angolensis palliatus | reverse complement strand
CAGCTATATGTGTCAGTTTGGGCAAGTTTCCTAAGTTCTTTGAGCCCATATTTTAATAATTTTTGTGTTTTTTTTTTGAAGAAAATATTAAGACCAAATTTATAATGCTGTCTGGAGCATTTAATGAGATAAGCTTGAACAAGATTTTTGGCAGATATGTACTACCTGGTTATTTGCACTACTACTACTTCTAGTACCTCTGCTACCACCACTATCATTATTAACCAGCATTCCTATTTGCAGCACAATATTTGCTATGAGATCGTTAGGTTGCATACCAGATTTAAACATAATTGAACATGTAAGATCCACTCTGACATGGTTCACCAGGTAACATCAAAACATAATACTCTAAATTAAAGAAAAGCTTAAGAAAGATATACAAGCCTGCAGGTCTAATTATCTTTTCTATTAATTCTAAAAATTCTAAATTATAGCTTAATCTAATTGTGGCCTTTCTTTAAGCCTTGGAAAATTAAACAATTGACTGTGTTGATTAGAATATTGCCAACAGCTGCGTCCCCCTGTGTCCTCTCCCTTAGTAGAAAGAAATGGTCCTTTTATCACACCCGTTGTCAAAGAGCCTCTTCTCTCTCTCTCTCTCTCTCTACCTAGAAGCAGTATAATTTAGGATTAAGAGGATAACCTATGGACTCAAATAGAGGCTTAAAGCTGGTTTGTGCCACATAGTGGCTATGTAAGTTGAAGCATGTTATAACATTTATAAAACAGGGATAATAACAGTGCCTACCACACAGAGTTGTTCTGAAGTTGTTAAATGGGATGTTGCATACTTTTGCATAGCACTCAACTTTGTGCACTGGACATGGTTAAGTAACTAGTAAATACTGTTATTGCCCAGACTTGAAGTATTAACAAAGGGCATAGTCTCTGCCCAGGGGCCATCCTCACTTAATTGTACAGTAAGTTTTCACTTAATGTTGTTGATTTCTTAGAAATCAACTTTAAGCAAAATGACATTTAATGAAACCAATTTTACTACAGGCTAACGGATATAAAGAAGAGTTAAACTCCCATGACCTATTGCTGGTCATAAAAACACCACCAAACTTCCAAATAAAGACTCCAAACACTTTTAATACTAAAGGTTGAAATAAATGTGAACTATACATACATTTAAGAAAGACTAATTAAAATGAGATTATTTACCTAGTTTCTGGTGGTTCAGTGAGAGACAGCATTCATAGTGGTGGTGGATTAAGCAAAAAGTGTTTACAAAGGACAACTGTCAGAAGGACCTCCTATCCCTATGCAGTTCAGAAGCAATAAGAAATATGGCAGGTTCACTGAGTGCTTTTGCACCTCATAGTTTATTGTGGTGTATTGGTTTGATTGTTCTGGACTTTGTAAGTTGTTATTTGACAACAATTTATATTTATTCATTCATTCAATTTTCCAACCTATGTATTCTAGTTCAGGGCTGAGGATGGCTGGACCCTATCCCAGAAGCAGCTCAGGGTATAAAGCAGGAACCACCTTGCACAGAATACCATTCTATCACAAGGTGCACACACAGACACACACTCACTCAGATAAGGCCAATTTAAACATGCCAACTCACATAATGTGCACATCTTTGCAATGTGGGAGGAAACTGGTGTATCCAGAGAAAACCCACACAGACAAAGGGAGAATGTGCAAACCCCACACGGATAGTTGCTTCAGCCTGGAATAGACTTTTTCTCATATCAATGTTATAATGAAACAATATTGAGTGAGATGATGTTATCCAAGGACCTGCTATATTCCCAATAGAGGACACATTTCAATGGACTGACCTTAGGAACTGGTGAGCCCAGATTGCCTTAACCTTTTAAGCTTCTCTTCTTCTCACCTCTAGAATTGGGTTCTCTCAGAATGCTGATTAATACAATATCTTTAAATTGCCCTAGCTCATGGTAACCTACTGACTTCCTAACCCCTTTCTCAAACTCATTGATTTTGCCTTCAGAGTTAGAAAGAGCCTTGACCAACTTATCTAGTCCAAACTCCCATTTGAGGCATTACTGTTATGCCTGCATTTCCAGTGTTCACTCTGCATCGGTTTTCAACATTTCTAATGTTGGAGAGTTCACAACATAATTAAGCAACCTATTCCATTTCTGGATAGCTCTTCATCATGAGAAACTTTTTCTTTCTTTGGAGCAGAAATCATTGTTCTTTGTTACACGAAGCTAATGATACTGGTTTGAGTTTTTGAAACAGAATAGGATAAGTCTAAAGGCTACTCCATGAGGCAGACCTCCATGTATTTTAAGATTGCTTTCATGTCGGCCAGGCATGGTGGCTCATGCCTGTAATCCCAGCACTTTGGGAGGCTGAGGTGGGTGGATC
>NW_012121154.1:8686109-8688066 GCF_000951035.1 Colobus angolensis palliatus | reverse complement strand
AGACCCAAGGCAGCTCCTTTGTCTCTTCCACCATGTGTGGACACAGAAAGCACCGTCTACAGACCAAAAAGCGGACCCTTAGCAGATATCATACCCACCTTGATCTTGGACTTTCCAGCCTCCAGAACTTTGAGAAGCAAATTTCTGTTGTTTATAAGCCACCCCGGTTATAGTATTTTCTTACAGCAGCCTGAATGGACTAAGGTAACTTCCTTTAGAACAGAAGTTAGATGATCTTTTGTTCAGGCACCCGTTCTTCTGGCACCTCAGTTTTCATAAGAGAATCAATCCTATCTGCCACTCAGCTGACAAAACATGTAATGCTCCACTTGACTGGCAAAAGGGCGCCAGTATATCAGGTTTGTGCCAGAAAGGATAAGCTTGGACTTAGGATGGCTCAATACACTTCAACAGCTCAGCCAAGAAAAACAATATTTGTAAAGATTAGGGGAAACAGACAGTCCATATATTCCCTCTAGGTACTCTACAATCTACTCCTGGAATAAGTCAGACAGATAGAAGACTGTTAATACCTGGATCGTGGAATATTGATTCCCCAGATAAGAGCTTTTACTCAATGGCACTTTTGCATGACTCCACTGGACAAGGTTGAGGACATTTTAAAATAAAAGTTTTGTGATCCTTGATACTGTTTACATTAATGTCATATTCCCTCCATGCAAACTCATGAGAGAATACTGTTAGTGTTGAGTATCCTCTGAACAGCTTTTTTTTTTTTTTAACTCATGAACATTGTGACTCTTCTAATCATCCTTTCTTAATGCCCAGTTTCCATAGAGACAAGTTAATGGTTTAGTTTTAGGAATATGTACACTACATATTGCAATTATACAGAACTTCTTCTAAGCATGCATTTAGTGTGTCTCTTTGTATCTCCTTTTAAAATAAATTTTTTCTTTATTATATGGTTCCTTGTAAGCCATCTTAAGTCATTTCAGACTGAAATAAAGGAATTAATAAATAATAATTACTGAGAATAGATTTAGTGAGTTGTAGAAGTTCAGATACCAGTCAAGATATGGGATGCTCCTCTATCTTAACTTTATAAATGAAGTTCATTTGATTCCAGATTCACTTTCTCTCTGTATCTTAAGAATGCTTCCTTGCTTCCTTGTATAGTACAATTTTTATCATTGACTTAGCCAAATCAGTATATATTAAATCCACCTTGGTGTGATCGTTAGCAAGTTGCATTGTTAATTACTTAGTGGGTTGTTGAAATGGCCGTGGTTAATTGGGAACACTCTTCAAACTTTTTCTGGACTAATGCATAGCCAGTTTACACTGTTTTGTTTTGTTTTGATTTTTGCACTCACATTATAGAAACTTACAGGCCTTCAACACTTCTGAGTCTCTTCCACAAGATTTATTTTCAAGCCAGATGTCTTGCTTTTGCACTATTTCAAGAGATCTTATTGCTTGCTTACTTAGTTAAAATGTTCCTCTTTACACTTACTTTCCATCTGAATTATATTCTCAGCATCAATAATTTGAAAGCCACATACATGAATAATATACCCACTGCACATCAACCTTGAGACAAGACAGTTCTGAGGACAGTTCTCCTGGGGGGAACCTTCCAGGGAGGCCCTAAGAGGGTAACTTCTCATCCAGCTGTTGTGCTCAACTTACACGAAAGTTTCAAGTAAATTCCAACACCAAGTATGAGTGGCTTTTACCAGTTCGCATTGTTTTTTGTTTGTTTGTTTGTTTTCAGAGGGTGTCTTGCTTTGTTACCCAGGCTGGAGTACAGTGGTGCGAACCTGGCTCACTGCAGCCTTGAATTGCTGGGCTCAAGTGATCCTCCCACCTCAGCCTCCTGAGTAGTTGGAACTACAGGAGTGCACCACCACGCCCAGCTAATTTTTGTATTTTTTGTAAAGACAAAGTTTTGCCATGTTGCCCAGATAGGTCTCAAACTCCTGAGCTCAAGCAA
>NW_012121154.1:8684642-8685011 GCF_000951035.1 Colobus angolensis palliatus | reverse complement strand
AAACTGTAAGAGGCAGAGGAGGAAAATTCAGAAGTTGGCTGTAAAATCAACTTTAAATTAAAAAAACACCAAAGTGCATTCCAGAGCCCAGATTCATCCTTTCATAAAAGGGTAATGGCCTAGGTTTTACAAGGTAGCAAAATGCTGTACATACCCATCTGTTCGCAGTCTTACAATTGTAATATACTTTGACTACATAAGCATTTTCATAGCTTTATTTTAATGATCACAACACAGTTAATCATATAAAAGTTTTCCATATCACTCTCCATGCTGCCCAAATTTTTCTCATCAATGAAATAAATATGTTTATGGAAAACTGTAAAATGTTCGAGGTCACCTTGGAAATGCAACTGAGTTTTAACAAGA
>NW_012121154.1:8667918-8683977 GCF_000951035.1 Colobus angolensis palliatus | reverse complement strand
TTGAAGACCTCTGTCGTTAAAGTGTTACTGGTGAAAGAACACTTGCACTTATACAAATGAAATAAAATCTGCTTTCTTCAAACTTCATCCCCAAGCCTGACAACTCAGACTAAATGATCCCAAGTTAGTTAGAGGATTATCTCATTAGAGTTACTGAGTATGAAGCCCCAACAATGTTCTAGACACTGTCCTGGGTGCTATACACATCCATTAATATGCTCAACAGTTATATGACATAAGTGTTTGTGCAGACAAATAAACCAGAACTCAGAGAAATCATGTTAACCCAGATCATACAGTTACCAAATGGCAGAGACAGGATTTGGATTTTGGAATAAATCTGGAGTTTTAATTGTGTCTGCTATGACACATTGCTTCCTATGATGTATATTTGTCCTACTCCAGGAAAATGGAAGGTAGTAGGGCCCGGGGGCAGTGAATGGGAGTCCCATAAGAAGGAGAGATGTGGGGTGAACCTGAGTCTGACCTGCTGTGGGATTTCTATTAGGTTTTGTCTGCTCCATAAAATCTGTTAGTTATATGTATTTTCCCCCATTTCTAGTTCTAAAAGTGTGTCCCCTCTATTAAAAAACAATGATGAAACAATTACATATCCTTGGAGGAAAATGCATTCTGAGATGCTCTCCAGAAAGTGAAGGTAGATTGGTATTGATTCACTGACCCAAAGTTGGTCTCATAGGTGCTTCCATTTTTGTTAAAACAGGGAAAAATTGGAGAAAGCACACTGTCATGATTACACATAGCAAAGCCGTCTGTGAAGTGATGGTTAACAGTCACCAAGGCTTGTGTATGCGCTTGTGAAAGTGCTCCATGGGGCCGCAAACACCATCATGATCTTGGTCACACTTCTGAGCTAATCAAGCTTCAGTCTCATATTTGTGAACCTTACATAAATCTGCAAATCCATATGGATTGCCTCATTCTGTCTGTCACACCTCAGAAGAATATTTCTCTTTATATGCAGAGTTTTAAAATAACACAAAGTTCTATGCAATAGTGCTGATGGGATTCAGGACACATTACCCCAAAATATGGCACCGTGGCATTTAACAACAGCAGAGACAGGAAGGTCACTCTCACCTTCTTCTCACCCATCTCCCCGTGTCCCCAGAAGAAGGCCATAAATCCCAGGAAGGATTTTCTAACCTGCCCCTGAAGCAGGTCATAGGACCCTCATTCAAGAGGTATCCTCCCTACACCCAGAGGAAAAGAACATCCTTATCTCTGAAGACACGGGGTCACAGGGAAGAACTTGAACAAACAGGCTATGCTAAGTTCTGCTAGGTTATTATCATTAAATCATACCCACTTTGTCCAATTACATTTTTCCATGACTGTCCCCTTTCCATCAAACCTAGCATAAAAATACATAGTTTGGCTGGGCGTGGTGACTCATGTGGGTAATCCCAGCACTTTGGGAAGCTGCGGTGTGAGGGGTGTGAGGATGGCTTGAGCCCAGGAGTTAGAGACTGGCCTGGGCAAGATGGTGAGACCTCATGTCTACAAATTAAAAGGAAAAAAAAACTAAAATTAGCCAGGTAAGGCAACACAGCCTCAGAAGGCTGAGGTGGGAAGGTTACTTGAGTCCAGGAGGTTGAGGCTGCAATGAGCTATGATCACTGCACTCCAGTCCAGGTGACAGAGTGAGGCACTGTCAGAAATAAATAAATAAATAGATGATACACAGATAAATAGATAGATTTAATTATTTCTTGGGACTTTGTTTCCTTGTGAAGGCTTCCATGTCACATAAAACTCAACCAGGGACCCTAAGAGGGTGGATGAATATCTTTCATTCTTTTAGTACACACTGGCCCAAGTATATATCAAAATTGGGGTTATTACTACTGACAAAATGAATAGTTCCAATTAAGTGTATATCTTGAATTTGCTACATAGTTATTCTTCATATATTTTTATTAAAAGTACATTGCTTTAGAGATGGCATCAACTTTCAGTTGCAATTAAACATCCCCAGATATTAGCTATGTTTAACTGACAGTTATTATTTAATATTTGTCCTCTTTTTAAACATAAAAGTCAAAGCAAAATCTTTCTATCTGAAAATTCTTCTTTAGTTGCATACATGGTACAACATAACAGGGTGATCAAAATCACCATTTTAGATAATTTGGATCTGAAATAAAGCACTGAGCTCTATTAGGCTGAATCATAAAACTGTCATTTTCATATGTAGTAAATGATAAAATATCAGAAATCTCATGTGAGATATATAAACACATATAAAATAAACTATTCTGGCTGTAAAAGTTTGTGTACATAAAGCTGCAGTGAGAAATATATTATGAATTATTATGAAATTAAGATATTACAAAATTAAAATAGCCCCAATTAAACACAACTATGGCAATGATAATAAAGTTATTTCTGAAGGCTTATTGTCTGCACTTGGGAACTGAGTTTATATTACCTATTTATGGTTGCTACCTGCTGATAAAAGCACAACACATCATTATTTATAGGGTGCTAAAGGAAAAAAGCTTACCACTACCACATTTGAGAAAGTCAATAAACATTTTTCATGGATGGATTTTAGTCAATGACTACACTTAGATATAGCATTTTAAAGTACTCAGCCCAAAAATCTAAACACTTATTTCTAACTGCATGTTTCTATTGCATTTATATATTTTACAACCTCCACTCTTACCACTAACCAGTATTGGGTGGACTCAAGTCTCAAATACTAAAAGCACATAATAATGTAAAACGTTTTGGGAAGAGTATTGCAATAAAAATCAGTAAAGCTATTACCATGTTTAAAGAAGAAAATCTAGTAGCTATTAAAGGCCTTAAATTCAATATATGTTAGCATATCTGGAAAGCTCTTCAATCATAATGCCCTATATTTGCTTACCAGTTTATATTTTTCCAAAAAGTTTACATATATATATAAGCTTATATTATGTCTCATAGGAACCCAGTGTTAAGAGGCAGAGAAGATAATAATCTTGTCACATGAAATGTGGGGAAAGCGAATCTCAGTGAGACTGAATGACTTCTAGGGGTCAACTTACGGTTAGGGGCAAAACTGGGTGGGACATAAACGTCAGTCTTCTGATACCTTTGCCCAGGGCCATGTGCACTTTGCTGACCAACTTGACCCAATAGTCACCAAACATACTGGTTGGGGAAGTGTGTGAAGTCTCCTGTTGGCACCAACATGGGCTGATTTCATGGGCTTCAGGACTGGATTCATCCGTTTACTTATGGGTACTGCATATCTTCATGTTACGAAGTTGTGACGACAATTCTAAAATGTTTGCACTGGAAGCTTAAAGAACCTTGTAAGAAGATGCAGACTAAAATGGAAGCACTTGTGGGAATGAGGAGAGTATATGAAGCAATACCCTTTCTATATGTAGGTGAGAACAGCCCTGGGGATGAAGTTATCTAGAACCAATGCTAAGAACAAGCGATCATTTTGCTCACTACTGTCTAAATATCTTCACATATTCCCATTTCCATGCTTTTCACAAGCTTTCCCCTTACAGAAACACACTACCTTCTCTTTCCAGTGTGAAAGCTACGCTTCCTCTGTTGGAATCCTCCACTTAAAGAATTGTGGATTTGCGGCCAGGCGCAGTGGCTCACACTGTAATCCCAGCACTTTGGGAGGCCGAGGCGGGTGGATCATGAGTTCAGGAGATCGAGATCATCCTGCCTAACACGGTGAAACCCCATCTCTACTAAAAAAAAAAAAAAAAGAAAAAAAAAAAAGAAAAAAAATTAGCCGGGCGTGGTGGCGGGTGCCTGTAGTCCCAGCTACTCGGGAGGCTGAAGCAGGAGAATGGCGTGAACCCGGGAGGTGCAGCTTGCAGTGAGCCGATATTGTGTCACTACAATCCAGCCTGGGTGACAGAGCGAGACTGTCTCAAAAAAAAAAAAAAAAAAGAAAAAGAAAAAGAACTGTGGGTTTGCAAGATGGCCTGGTCCAGACCTCTTATTTCAGAGGTGAGGAAACCGAGGCAAGGCAAGATTTTAATTTGCCCAAGTCCACACAAAGTGAGATTTTGGTTTCCTAACTCAGTGATGTGAGTTTTACCCTCTGTGCTGAATTGCCAATTTCTGCATTCATCTTTCCCTTTACAATTAGTTATATTTCCATATGTACTGTATATATCTCGCTAGAACAACAAAATTGGAAGCCCCCCCAAGAAGCTAGTTAGTATTGTTCTACTCTCCTGCCAAGACCTGGTACCATTTCCTGCTCATGACCTGGTGAGCTGAAATGCTAACAAAAGGCTACCTTTCTTCCAGAGCAATTTTAGAGAGAAGGAATTTTTTGGCTATTTCCTTTCCCATCTTACTTAGAAGTATTCCCTAGTCTTTGGGTATCTGGCCCTGTAGCCAAGTAATGGTGCTATGAAACACACATGGAGGCTCTCAGCACTTCTCCACTCTTCTAGCAAGCTCCTGAACCACCACTATAAAACAGGATGCTGACTTACCAAAACTAGAGTGAAAACTAGAGGAATATCACTACCCAGAAATACTTTCTAGAAGGTTAGTGACAGCCATATAGATATGGAACAAAAGTTTTCTTGTTACAGCCCTCCAAGGAACAAGCAATAATAAATGTTTTTCTTTTTCTCCACTTAAAAATTAATAATCCATTTCAGAGCTGATTTCAGTGTAATCAGAGGCACAGTTTTTGCTTATTATTTAAAATATAATTGAACATGTACATGTAAGAAAAGGATTTCAAACTTACAGCACAAATGTCATCTCCTCTCTAAAGTCATCTTGCCTACTCTAGGTAGTCTCTCTCACTGATCCTCTTTAGTACTTTATTGAAACTCTTCTTTTTAAAAAAATAGTTGATTGTGTATGTGACTAAATTCTCCTACTTAAATATAAATATTTTGAGTGTTCTATTCTTATTTGATTGTCTCCTCTAAGATCATGGTGTGTGGTAAATTCTTTATGTATCAATTGAATACAAATAAAATAATCAGTCGGCAATTATCTGATGTTATGAAGTTGGTATGAAATAAATGAACTTTACCTTTAATGTATTTATGTATTCCCATTTAAGGTGAATCAGAGAGAACAAAGAAAGAGATAAACATTAATTTAAAAAGAAATATGGGTCTTCCCCTAGCAAAGTGTGCTATATCAGCATGTGAGATATCAGCTGATTCACTGTGATTCAAATTCATAGTAGCAAGAAAGGAAAGTAACAGTTTTTAAGTATTCCTTTAGTATTTTTCATGATGACAATATCTTTCCTAAAAAAGTAACAATTTCTAAATTTCCGAAAAAGAAGAATGAACCTTAAGGTTCACTTTTGAAGTTATTTCTAAAATAAGGTGCTTTTAGCAAACACACATCTGTGAAAATGGTTACTTTTGACTCTGCAAGGTGTTAGTAACATTGAAACTAACCTAAAGCCCTAGCCCAGGAGGCCAAAATGTAGATTCTGTGATAATTTACAACCCTCCATCCTTCAGTTTCTCCACTGCCTTTCTGGGTCCTCATAATCACCTAAGAGGTCATATGATAAAATGACATTCTCACAAGTGTGGCAGTAATTGTAATAGTCCCAGCTGTGACTTGGTCTCAATAACTATTCAGTTGGCTCACGTGAGGGTGGTCATACAGCGCTTTCCCAGCTTTTCTAACAATGGATCCTTTGAGACACCGTTTTTTTTTTTTTTTCTTGTAAAGCCTTGTAGTCAACACACCAGGATGACTTTAAAGTGTCATTTATTTAATAATCAAGGTCATGCACAGGGTGCTATTTTACAGTCACTTAAATACACATGATACTAATTTTAAATTTCAGGAACCCAATTTCATTTTTGCATCTTAACAAAATGTAGTGTTCTCTGGTAATAGAGGAAAGGCTTCTATGTGTCCCTAAGTTATTACCCAGAATATATGCAAGATTATAATCATTACAACTCTACTTTTAGGAGCTTGCAATCTGAATTTCCAAAACACAAAAAGAAAAAGGCAAAAATAAAAAAAACAACAAAAGAAAAACAGTAGTGGGGCTCAAGACAAAGAAATTCCTTTCATGTTTGTTTTGTTTCTTTTTTTTCCCCCCCAGGTTGTAAAGATTTATAGGTGTATTTTGGGCTTTCTTGTTGCTACCCCTTGGTTGACTTGTGTATTAAAGAGTTTGCTATCTATTTTGAAACTACTCTATTAAGAAATTCCTCCCACTTTGGGAAGAAATAAGAAAAATGAAAGGGGTCAATAGTAGGTACATAACTCAGAAAAGATTAGTTGGTTATAAGTAATGGTATTTCCTATGGAGCTCACTTAAAGCAGTTAGTGATTTTGTAAATTTGATATTAATGAGCATAAAGAATTATCAAAGGGCATGTACTATTTGGTCTTATATTAAATATTTCCCATGCCAATTCTCGTATTAAGCTTAAAATTGTCCTGCTGAAAGGGAACCCACAAAGTAGAAAAAATACCTGAGAATCAGAGTGCTGGCTTAAAGTCCTATATTCTCCTTTACACTGAACTTTTGTTGTGATTCATTTTTTCTGTGCCTCCATTTTTTCGACTACAAAATATATGTGACTTTATACTCATGGTCACATCTCTGGCTTGAGAAGTGTTTAATTTTTGATAAAACATATGGATAATTCATCCAATAATTTTATATACACACAAACACATATGTGTGTGTATACATATATTTGCCACCCACTGTCACACTTGAGCAACTTCAATATTGGAAAACAATCCTACAAGGAAGAAAATGAAGAAAGAATAAGAAAAAAAGTGACTAAATAGAAGAATAAATAGGTTGGGTGTGGTGTCTCACACCTGTAATCCCAGCAATTTGGGAGACCGAGATGGGTGGATCATGAGGTCAGGAGTTCGAGACCAACCTGGCCAACACAGTGAAACCTTGTCTCTACTAAAAAAAGTACAAAAAATTAGCCAGGCATGGTGGTGGGCCTCTGTAATCCCAGCTACTAGGGAGGCAGAGGCAGGAGAATCGCTTGAACCCAGGAGGTTGTGGTGAACCGAGATCATGCCATTGCACTCCAACCTGGGCAACAGTGCACGACTCTGTTTCAAAAAAAAAAAAAAAGAAAAAAAGAAAAAGAATAAATAAAGTTATCTACATGGCGACTTACAGACTAAAAGAAATATTCACCAAAGGCATGCAGCTTTGAGGATGACAAAAGAAAAAAAAATTACATGTGCCATGCCCACACAAAGCAGGGATAAGCAACAGAATTGTGAGTGTGAGAAGGCTGAAGTTGAGAAAAAAAAAATTTATTAAGAGAGGAAGAAAGGAAAATGAAGATCAACATTAATAATTGACCTTGAGATAGAGTATGCAGCATAGAAATATTAAAAATCGGCAAACAGATTTAGATGGGGTTAGGACTATACATTCATTTTCAACATGGTGAGTTTGAAGTGACAGCAGAATATTCATGCACAGATGTCCAACTGACATTTGGACAGTTGGGACTGAAGTTCAAAAGAGAGGTGAGAGTTACAGATTGGTTTTGAGGAGTATTCTGGAGGTGATAATTGAAGCCATGAAAGTGGATAGAGTTTCCAAGGGAGAATGAATAAAATTACACGGAAAAATGTCAGATCCGATGTGGTAAAATGTAATCATTGGAACACTTAAATTATCATCTTCTAAGATAATTTATGATGTAAATGTTAATCTAAATTCTTTTAAAATTTTAAAAATTTTGAGTATTTAAAAACATGCAAAAATTCTTTTGTAGTTTCAAAAGAAAGGTGTTAGACAGAAATTGAACCTTTATTTTTATGAGAGCATCAACAATAATATACAACTAGAAATTCTTTGTGGGCTTCAGCAGTAGGCAGAGCTGGGTTTGAATTTCTGTTCTTCCCTTTGATAGCCTTTTGTCAGCTTTCTGATAGCATGCTCTTAACCATTACACAATCGTCCTGCTCTTATAAAGCCGGATTATCTGCTGAGAGCATCAGGAACTGTCATCTAGGATAAGGAGAGAAGGCTGATCAAGGACAACATATAGCCTTTCTAGTAGATGCAGCTGAGGCATAGCTCAGGATTTATAAAGATGTTAGGTTGCATCAACCTGGAACTTTCTCAGGCATTATACACTCAGGTATCCTAGGGAAAGGTAGAGGTGGTAATTTGTAGTTGGTGATCTTGGGTAGGTGTTGCAGAAAAATAGAGGAGCAAGGTTGGAACAGGGGTTCACAGAGATGTAGCAAAAACTTAGAAAGCAATGATATGCATAAAATCTTTGGAGTAGTTAAATGAACACACAGGTGTCAGGATTAATAGAAAGAAAAGAGACAGGAAGCAGACAGACTAGGAAGATACTGAGATCAAGAGCTGGTGGTCTCAGAAATGGAAAGAAGGGGTGGTAGGTAGGAGTGAGCTTATGAGAGAGATGAATTAGTGTTTGTTCTAGCAAGTACAAGATTCTGGGCAGGTGAGTAGGCGGTTGAAATAGAAAGGCCAATAGAGTTAAATAGCTTAGTAACTGTAAGACAACGTTATTTGTCAGGTCACTTACATGCATGTTGAAATATAGGTTAGCATGAAAGAAGACTACAATTTAGCCGCCAAAGTTTTCAGTCACAAAGGGAGTGATCAGGAGGCAGGTGACAGCAAGAAGTAGACGACAGTGAAAATAAGTATTATATTAAGTTGGTGCAAAAGTAATTGTGGTTTTTGCAGTTAAAAGTAATTGCAAAAAAAGAATTGAGGAAAGACGATATTAGACCAAGGTGGAAGACTAATGCCTAGAAGAAGTGGGGAGGATGCAGACTATCTCTTCTTTCTCCTGATCTGACATCAGAGTTGTGGGGTTTGAGAGAATGAGCTGCCTCTTTTTGGAATGAATGGATGAAGCAGCGGCACCCTCAGGGTCTTTCTCCTGATCTGACATCAGAGTTGTGGGGTTTGAGAGAATGAGCTGCCTCTTTTTGGAATGAATGGATGAAGCAGCGGCACCCTCAGGGGTTGAGCAGATTTCAACCAATGCAGGAGGCAAAGAGATCACTGTCTGAATTATTAACTAAGAAACACGTATCTGGGGGAAGGCAGGAAAGGTTGCAGGGGATAGGCTAAAGTAGGAATGAAGTAGCCTTAGAAAAGTAAGGGTGCAAAGGTATAAGTGAATTCGGAGGGAGAAAGCTATGGATGGCGTAGGATTTGGGGCAGCTGATAGAAAACCACAAGGAGGAGAGGCATGCTGTCTCAAATACCATAGCATGCTCACATGCCTCAGGACACACCTGCTCCCGTCTCTGGGAAGTAGTAACGACCATGATGAAGTTTGTGAAAGACTCACAAACGCTCTATTAGGGCCCATACTTCCATGGAGTTCACAGAAGGGAAACAAGAGAATCAGTTGGGATGTGGCAGTGATGTACATAAAGATATTCCATGTTACTGAGAATTACATGTACACATTCTACATTTTTCCTACTATAAAAAAATCAATCACTATTAGAGCATTAAAAGGAGTGTTTAAAAGAAGTGTTATTTGTGTTAACTTTTCTTGTTTTATTCATTTGTGTTCTTTCTTTATTCACTCCCTATTCCTGATGTTATGTGTCTCTCTGTAGCAGACTCAGTGTGGCACAGATGTCCCATACACCGTAGTGGAAAGGAAATGGTTTCCTTAGCAACAATAACCACACAAAAGCCAGCAGAATTTTCTTTGCTGCTCATGTGCCATTTTAACAGTTTGAGGAATCCAAACAGTAGGAAAGAATAATAAACATCTGATTGGAACATATTGCACTGGAGACATATAGAATGAATGCAAAAAGGCATCTGCTATTTATAAACAGTTGATGGTGATTTTGCGTGACCCGAACTTAATCATCATGATTCATTCTTTTTCTCAGTGAAACAGGTAAAAAGATCATACTATATCTAGTTGAGTGGAGTGAAATATACTCCCTCAAGATACTTTCACTGTCACTGAAATCTGATAATTGTAAATATATTTTTGAACCACTACAAGATAATGTCCTGGGCAATAATTGGATGTGTGCTAGGCAGAGAGATTTGTTTTGTTGTTCAAAGAGAGCCTCCATGAATTTACTGTTCCTAACTGCATCCCCCTAGAAGGGATTCTTGGAATTTATATCTCTTCTAGGCTTCTGCTACTGAATTTTTTCCTTTGCAGCTTCCCATTTTAGCAGTTCTAAAGTGAAGCTTGAAGGCCTCATAATTATATATGAAAATACATTCACTTCCCCCTCCATCTCTTTATTTTTCTCTTTGTGAGGTTTGTTTTTCTTTTTTTAATGAGTGGTCATTTGATTGGAATTTCTTGCCAGAAAGCTTGCCTGCTGACAACATGGTAGTAATGGTAATAAGTCTAGTAAAGAAAAAAAGAGAATTTGCAAATACGTGCAATTATTATAAATTGGTAGGAATGTTTTTAAAGTCTCTATTAAAGTCTTAATGTCCTGCTGAGCCATCCTTGCAAGATGACGGGGTACAACTGAAAAGGTTTTACAATTTGAAAGGTGAAAAATTCAAAGATGACTGCTAAACATGCAAGACAATTACTAGCTTAGGGGAAATTTTATTTGGGCTACTAAAGGGACTGCTTTGCAGAGACCATGGGGGCTGAATTCAAGGCTCAAAGGCCACCTGGGGCAGCATGCACCTTCCTGGGCCTGGCTATGGTGATGATTAGTGGAGTCACCTCAAGCACTTGGCCATTAGCTTTATGATGCAAAGCAACATTGATTCTAGGATTATGAGTTTTGGGGAACCAGAAGCGTGAAAAATGACAGACAAGAGCCACTCAAGAGATTCAGGAAATGAGCCAGAGCCGAGGTCCTAAACAGAAATTAACTCAGTGCCATACGACCCCAGTAATCCACAGCCAAGTGTTAAATCCCCCGGCAGATGACTTTTCTCAGAGGCAATTCTAAGAGCTATGATAAATTCTGTTGGTAGAAGAAGTTGCTGACCCTTCAAAGACAAAATGGCTATATGCTTTTCCATATCACACCTTACAAATAAAAATACCCAATACCTATGCCAAGTCCAATCTCCACAGGTGCAGAATTACTGGAAAGAGAGTACCCAACGAACAAGATTATAGTCAAAATATTAAGCACTAACGTTACCAAAATAAATCCATAGTATCTTATCACAAATATAGTGTTTGAGACTGCAAACAAGTCTAAGAAGTCTATAAGACTCGTAAGCTCTATTTAATTTGAGGCCTAAATTAAATTGGATTAGATCAAAGTCATATCTGAATAGTTATTTTTTTAAGTTGGTAACACATATTACACAGAACATGATTAATTTCTATGATAAAAGGGGAACTGCAAATTTTCAAATTTTGTAGCTATGGGAGATACATCAACTCTAAAAGATCACAACCAAATATGCTGTGCCACACCAAGGTTAACTGGGCAGGTAAGGATAACTGTGGAAGAACCCCGCACAACTGCCTTGTAATCGGACTGGGTGCTCTTCTCGGGGGTGAGGCTAGGCTCATGGATACCAGCTTTAATTTTATTCTGCTCATCGTTTTAGCATTACAGGCATTAATCTGATTTAATCTGTCATCTTGGATCAACCCTGAAAGTCAATGCTTCACATTTACTATGTAAATATAAGAAAAACATTCTGTTTTAATTTCATAACCACTAAATACTTGTAAATTTCTGTGGTGATGCCAGGAATCTGAAGTCTGCTCAATGATCCACTTATCAACTTCAATGCTGACACAGTTTCAGGTTAGCAAAGAAAGTTGGATAATTTTTGAAGTTATTTGTAAGTAAAGTTATTGCTTTTTGATTATAATAAGGTTTTTAATGTAAGGAGTTAGGAGCCATAGTCTTTATTGTCACCAAAAGCCTTAACTCTCGCCTTTTATATTACTGTATTAGAAAGTGACCTCAAAATACGTTACCCTCTGTCTATACAACCTTAAATATTCAGTTAAAGCACATGTGTTTGGCAGTCATTTAGCTCAGAATTCCAAGTATAACAATGTTCAGTCCAGGGCAAGTTACTTCATCTCTTTGACCTTCTTTTCTTCAACAATAAAATGGTTATGTAATACTTAACTTGCAGAATTAGTATAATGGTTACATTTTAAAAATTAGCACCAGGTATGGTGGCTTGCACCTGTAATCCCAGCTACTCAGGAAGCTGAAGCAGGAGGATCATTGAGGCCAGGAGTCCAAGATCAGCCTGGGCAAAATAGCGAGACCCTGTCTCTAAAAATTTTTTTTTTAAATTAGTGGGCCATGGTGGCATGCTCCTGTAGTCCTAGCTACTTGGGAGGCTGAGGTAGGAGGATCATTTGAGCCCAAGAGTTCGATGTTACAGTGAGCCATGATTACGCTACTGCATTCACAGTCTCAGTGACAGAGTGAGACCCCATCTCTAAAACATTAAAAAATAAAATATAAAGATTAATATATGTAAGATGTTCAAAAATGTCTGGCCTATACTGAGCACTTAATAACTGTTCATCTAGGCTGTTTTCAAATACTTTTTTTAAAAAATCACATCATTAAAACACATAAGATTAAATAAAACACCTGCTTGTCATTTTGTTTTCTTGTCATAGACAACACAGCCTTACTACTGGCCTTATTTCAGGAATTTCCCAAATTTTCTCCATTTTTCAGCTCATGGCACTACTAATCTATTTTATTCTAGTCCTGCAAGACTCTTACTGACAAAGAAGCATCATTTAGGACTTTCCAATTTTGAATTAAGAAAAATGGAAAATGACAAATTTATTTCTTCATGCAGTCAAACAGCATTTAGGAAGCAGCTGACTACCTGAAAATGGCAGTAATTTTGGCATCCTGGACTGCCACACATTAGTTCTGGGGGGCAGGCAGATCATTAAACCTCCCGGCCTCGGTTTAGTCATCTGTAAAATGAGGATAATGCTTGGGCTGGTTGCTGCAGAGAACACTGTGTAAAGACAACTATTCTAGGAAGCAATCATGAGGCTGAAAATGAGCTGACATTGGGTTGGTCCTTTCAAGGAGCAGGGGAATTGAGAAAGTCAGAGGTGTGCGATGGCCCTGTTGATGACATCTCTTGGAAGTCATTCCTTTATCTTATGCCTCACAGAACTGTGTGAGCCAAGGCATGGAGCTGGGAAAGCTGAGAGCGTGCTCAGAAAATGGGAAGAGGAAAAGACCAATTTTCTTGGACATTCAATGTGAAATACAGAGTGGAGTGAGAGAAGGCGGGAACAGATCCTGAACGGCGGAAGGATCCTGAGGGCCTTGAAAATCTGAGAATTCTATTTTTTAAAGTGTGAGAAAGTCATGGAGGTGAGAACGGCAGTCAGAATAGGGAGAAGAAAAATGCTTAAAAAGTATACCAACAAGATTGATCTGACCCTAATAGAGGACTGAATTTCACTGGTGAGTGAGTGCTAACAAAGTGATCTATTCAGGATGATAAAAGACAGGAATATCAACAGACACAGTTAAAGAAAAAAAAAAAAAAAGGAGGAGGACAACCAAGGTTCAAATGGATTTGTCCTCCAGGTACATACCCAGAGGTCAGGAGAAACAAGATGCTTACATTAGCAAGCTATATGTAGTAAAATCTATCCAATATATAGTACCATGAATACTTTCATTGTCCTAACATTTGAGAGGTTCCATCAGATAACATACTCTTTTAAATCCTTATTTTTGTTCTATAATTTCAGTGCTATAGCTGATTTTAAAATAGTAGCTTTTCTCATTGATAATAATATGTAAAACTATTATTTATAGCATCAAGTTCTAAAAAAATTCATGTAATCAGCCTGAGAATTGAAAAACTATAGCCTAATGTCTAAAACACAGTCTGAGATTTTATTCTGCTTCTGTCATAGATTTCCTATTTTAGATATGGAAAGTAATCAACTCTGAGCTCATGTCTCCTTTTTACAATATGAGGTTTTAAAATTTTGACTTACTACCAAACATGCAGTTTATAATATTAAAATGAAATTGATATAAAATATGAGAAAATACATAGTTTACAAAAACAAAGAGACTTTGTCCCTATTATTGTTCCCATTATTCTAATATGCTAAATAATTAACTCTCTAGAAAAACTAAATTCATAGTTGATAGGAAACCTTGACATTCAAGTTTTTAATTGCTGTACTTTTCTTCTATTTCTCCTCTTATTTACCATTTCAGAAGACAGGAACTATGAACCAGGCTCTTGAAAAATCAGAATTCATATGGAATTGCTCTATTCCAGGTAATAACTGAATCTGACACACAAAAAAAGACGCAACCACACCTTCTAAATACCTTGAAAGCCACAATAACAAAAGAGAGCCTACACACTACACGCACACACACATACAACTATCATGCATGATAAATGAGTGACTTTTTTTCTCTCACAGACAGAAATATTTCTGGCTTAATTAGTAGTTTTTGTATCAACTACCCAGTAAGATATATAGGTGTAGAGGAAAAGAAACCAGAGAAAACCAATCCTTTAATTAGCTTGCATCTATATGTACAAGAATAAACATCGTATAGACGTTCCTGACCTCCAGCTTCCTTCTCTCTCTCCCCTACTCAATAACATCACGCCTGCAGTGGCTGCTCTTTCCCCTGCACCGCCAGTTTTCCTCTCTTTACTGCATCATTTCAATCACATATACATATGCTAGAATATCTCCAATCATTAAAACAAAACACAACACACACCTATTTTCACCCCCCATCTCCCAGCAAACACCCAATTCTCTGCTTCCTCTACAGTAAAACTCCTTATAGGCAGTCCACACTCAGCCTTCTCTAATTCTTCTGATCATTTTTAAAATTCACTCCAATGAAGCATTTGTCCACACCGTTACAACATTTCTCTTGTCTCATTTACCAAGACATCCACATTGCAGATCCAGGGGTCCTTTCTCAGTTTTCATCTTAGTTGAACTTTGAGCAGCATTTGAAACAGCTGGTAAGTTTCTTAAAACACTTCCTTCAGTTAATTTCTACAAACACACACACTCCTTGTCTTCCTACTTCACTTGTTAATCCTTTTTGGTTTCTTTTTCTGGCTTCTTCTCTTCTCTCCAAACTCTAAATGTTTAAATTATAAGTGTTTAAGTCTGAGGATTGGTCTTTAGACTACTTCACTTCTCTATCTATACTCTATACGAAGTCATTCAGTCTCATGGATTTAAATACCATCTACAATCCAACAGCTTTCAAATGTATGTCCCTAGCTCCAAGCTCTGCACTGAACTCCAGATTCATGTATCCAGCTGCAGATCCACACCTGAACATAAACATCTATCATCTCAAGCTTTGCATGCTCCATCTGGAACATTTGATTTTGCATTTTGCCTCCTAACCTGCTCACCCTACAGTGATCCCCTCCCTAAATAGTAACTCTATTCCATGAGATGATCAAGCCCCAAATTCTGGAGTCATCTTTGATATATTTTCTTTTGCTTACACCTCTCATCCGATTTATTAGTAATTCTGTCATTGTATTTTTAAAATTTAACCTATGACCACTTCTCAGTGGTTCCACAACCAACTCCTGAACAAGTTACCAAACAACTGTGTGCTCGCCAGTCTCTCTGCTTCCACTATTGTTCCCACTCCCTAGTCCAGTCTCCACACAGAAGCAAGAGTGAGGCTCTTAAATGTTGTACATCATAAATGCATATAATTTGTGTTTGTAAATTATGCCTTAATAAAGCTGAAAAAAAAAAGTAAGTCAGACCAGTCATGTCCGTGCTCGAAACCCTGCAGTGTTCCAGAGCCCGCGTCCTTGCAGGGTTCTGAGTCTTTATTTCCTGCTCCAGACACCCTGATTTCCTTGCTATTCCTTGACCGTTCAGCACATGCTCTTCCCTCAGGCCCTTTTCACTTGCTGTTTGCCCTAAATTCATTTCCCCCCAGACACTTGCTTGGTCACTCCTTCACTTTCTTCAGGATTCTGCTCAGATGTCTCCTTATCAGAGAGGTCTTCCCTGACCATGCACTGTGACTACAGTAGGTTACCCCTGCCACATTTGTGCATGCCAACACACACACACACACACA
>NW_012121154.1:8665954-8667430 GCF_000951035.1 Colobus angolensis palliatus | reverse complement strand
TAATATAAAAAAAAAAAACAACTTAAAACTTCTTACTTATTTAAAACAACTATTTCTGTGCAAACAAAAAATTATACATTAGACATACAGTTTGACCAATTTTCACAAAACAAACACCCACATGAAAACATAGAATTTTATTAAAATCCCAGAAGTCTCCTCCCGATCTAGTCACTATGACTTACCCAAGGTCACCACTACATTGATTCCTGCCACCACGGATCACTTTCATCGTCTAAAATCTTAAACTTTAATAAATGGTATTATCCAGTATGTAATATTTTTGCCCAGACGTTTTTGCTCAGCAATTTGTTTTTGATATGATTCTATGTTTTTGTGGATAGTGATGTTTTCATTGTTCTCATTGCTACATAGTATTGTATTGCTTAGATATTTCACTGTTTTTAATTCTTTTGTCAATGGATATTTGGCTTATTTTCACTTATAACTATTAAGATGGAGTTGCTACACCCACTCGTGTACATGTCCTTTGGTGATCAGATATGTGCATATTCTAACAGGGTAGAGTGGAATAGCCACCTCACAGGGTAGACATATGTTCAGCTTTAGGAGACATTACCAAACAAGTCTTCAACGTGTTTCTACAGTTTATCTTTTTATAATTAATTCCTGTCCAATTCGCTAAAATCTGGACTTTGCTACCTCTAAGTAGATCTTGTAAATACGATTGAAACATTAATAACTGCTTATTGATTTTATATTTAAAATAATCTAGACAGACCAGGGTTCCTAAAGTAGCCTGGGGAACATCAATTCTTAAGATAATAAATGGAATGAAGAAAGAAAGAAAGTTTTATGGCCAAATAAAATGGGGGAAACAGAATGAGTCAAGTAAAAGAAAAGCCTTAATGCAAGTTCTCAGATATGCTAATATCTACTGTACATTGACAGTTACAGGGGTGGGACTACAGCTTGCAGTTCTGTGATAGGAACATGATGAAAATCTTTTTTTCCCTATATCTTGTACATATTTTTCCTATATCTTTCCCTATCTTGTAGGGCTATGGTTCCACAAAATTTACTTTGATAAATGCTGGGCAAGAAAATTGCTCAGTGATTACCAGAAATATCCATAATCCTCAAAAACTGCTCCAACTGAAGCATTAGCAGCACGTAAAATGCAATAAAGTGCTTTGTTCCAGATTATGTATATATTTCTGTGCTTCTTTGTTTTGAATTCACGCACCTTTGAGTTCATTTTTCCATTGTTCTGTGCCCTAAATACATTAACAGATTCAATGTCTGTGATGGTTCTTAGTTCTTGACATTACAAGTCTAGCTGTAATATTTCAATATTGAACTCTTCTTTTTGAGTATTCTGAGCCTGGAGCAAAATTAGGTTACTTAAGATTGCACATATTTTAGCTTGAGTAAATAAAATTGCTCAAGTTTTTATCATGTATTCATCTATAGGCTGGCTTTACAATCAGTGTTATCTCCTTGAAGTGAAATGCT
>NW_012121154.1:8662478-8664524 GCF_000951035.1 Colobus angolensis palliatus | reverse complement strand
TTGTTCAGAACTTTCCCTCCCTGACTCCGATTTGACCAAGTCACTTTCTTTGGCCAGTAAGACATTGGCAAGCATGCTATAAGCAGAGGCTTGATAAGTGCTTGCACATTGTGGCACCTCTTCCTTAGAAAGCTCCTCTTAGGAACACATGGACACAGTGAGGGGAACAACACACATGGGGGCCTGTTGGTGGAGGGTGATGGGGGTGGGGGACAGCATTAGGAAATAGAGCTAATGCATGCCGGGCTTAATACCTAGGTGATGGGTTAATCAGTGCAGCAAACCACCATGGGACACGTTCACCTATGTAACAAACCTGCACATTCTGCACATGTACCCTGGAACTTAAAAAATAAAATAAAAATAAATAAAATTTATCTTAGAACCTCACCATCATTTCCAAAGAAGCCTTAAAGTATCTTGCTGGAGAGAGATGCTATGTGGAGAGCCTAGGCAGAAGAAATATGCCATATACAGAGACAAACCACCTGGGGAGAACTTGAGTCTCAAGCCAATCTCCCCTGCTGAATGTGATCACATGAATGCCTTCAGCCAACACAACATTGAACAGAACAATGGTCTAGCTAGTCCACCCAAACCACAGAATCATAAAAAATAAAAAACCAATACTCTTTTAAGCCACTGGGTTTTGAAATGGGTTGTTATACAGCAACGGGTTTTTCAGGTAAATTATAGCACTAGCATAACCCAACGTATGATTTTTAAATTTCTTTTAATTTTCTTTGAAAGTAGTATATTCACATAGTTCAGACAAATTGTCCTATAAGGTATATAAAGGTAACAGAATTCCCTTACCTACCACCCAAATTCCTATCCCTGGATGCAACCATTGTCTACTCTGATTTTGTTTTTCTTTAGGCTATTTACTTTTATATGTATTTCAATTTCTCACATTACTCATGATTTATCCATTTCAGATACTGCTTACTGACACTACAGTGCAGCAGAAGATTCTTCATCTCTTAGATAATTCTTCTCTAGTCTTTCAAGTTGTTTATTAAATTAGTAGTTTGTGTTTACATATGATGAGCATATAAATATTGTTCACTGCTCAGGAAGGTAATTATATAATATTTTCTCTTTTATTTAACTTTTGGTTTTGCTTTTATTTTGTTCTCCATAATGTATTGTTAATTCTTCACAACTTCTTTAACAATATCTTTTACCTATTTCCCACATACTCAAACTCATTAGGTAATTTAGCAGTTCACTTTTTCCTCTGGAGATTGCCTTTCTAGAGTCCTCCATTCTCCCCTTCTGATTTAGAGAGTTTGGTCTCTTCACCTGCTACGCAGCTGAAAACCTCACAATTTTATCATTATCAGGGCATTCCTTGACTCATTCCTGTAATGCTCTGTATTAAAGCTCTGCTTCCTGGAAATCCTAGGTTCCCTTGTTTTTTGGTTTAAACTTTTAAACTTTTGTTTTGGTTATCCATCTTCCTGTAGATCCATTTCCAACTAAGAAACGGTGTTTGGGAGGCAAATATTTGAGTTCTTGTATATCTGAAAATTTCTTTATTCTTTCCTTAAAATATACTAATAATTTTCTTTGGTATAATGAATCTGAGTAAAGAATTGACTCTTTCAGACTTTAAAAGACCATACTCCATTGTCTTTTCATTTCTAGTATTGCTGTCCAGAAGAATTGATACCGCTTTCAAATTCTGATTCTTTGTATATGGCCAATGTTGGCCTTTTTGGAGACTTTGACTTTTGCTGTCTTTGATGTCTTGAAATTTCATAATGATGTACCTTGCATGTGTGTGTATGTCTACTTGTTTCATACTTTTTTATTGTCAGTGAATCTTGAGGTAACCGAACTTTGGTTCTGAATTTCTTCTTTGGCTATTTCTTTCTCTCTCATTTCTCTTGTCTCTTTCTGGGACTGCTATCTCAGATTTAGCTTCCTGGATTATGCACTCATTTTCTATCCTTAGGGAAATGGTCCTAATTTTATCTCACCACCATTCTCATGAGTGTAACTTTTTTTTTTTTTTTTTTTAAGAATCTCATGATTGTCAGG
>NW_012121154.1:8641864-8661003 GCF_000951035.1 Colobus angolensis palliatus | reverse complement strand
CCAAAGAATAATCATCTAACATTTGGTTATATTGAGTAAGAAAAATGGTAGTTTGTTGGATATACATGGTGGACATGGAGAGCTGGTACCAACTGATCTATTTTCAGACTTTTAACCATGTTCCCTTTTTGAGCTCCAGGTTTTACCTCACCTTCAGCAAGCCCCAGTACCTCCAGTTTCTGTGACTTTCTAGGATTCTGTGAAAAGGTGACAGGGTGGAGGGGGCTGACAGTGCTAACTGGCATTTCTTACCACAGGCTTTCACATTTCATTACTATTTCTGTTGCTCCCATCAGTCAGATGTATTCCTCCATCCCCTTTCCTGATTTTGAAAATGTGTTGACCTCTCCAGTCTTCTGATTTCTTGCCCATTTCTTTTTCTGCATGAATTTATATATTTTACCATGTATACTGTCATTTTAATGATGTTTCAGGAATAAGCAGAGATTAAACACATGTGTTATTGTGTCAAATTAATTCCAAGACTTTTTTTTTTTTTTTTTAGACAGGTAAAATTGCCACTGTTAAGGATGGAATTGGAACTGATTAAGAACTACTTAATGTAATGCTTGACTTCTTTAATATATAATCAGATCTTGATGCTGGGTAAGTATTACAGTACATAATCAAGCAATTGGCAACCTCTATAGTTTTCTAAAGTAGAAAGCATTCTAGTCCAATTTGAATTCTTCTAAAAAAGAATTATAGTCCTCACCACAAGTGGAAAGTGATAAATGTCATTTACAATGTACTGTTATGAGACATGTTGATTACAGAAAGGTTTGAAATTCAATTTCAAATGTTAGGCATTGGCAAGGTGGTAAGGGTGAATAACTGTTTTGTATGCAGTGAATAGTTATCACTCAAAAAATCAGCTTTCGTAAATGTATTGTTACCTTTAAAAAATATTCAAGACCATGCTTAAATTCCACTTTCTCTACCATGTCATCTCCCTAACTTCTTAGACAGAAACCATCTCATCCTCATCCTATAAACACTTGCTGTCTACACTTGCAGTTTCTAATGTTTTTAATTTCATTGAGTGAGAATTGAATGCCCACTGTGTCCCTCTCTTCCAACTGAAGTAACAACACAGGGTTTTCAGATTTCTTGGCCCTGCAAGGATATTAAATAAATACATTTTTTAAAAATCTCACAAAATAATTATCAACCATCACTATCATTCCATTTAAAAGGAGCTACTCACTAGGAAACTAGTAACCAAAAAATAATAAAGTGTTGGATTATAGCCAAAGTATAAAATATTAGGTTTGAAAGTTACGGCAAAAACCACGATTACTTTTTGCACCAACCTAATAATATCCGCGAGTCCATACTGATGTAATGATTGATTGAATGAATAAATGAGTTAGAATAGAAAAATCTCCTGTGTCGAAGAATTCTATGTAATGTATATAGATGCTGTTATAGAATATATAGATACCAAGGAGGAGAAGCATAAATCCCACTACTTAAGTGTGGGCTACACATAGTGACTTTTTCCGAAAGACTGCAGAAATGAAGGGGGTTGGAGTGTGGGGGAATTACCCTAAAATAAAGAAACCCTACAAGCACCACTCAGTTACATGATGAAGTTTAATATCGATAGTGATAAGTCACATTGATCACACATCCCTTTAATAAAATATGATGAGAATGGCACTTTACCTCTATGATCTTTTCCTCCCAAACCTATAACCCAAACTAACCATGAGAAAAACATCAGACAAACTCACATTGAGAGTCATTCTACAAAATACTTGACAAATAATCCTCAAAATTGTGAGTGACCAAAAATAAGGAAAATCTGAGAAATTGTCACAGTCTAAGGGACCTAATAATTATATGTAATGTGGTATCCTGGATGATTTTCTGCAACAGAAAAAGAACATTAGGTAAAAACAAAAGAAATGTATGGACTTCAGTTCATAATAATATACCAACATAGGTTTATTAGTTACGACAAACATACCACACTAATGCAAGATCATTAAACATAAACTCTCTGTACTATAAATATAATCTATTCTAAATAAAATATAAATCTATTCTAAAATAAAAAGTTTTCATGAAAGCTACCACAACAGTAGAATGAAGACACTTCTGTAAATTCAGAAGGAAGGGCTTTATTTCTGAAAAACAACAAAACAACAACAAACCTCTCTATAATGTTTTTTTTTTTTTTTTCTTATTTTGTCACAGTTTAGAACTTTTTCAAGAATCTAGACTACTCAACCGGCTTTGGGGACACATTGGTCTCTAGCATTCAGGGTTACTCATTTGCGGTATTACTGTGACATGCACAAACTACCACTTCCTTTGAGGAGATTTTAAAAGAGATTTTATGTTTGAATCTATTATTTTTGATACTTCTTTCAGGGCTCAGGACATGATACCCCAAAGCATGGTACCATGGCATCGTGAGTACTTTGAACTGAAGGAGACAGGGAGGGCCTCAGAAGCAAGGTCTCTCTGATTGTCTCTGGCCCTCTTGTCTCTCATTCCCCTTTCTCCCACAAGGCATGTCATAGAAACCAGAATTCCTCTCTCCCAAGGCAGGTCATAGAAATCAGAGCTCCTCTCTCCCAGAGCTAGCCATAACGTTTAGAAAGGTCACATTCTGACCTACTTTTCCTGAAAGTCCATCAGAAGACTCTCATTCCAGAGGGGTCTTCCCCATATCCAGGGGAAGGAATGTTACACAGAGACAACAAGGAAAATCAGAACAGACAGGCCTTGCTGGTTTTCCTTCAATTTATTACCATTAGATCATCCCCTTTTGTCCAATCACATTTCCCCACGACTATTCACTTCTTTCATAAAACTTAGCGTAAAAGTACAGTTTTTCCTGGGTCTTTGGGTCTCCATTTCTGAAGTCTTCCATGTCACATAAAACTCTATTAAACAGGCTGGGCACAGTGGCTCACGCCTGTAATCCTAGCACTTTGGAAGGCTGAGGCAGGTGGATCGCTTGAAGACAGGAGTTTAAGACCAGCCTGGCCAATATAGTTAAACCCTGTCTCTACTGAAAGAAACAAGCAAACAAAACAAAAAACCCACACAACTTTGTTAAATAGATTTGTTATGCTTTTCTCTTGTCAATCTGTTTTTTTGTTATAGGGGTAGTGTCAGCCATACACAGGATATTGCTTTCCTCTCCTATACTTAACACCATGCGTTCTACATAATAGATTCTAAAGAAAAAGGAGAGTTTTTATGTAATTTATTTGTGTCAGGTCTCTGAGCCTGAGCTAAGCCATCATATCCCCAGCGTCCTGCACGTGTACATCCAGATGGCCTGAAGCAACTGAAGATCCACAGAAGTGAAAATAGCTTAACTGATGACATTCCACCATTGTGATTTGTTTCTGCCCCACCCTAACTGATCGATGTACTTTGTAATCTCCCCCACCCGTAAGAAGTTTCTTTGTAATTCTCCCCACCCTTGAGAATGTACTTGGTGAGCTTCACCCCCTGTCCCCAAAACATTGCTCTTAACTTCACTGCCTATCCCAAAACCTGTAAGAACCAATGATAATCCCACCACCCTTTGCTGACTCCTTTTTCTGACTGAGTCTGCCTGCACCCAGGTGAAATAAACAGCCATGTTGCTCACACAAAGCCTGTTTGGTGATCTCTGCACATGGACACGTGAAACAATTTGCATTATTTTATTTCATTAATTTGGAAATAATAAACATACAGGTAAAACTTAAATAGATGCTACTACTAATTTTATGGAAAATAAAATTCTAAAATAAAATTAGGTGATAAAAGTAATTCTGAAGCACGGGCAAGTTATAAATATGAAAATTCATATCTCTGTTCAAAAATGAAAAGGACATATAAGGTATGGGGTCCTAATTGAATAAAAGATTAATAGGAGTCAGCAATATGTTATTGTTATATATTTGGAATAAGCAATATCATAAAGGTTGAATTAAAACCTTGATAAGGGAGAAGAACTGTTGGTTTTATGAGCATTTTGATTCTTTTTATTACGTTTTAGAAATATACTGATCGTGTAATATTTCCTTAATTAGAAGAAGAATTTCATTAAAAATTAGATTACATAGCAAAACATTTAAATTTAAGTTATTCAGAGGAGAGGTTTTTATTCCTGTTTTGGGGCTCATTAATATGAAAACCAGTTATCACTGTGCATAAAGGCCAAAAAAAGAAAAGACCTTCAATTGTATTCTCTATATTTGTATATTTTATTGGTTTTCATTTTAAGTAGGGAAAATTTGGCAGGATGTAAGTATATTTTTTGAATGATCATAAAACATGTTTATACAGGTTACTAATCTTTTATTCTAGTCGTGTTTAAGAATAAAAAAACCCTCAAAATCCATAAACATCAAGAAAGAGAAGCCTGAGAATGTAAGAACCCTATGGAAGAAAAGCTTTTTATTTTGTAGTTTTTTGAGAGAGAGCGACGAAGATGAAAATATCACATACAATAAAGGACAAAGTACATAGTACATGTGTATTACATAGAGCAAATGGAAACCAATGTAAACCCATCAGTATGTTAAACATATTAGTTGTGTGGACAGGGAAAACGGGTACATAAAGAGATAAAACATAGAAAAGAGAATACATAGAAAAAACATAAAAGTAAAAAAAAAAATAAGCAAGGGTAAATGAAAAAGAGACAAGAGAGGAAGAACTGAGGAGTGATAATAAAAAATGGAGGGTTATTTTTTATTTTTACCCTTCTCTAAAGCTAACTAGAATTATGGAGGATATATACATAGAGAAAGAGAAGATACAAAGAGGAAGGGAAAGAGAGAGAAAGAAAGAGGGCTCCTTTGGAGATTCTAAATTGAATGCATTGTCACACTGTAAGCTTCTAGAGCAGTGGATGTGAGGGTGTTAACACCTTGTATTCCTCTATTTGAATTGCTAATGAGCTCATTAACCACTGTTCATGACTCTCAGTGGGGGTCAGGGCATTATCCCTCAGGATTGACCTGATGCCCGAACAAAGCAAAATACTCCCAGGCCTTCAAAGAAACTTCTTCTTTCCTCACAATACCCTCAACCCTTTTGTTGGATATTTAAATATTTGGTTTTCTGGAAGCTTTTCCCAATCACTTTTTGTCTCCATTGTGAGTCCCCCTGCCTGGAAAACCCTCACAGGGGGTTCTACAGTCAGCCTTCTGTTCCCACAAGTCTCATCTCTGTGGCTCACTCCTTTGTGAGGCTTTCCTCAGGTACAGCCACAGTCACATCCCATCTTCCTGCTAGACTAAAAGCTCCATGCTATTTAAAGGAAAAATGAAAAACAACAACAAAAAAACAAAACTGAGGCAAAATTAAAACAAGTAGAGACTTTATTTGGACCAAGTTTGAGGAGTGCAGACTGGGAGCACTAATCTTATCACAGCTATATTCCAGTAACTAACAGTGAAGGTGTGAGACCCAGAGAAGGTGCTCAGTACCTATCAGATGGGTGAATGAATCCAATGAATGGATGGATGAATAGTGCGGGAGACGAGGATATGCCTCCCCAAAATATGGAGGAGGGTTGAGTTGAAGACTAACAAGAAGCAGCAGAGGCAGGAAAGCTCTTTGCCTTCCATTTACCTAAACGCAGGATATAGATTTACAAAAACAAAAGGTATCCTACCTCCCCTTTTACCAGGAAGAACAAAGGTTAACCACTGAAGACAATTTTAGACCCTTATTGACCTGGAGATGGTACCAGAGGATTGTTAATCCACATTAACAAGCTTCACTAACTAGCCTTTTTATGCCATTATTGCCTTTTCACAAGTTGCTTCCCCTAGAGACTCAAAGTCTTTTCCTTTGTCTTGTCATTTCTCTAAAAATTTACTATTCTTGGTTGAAGATGCTCTATAAGCCATCTTTAGGAGAACTACTTATTTCCTGAGTGTTATAAAATATTCACGTTATTATATATTATATAATATATTATAAAATATTATATATTGAATATATTATAAAATATTCACGTTAATAAACTTTTGCTTTTCTCTTGTTAATCTATTTTTTTCTTACAGGGATCCATTCGCTAAGAACCTTTGGGGGTTATGCTTTCCCTACACTAGTCTAACTTCCCACTTGTCTATTTCCAACTTGATTATATTTGACTGCAGCGACCAACTACTCATCTATTATTCTCTAATATCCAATATTGTACACCTGGCATATACTTAGACTTGCAACTGAATGAATGAACTGATGGAACTGCCATAGATATTCTCAACCAAACAATTTATAAAATGTAATTTAGAATAAAACATTTTCAAGTAACTTTTTTGTAATATGGTGAATGTAATGTGTTTATGTGTATGTGAATATGTATGTGTGAATTTTACAACGAGATGCTCCTCAAAAATAAGGGAAATTATTTTTCCCTTTGAAATTTAAAAATATGATAGATCGGCCGGGCACGGTGGCTCATGCCTGTAATCCCAGCACTTTAGGGGGCCAAGGTGGGCAGATCACAAGGTCAGGAGATGGACACCATCCTGGCTAACACGATGAAAACCCGTCTCTACTAAAAATACAAAAAAAAAACCCCAAAACTAGCCGGGCGTGATGGCGGGTGCCTGTAGTCCCAGCTACTCGGGAGGCTGAGGCAGGAGAATGGCATGAACCCAGGAGGCGGCACTTGCAGTGAGCGGAGATCGCGTCACTGCACTCCAGCCTGGGCGACAGAGAGAGACTCCGTCTCCAAAAAAAAAAAAAATAAAGACATAAAATATGATAGATCAAAAACACACATGCTAACTTAAAAAGAATCTGACAGTACAGAGCAATATTATCATGTACCTATTTAAGAGAGGAATATCGATGGATTAAATGAAAATCAAGGGGATAAGGATGACTGGCCCTCTGTGTTATAGTTCTTGAATAGGACACTAGGCTCTTCTAAACAAGGTAATGATTTACATGTTCAGTCACATGTACAATCCACGTAGAACAACCCACAAGTGTTATTTGATGATTATTATTTCCTGTTGATGTGTATGGTATAATGCAATCTACACAGACTGGTCAGGCATAATAAGAATCATGAGACCTTATCCCAACTGGGGCACAGGAAGGTTTCAGAACATTAAATTTTAACATAATCCATAGATACAACATTGAAAGTGATTCAACTTCTTCATGATCATCCATAGCCAGCCAAGCCTACTTAGAAAAAATTTGAGCTAGTTCAGCAAATGACTCTCAAAGTACTCTGTAGGAAACTTAAGTGAATTCTGATGCCTACATATAGTCCATGCAGATCAGAAAGACTAAAGACAGTGAGTTTTATCTATTTCTATCCAACATTTGATGAGGACAAAATTTTAGTCATTTTATTCATTCTTGATTTGAAATTATTTTTAAACAAAAACATAAAAAAGTTCTGTCTGGCCTGTCTAGGTCTATTGAGTAAACAAACATCCCACACCCTTCCCCATTCCCATCAAGATAATGACATCACAAATGCAGATGACAACAGATCTAATTTCAATAGAATTTTGAATTTAATGCCATATAAATAATTTAGTTCTCATTTATAGTCTTTTTGAATTATGATGGTGGGTGACTAGGGATGCATAATTTCAGCCTCTACTTTTCAATAAAATTCTCAAGGAAACACAGAGAGACGTAATTATACCAGTTGAAAAAACTCAGTATCAGCTATCAACACTTGGTGAGTGCTAGCAGAAATATCTGCTCAGAGACTCTGAGGAAGAGCTGCAGGCCCAGGCTTGGGGGAGGGAGGATATACATAAGCATCTTGACTACAACTGCTCCCTCAAGGGTGTCTGGCCTTCTCCAACCAAAGGAAGCAAAGACCTACCTCTTGCTTCTCTCCAAGGGAGTTGCTTCTTGATGCTATCAGGGCCATTTTATACATATACATATGCCATCACTGCCATTAGTATTCATTTTTATCCATTCAATGTCCATGCTTTCCAGTAGTTTAATACCACCAGGGTGGGTATAGATATGCATAGCAGTATATGGTTAGAACTTTGACTGTAAATCAGCAGTAAGGAGGGTAGAGACAAGTGCAATTATTTAAGAGCAGTAACTTCACACATTTTATTTTCAAGAGGAAAATCACACACTACTTGAAATAACACAAGAATGAACTTCCTTCCCATATTTACATGATTAGGTAAGTGGGGGGAAAGAAATATCTTTCTCTCTCATTGCTAGGATCATCACTGAAGCCCCTATAATAAAAGACAGATTAAGAGAGAAAGTATACAAATTTGGTTAAGTTTTGGATGACACAGAAGCTTACGTAAGGAAATGAAGACCCAAAGAACAAGGAAAACCTATGCATCTTTTTGTTTTGTTTTTTTGTTTTTTTGTTGCTGTTAAATGAAGAAGAGGATTGTTGTGGAGAGGTGTGACTGGGCAAAGGGAGTACGATCTAATGGCAATAAACCACGAGGAACTTAATAAGGCCTGTTTGTTAAGATTCTTCTCTGTGTCCCTGTGCCTTCAGAAGTAAGGACATTTCTTTCCTCTGGGAATATGGAGAGCACCCCTCACATGAGGATCTTATGACCTGCTTCAGGGGAAGGTCAGGAAATCCTTCCTAAGTTTTATGACTTGATTTAGCAGAAAAGGGGCAAGGAGATGATGAGAGTGACTTCCCTGCTTCTGTTGTTTTCTCAGATGCAAAGGTGTCATGTTTTTGAGTAGTGTGTCCTGAACCCCATCAGGTAGCAAAAGCAGTTTTCTGCTCAGTTCAGCAGAGTAAACTGATTTTTGAAAATGACTTTGGCTTTAAAAATGTGACATGTAACCATGCCCCTCAACCAGTCTTCAGGTATAAGGCACAAAAGGATTCTAAGAGCAACCACGTGGGAAGTGAAGAAGAATGGGAAGCATCTGTGGCTGAAAAACATTAGATCTGGATATACCTGCCCTCACTGTACAGAAAGTCACCAACTGGGATCTGTAAAATCCTTATGCAATATGAAAGAAGGGAACAATTGCACCTGGTGTAGAAGAAAAGCAAAAACATACTTTGGAAATGGAACGTGTGTGGAAGTGATGTATATGATTTGCAGGCCTAAGTCACAGCAATTTCCTAGACCATCCTCTAGCCTTTTCCCTGACAGCCAAATGGAGACAATTCCAGTTAGGAGCCCTGTGCCAAGAGGCAATATGAAGGAATTCGATGCCTGAATGAACACTTGAAAGACAGCTAACTACCAGAAGCACCTATATTTGACTGTTGCTTGAACAATAAAAAAACTTTTATTGGGTTAAAACATATTTTCTTAACATTATGATTTCAGGACACATTTGTTACAGCAGCTGGCATTAAGTTAATTATAACATAGACTCCTCTAGAAAAATGGGACCAGTGACTGACATTGTTCGGTTTTGGAAGAGGAATAGAAAATACACCCACCTCAACTCATTTACTACTTTAGAAAGACCTGTGTTTCCAAATATAGCCCTTCCATTAACTCATTGAGCTTTGGGAAGCCACTTAAAATCTAGGAGCCTCAGTCTCCTTGTTTGTCAAAGTATTTTCAATAGCTACCCCTAAATTAGTTGCTGCTTACCATTTCCCAGATTTAAAATTCTGTATTTCTTTTATTATAAGTGAAAACTCTAAGTTAATGTCAGATACCACTTAAGTCAGTCACAGAGGAAGTGTGAGTACAGAGAAAGACTAGGGATTATTTATTAATAATCCACCTTGAGATGACTTGCTAACACACTTTATAACAAAACACATACAAAACAGAACTGAGCCTTGACAGAGTAAGCGTAAGCCTCTCTCACCCCTTAAAAATTATGAAAATATGCTGGGTGCGGTGGCTTACACCTGTAATCCCAGCACTTTGGGAGGCTGAGGCGGGCAGATCACAAGGTCAAGAGATTGAGAGCATCCTGGCTAACATGGTGAAATCCCGTTTCTACTAAAAATAATACAAAAAATTAGCCGAGTGTGGTGGCAGGCTCCTGTAGGCCCAGCTACTCAGGAGGCTGAGGCTGGTGAATCGCATGAACCCAGGAGGCAGAGGCTGTGATGAGCTGAGATCGTGCCACTACACTCCAGCCTAGGTGACAGAGCAAGGCTCCGTCTACAAATAAATAAACAAATAAATAATAAATAATAAATAAAAAATTATGAAAACATATATTTAAGAAGTGAATAAAAACAAACATTTCTCCCAAAATATATCAAGAAAGTGAAAACACATCTCTATGAAAATGTCGGTAAGAGAATAGAGTGAAGGACAAGGTTAGATTCAAGCTGAATACTTCAAAGAAGAGCCAAAATGGCTGGCAGGACTGACATTATCCTTTAGGGGAAAACTGTAAATGAAGACCTGTTGCTTGACTGATTTATAATTAGAATCAGTAATATTCTGGATAGTACTGAAGAGAACAATCACGTATTGGCAGGGGAGAATGAGATGATAACCTAAAGGTCAGTTTCATTTCTCTTGTCTATGGTAATTGAGTCCTTATAATGGAGAATTGAGTGGAAGCCAAATGGAGACAATTTTACCTTCTTCATTGTCACCCTCTGCATTGAGCTCAAATACCCTTCTAGAATAAATTACACAAGAGCTTCTAAACAGCGGAGGTCAGTCACTAAGCACAGTTTTATAAGAAGCTTATGTAACCCATGTGTGATGGGAAAAAACCAAACCAAACCAAATAACAATAAACATTTAAACCTCAGAGTACTAGCTCAGAGCAGGAGTCAACCTTAAGAAATGACATTGGTGCCAGGCGCGGTGGCTCATGCCTGTAATCCCAGGACTTTGGGAGGCCAAGGCAGGCAGATCATCACAAGGTCAGGAGTTCAAGACCAGCCTGGTCAATATGGTGAAACCCTGTCTCTACTAAAAATACAAAAATTACCCGGGCATGGTGGCAGGCGCCTGTAATCCCAGCTACTCGGGAGGCTGAGGTAGAAGAATCGCTTGAACTCGAGAGGCGGAGGTTGCAGTGAGCCAAGATTGTACCAAGATTGTACTCCAGCCTGGGTGGTAGAGTGAGACTCCGTCTCAGAAAAAAAAAAAAAAAAAAAAAAAAAAAGACATTAGACTAATGGAGTTTTCTAATCAGCACTCAGAAAGGAAAATACTACTTTCCCACATGAAATGATAAACGTGTTAAAAATTCTCTGCATGGCATCAGCACAGTGCAGAGCACACGAAACATATGGGTGATGAAGACCAAGTGCAACGTAGACATAATGCAGTTGTAATTCAGGGGCAGTAGCCGGCATAGCTTGAGAAATACTGCTGCTGAGCTGTGTGATTGAAGAAGGTGGCTAGCACCTTACAAGCTCTACCCTGAGCTTGGGAGGTGTGGCAGGGGGTGGTGATGAAGTGCCTGGGCTTTGGATATCAGCCAGACCTTGTCTCAAATCCTGATTCTGCCACTAACTAGCTGTTTTAATATTTAATGTTAATGGCTTAGCTGTTTAATTGCAAGTTACTTAGCCACTCCATTTCCTTATCTATAAAATGAAGATAATAACATCTTCCTCACAGGGGTTTTGTGGGATTTAAATGAGACTGAAATTTTGTAGTAGGATACCCAGGTAAGGCCTAAGCTGTGCCTGCTGGTAGGATTTAAAGATGTTTGAAAAAGTCTGATGAAATGGTGAAGTAGGCTACTCAGGATACTATTTTCACATAGGATAAACGGGGATCCAGAAAACAAACTTTGGAAGGAAGAACTACTTTGAGCTGGTAATAATCTGAAAGTCAGTAGGGAGGAATGATTTCTTTACATAGTTTGGCCTGCCATTCAAATCTATTGTAGGTCAGCTCCCTAAATTCCTTTCTGTAATTTAGGGAGACAGAGGGCTGTGAATACATCCTGAAAAGGTGTTCTCACTACAGTTGTGTTAGACTTCGAGACACAGGTAACTTCACTTTGGTACTCATCTTAACAAGCGTTATCCAAATAGAAGAAAAATTTTTCTCTTCGAAATAGGCATTGACCATCAGACTCAGGTACCTGAAGGTTCCAGTGCAATAGTGACTGTACCCGCAAAGAACTGCAGTCTCTACCTGAGACTAAGATGAGATAAGGGGTCTCTACCTGATACGTACTTAAAAGTAGAAGTGGCAGCAGCATAGGTACCTCGGGGACTGTGGCACCTAGCGAAAGAAGTAGGGGTATTTACAACCAGTGGCAATGTGCAGCTGAGAGAGCAGCACCTGTGATGGATGGCGGGTGGCTGGTGGCTGGTAGTGCCATGGCAGCTGGGAGACAAACAGCAAAGGCACTGGCAGTGGTAACAAGAGGTGCCCTGGGGAAGCAACGGCAGCATTATGTCTAGCAGGTGCCCTATAGCTGATTTCAGTGGTTGGACAGCATAGATGTGACACTACCTGAGTACTATCAGAAATACTTTGGGAAGGGAGTGGGAATACATGAAAGGGAACTGACAGGGTGGGGTTATTTTACAGTCTTGCATGATCAGATGTAAGCAACTGCTAACTTCATGAAGATGATCACCTTTATAGAGATCACGAAGATGATTCCCAGAGAATGGTGAGTCTGGGAAATCTGAACCAGTGACCAATATACCACAGGAGCTCAATTTGTGGTAACATTCTGCCTCCTTTACCCTCTCCTTTCTATTTTAAGAAGACATACTAGACTCATATATTGGCTGTATTACCTGCATTAAATGATGTCTGAGTGTACCAAATTATATAACCATGGTTGTCTTTCTCAGCCTGTTACCTGATTAGCAAAATGAGAATAGCGTAGCGTGCTCTACAGTCCAGCGATTGTGTAAGTAGAACATTGTTGCAACACTTGCACATTGTCAGCATTCGGCAATGTTAGTTTCCTCCGTCTTTGGACAATTGAAGAACTCTATGCAATTAGTGTCTCAGAACTCACAAGGAAGGAACTTTGGCTAGTTTATCTGTGATAACTAGAAAAGTAGAAAAGACTGTGGACTTACAGCAGGAGTTCCAGCTAAGAGCCCCCCAACCCCAACACACACACATAACATGTAAGAATTTATTTGATCCTTTCAAACAACTGTGATTCTCTCCCTATGCTTAACATTTTAGAGAAATAGGAACACTTTTACACTGTCAGTGGGAGTGTAAACTAGTTCAACCATTGTGGAAAACAGTATGGTGATTCCTCAAGGATCTAGAACTAGAAATATCATTTGACTCAGCCATCCCATTACTGGGTATATACCCAAAGGGTTATAAATCATGCTGCTACAAAGACACATGCACACGTATGTTTATTGCGGCACTATTCACAGTAGCAAACACTTGGAACCAACCCAAATGTCCATCAGTAATAGACTGGATTAAGAAAATGTGGCACATATACACCATTGAATACCATGCAGCCATAAAATAGGATGAGTTCATGTCCTTTGTAGGGACGTGGATGAAGCTGGAAACCATCATTCTCAGCAAACTATTGCAAGAACAGAAAACCAAACACTGAATGTTCTCACTCATAGGTGGGAATTGAACAGTGAGATCACTTGGACTCAGGAAGGGGAACATCACACACCGGGGCCTGTCATGGGGAGCGGGGAGGAGGGAGGGATAGCATTAGGAGATACACCTGATGTAAATGACGAGTTAACGGGTGCATCACACCAACATGGCACATGTATACATATGTAACAAACCTGCACGTTGTGCACGTGTACCCGAGAACTTAAAGTATAATTAAAAAAATAAAAAAACAAACAAAAAAGACATTTTATGTATGAAGAAGAAAAGGTGCAAACTTTTAATGTGGGTAAATTCTAGTCTGGGCAGTAGGCAGACTGAACTAACACAATCTGTTATGTTCTTCTCTCCTGTCCAACTTTCACCGTTCTTTTTCAGATGATAAAATATGCATAACAAAGAATTTGCCATATTGTTTTTAAGTATAATGTTCAGTGACGTTAAGTACACTCCCACTGTTGTGCAACCATCACCACCACCCATCTCCAGAACCTTTTTCATCTTCCCAGACTCAAATCAAACTGGAACTCTCCATTCTTCTCTCCCTGCAGTCCTCACAACAACTCTTCTATATTCTGTCTATGAATTTGATCACTCTACATACTTGATATAAGTAGAATCATACAGTATTTGTCCTTTTGTGACTCGCCTATTTCACTAAGTATAATGTCTTCAAAGTTCATCTATGTTGTAGCATTTTTCAGAATTTCCTTACTTTTTTAAGGCTGAGCAATATTCCATTGCTTGTATATACCACATTTTGTTTACCTGTTCATTCATCGACGAACATTTGCGTTGCTTCCACCTTTTGGCTATTGTAAATAACGCTGCTATGAACATGGGGGTTTTACAAACATCTCTTCAAAACCCTGCTTTCAATTTTTTTGGGTATACACCCAGAACTGAAATTGCTGGATTGTTTGACAGCTCTATTTTTGATATTTTGAGAAACCACTATACTGTTTTCCATAGCAGCTGCACCATTTTATATTCTCACCAGAAATGAACAAGAGTTCCAATTTCTCCATACTCTCACCTTATTATTTTTCCTTTCCTTTCCCTTTTTTTTTTCTTTTGGTAATAGCCACCCTAATGGATGTTTTGGCTAAGAACTTTTACCAGGACTTTCATCACTGTCCAATGAGGAGTGAGGGGAAGCTATCAAAGGATCACAGAGCACTTACAGCTACTTGTTGTTTGCAAATTGCTAGTTATATTTGAGTTACATTATTCATCTAAATGCAGTTCATTTTGTCCTATTTGTCTGTAGATTTCTAGTTACTAGTATCTGTTTCAGTTATTGTTTTTTAAAAAGGTAACTGAAGTGGATATATTTTTCTGGATTGCATTTGCGAACAAAATTTAATCACTTTATACAGTCCAACTGAATGTTTCTGAGGTGGGACAACCCAACCAGTAGATGAAGCTCGTGTCATTTGATTACATTTTACTGGCTAACGTCCTGTATCATTCTCCACGTTTTGTCTGGATTTCAACTGTAGAGAGCAAATACTCGGCCGTAGCATGTAAAACCTTTCTCCAACCTTAAATCATAAGAATATGGTAGATTCAAGGCAATTTTACCAGCAAATTTGCCACCTCTTCTTATAAAGATTCAGAATTTATAATCATGTGTTCATAAAGGTATAAACAAAATGGGTATTCATTACATTGGTTACAGATGAACAAAATGGAATTTAAAAGAATTATGAGACGGACGTCTTGAAGACCTCCAGAAAGCATAGTGAAGTCCCCTCTGGTAAGGTCACATTCCAGAATGTCAGCTGTTTACTGGCTGTATGTGACTCTAGACAAGGAATCTTTGTGGAACTTTTTGGGGGAAAAAGTACAGTAGGGAATAGAATGCATATCCTCTAATGATGAAATAAAACATTGCTGAACAACTTCTAGAGTCAGAGGCCTCCCAGAATAGGTGCTTGTTCAATGTTAGTCCTCTTTTCTCCCCACCCTACACTTTAATTATCGTCTTTTTTATGTGACAATTAGCTGGAGGAAGACTTCATCTCAATTATCATATTTCTTCCCTTTGCATTTTCTTTGGCACCGAAAAATTTAATGTTTACCTTCAAAGCATGAATTGGTGTGTATGTGTCTGGGTTCTCCCCAGGAGACAATTTAATATAATTAATAACTTCAAAATCCCTTGGGCGATGTGAAATATGAATAGTTATTACAAGCCAGTGTGTGGCGGGGGGAGGGGTAGATGGCGGTTCAGTAGGAGGTAGAGGCAGATAACATATGTGCAAATGGAAGTTAGAATCCAGGCAAACTTCCGAGAGTGAAGGCTGCCAAGTCAGCCTCAAACCATTTGCACCACTCAGGTGCATTCGTGCCTAGCCCAGAGAGAGCTGTGAGCTTGGCGCAGATGACTGGCTGAGTTCCTATCAGAGCCTCTTACTTCCAGCTTCAGGCATTTGTGGAATAGCAATGTCGGTGTGCTGCCTGCGAATAAAGTTGGGTTTTGAGCAGCTACATTAACAAGCTAGAATCAACAGGGAGATTTTGCCATAATAAAGCACTTCCCAGTTGTCACATTGTACTTTTTTAAGTGGCAAGTTTTTCCCAGTGCGCTCCAGATGTGATTTGATTTACAAACAGCTGATTAAAAAGATAGGATTTTCGAGCTGAAAAGTACCTCTGAATTCATCTAATACAGTATCTTCATTTTACAAATAAAGAAATAGAGGTTCAAGAGGATAAATTACTTGCCCACTGTCAGCAACTGAACAAGTAGGAATTTCCAAGCTTCTTAAGTATCAGGACAGGGCTCAGCCCATAAGGCCACACCACTGATTTCTTAAACCAGGATTCCCATGTGGTTTATCTCAGAAAGAATTGCTACTGTTTTCCCAAACTCCTAGCCTATCACAGAGCTGTTTCCTGGCAATTTTACAGTCTGGGCTTAAATGTTTAGAAGTAGATACTCAAAAATTCACCAAGCAAATCTACGTATCAACATCATCACCACCACCATCACCACCATCATGTTTCACATTTACATAGTGCTTATCATGTGGCAGGCACTAATTAATGTAAGAATTTTACATAAATTAACTCACAAAACCCCAATGAGGGAGGCAGTATTCTCAACATCTTGCAGAAAGAAAGTGAACACAGAGAAGCTAAGCAGCTTGTCCAGAAAATACATGATTGATAAGTGATAGATTTGGGATTTGAACCCAGCCAGCCTGGCTCTGGAATCTATGCGCATAACTGCTATGCCATATTTCCTCTCAAACAACTGCTGTACTATGTCACCACTCCGCTCTATGATTATGATGAGGAGATTTTCCTGATGGTCATATTAAGAAGATAATTTGTTGACTCTGCTTTCTGACCCTTAATTCCCTGAGTGAGAGGTGTGTCAGGGAAGAATAGAGACCCAAAGATACCAGATGTGATCTACATTGCATTGTAAAGGTTCCATGCACGTAGCCATGGTAGAAAGGGTACATGTCAAATTTGTTGGGGTTTTATTACACTTCAAGAAATACAGCATTCTTTGATTACTTTAAACATAGGTCTTCAATATGGAAAGAGCAATGCAGTCCAAGTAAAACTGAGCAGTTACTTCAAGTCAGGTACAACAAAAGCGGGTTATTATTTCATAAATGACATGTTAATTACCACCAGGAGGCCATTAGAAATGCATCCTGGCAGTTTGCTTGGTTCCTTTGGAAAGATAATATTGACAAACTGCTATGAAACTGGAGTTCAGAAAACAGTGTAAATTGAGATCAGGAATAAAACAAACATTCGCTTGTGTACCCTAAAGCAATGATGAACAATTTAAAGAGAGAAGACAAAGTTGAAATTATATTTTTCTTTCTTAGGGAGAGATAGAAGAGGGAGTAGTTTTGCAGGAAGACTGTTATGTTTCAAAATTTATTACCTATGTGAATTACTTGATGTATTTAGCATAGCAATTTAAAGCTTCAGTCATCCAAGCACAAGTCACTGAGGAGCTGAGTGCACTGGAATGCTAATTCTGCCACCTTCTCCATGCTAGGAGATTGGCTTCTTAGTGACCTGTGGTGTGGAGGGTTTCAAAAGAACAGTTTAGTCCTGGAGATGATCTCCAGTCTCACCAAGGGTGACTGGCATAACTCCAGAAGCTTGGGTCATCTTTACAAATTCCACAGCTTTGTCCCTTGGTGATCACAGGACATTAAGAAGGGTTTTCATATTTAGCTTCAGGCGTTTGTGGAATAGCAATGTAGGTGTGCTGGCTGTGAATAAACTAAAACATGAAAACCTAAAACATAAAAGGGAAAGACCAAGATAAGAACATCTAAAAATCAATGTTCCTATTGCGTATTGTGGTTGGTTTTCATTATAATTAAAATCAGTACAAATGCTTTTTCCTAGTCACATAGAAGCCACAGGAAAACCATTCAAGCCACTTACCTTTCCTCTCTTTCCTCTAGGAAATACTTTTTGTATTGGTCTCTGTGGTACTTAAACCAAAGGGGAAAAACTGTGGTGACTGATTCTATTACAGGTTAACCACATAAAATAAAGAAAATTCTTGAGATACCCTTTAGGAGTAATACAATTTACTATTCTTTCCCTAAAGTAGTTCCAAAGGTAGGGATATTGCTAGGATTTGGGGTCATTTGTATTTCTGAGAAAAAAAGGTAAAGATGAATGCTACTTAGATTGCAATACATTAGCCAAATAGCAGTCTCTGTCAGAGACTCCTTCCTCTGAGCTTCCTCTCTATATTTATTAATTTATTCCTTTGACAAATATTATTAAAGAGAGTACTACACATGCCTAGATTTACCTAAACTCCAAAGAGATTATGGTCTAGAGAGGAAATAAAATATGTATATGAATAAATGGAACACGAGGAAGAAAGAAATAAACACCATGAGAGCAGCACATAGGAAATGCTTTGGGAGATTTTACATGATATCAAGAGAGACCCAGCAATTCTATTTCAAGAAGGCATATTGAGTATATCTCTTCTCCTTCCTGAAACAGACCTCACTGAGAAGGCCACAAGGGATTATAAAAGGTTTTAACCTACAGCAACAAACAAGAGAGGGTTAGCGATCTCATTAAAATACTGAAGGTGAAATTGATGTAGTGGTATCTAATGTAGCCACATCTAGCTGCAGACGAGAATGTACTGAGAAAGGGATGAATCCAAGCTGGAGGTAGGGGGAGCACTCTGTTCCACGGAACACCAGAGGCTTGGAACTCAGAGACACTGTGTAAATGAGGTCAGGATGATACATGACACCAACGGCGGAGCCCTAACATCCGTGTCGCCTCTAGCTAAGGAAGCAAACGAACAAACAGGCCTCCCTGATGAGAATTAGGAAGATAATCTCAGAGTTGGAATATGGGTAAACCTCTTCTAATGGAAGCATTTGGGACTTGAAAAATTGAGTCTGGCTCCTCACCCACTCTCCCTAAAATGAGGCCATCAGTGTGTACACCGAGATTACAGTCAATGTCTCTATTGCTTCATTCCTAAACGTAAACAGGCTCTAAGGAATAAACCTTCTTTTCATAAAAACCTAAAACATAAAAGAGAAAGACCAAGATAAGAATGTAAGAATCAGTCAGCAAAATATAAGAAGAGCAAGATGTTACAAACAATAAAAACTAGAGCATAAGACTCTTGAAAATTTTTTTTTT